>NC_056749.1:648437863-648752863 GCF_019279795.1 Protopterus annectens
GCCGCCCAGTGCCTGCCTTAACTCATCCCTGAACTCCACCTCACAATTACCCTTTTTCAATTTCCACCACTTGATCCTTGGTGCTGCCCTCGCACTCCTCCTCCTCTTCTTGATAACCAACATCATTCTACAAACCACTATCCTATGCTGCCTAACGACACTTTCTCTGGTCACCACTTTACAGTGTCACATCTCCTTCAAACTGGCCCTCCTACATAAGATATAATCCACCTGTGTGCATCTTCCTCCACTCTTGTATGTCACCCCATGCTCCTCCCTCTTGTTAAAATACGTATTCACCACAGTCATGTCCATCCTTTTTGCAAAATCCACTACCATCTGACCTTCTGCATTCCTTTGTTTAACACCATACCTACCCATCACTTCCTCATCCCCTCTGTTCCCTTCACCAACATGCCCATTGAAATCTGCCCCAATCACCACTCTCTCACTCTTGGGTACAGTCATCACCACTTCATCCAATTCACTCCAAAATTTTTCTTTCTCATCCATTGCACACCCAACTTGTGGAGCATACGCAGTAACAACATTCATCATTACACCATCAGTTTCCAGCTTCATACACATCACTCTATCTGACACTCTTTTCACCTCCAAAACACTCTCAGCATACTGTTCCTTCAGAATAACTCCTACTCCATTTCTCCTCCCATCCACACCATGATAAAACAATTTGAACCCACCTCCGATACACCTAGCCTTACTCCCCTTCCATCTGGTCTCTTGCACACGCAATATACCAACCTTCCTTCTGTCCATCATATCAGCTATCTCTCTCCCTATACCAGTCATACTGCCAACGTTCAAAGTTCCGACCCTCACTACCACAGTCCTAGCCTTTCACCTCTCTTCCTGCCTTTGGCCATGTCTTCTGCCTCTTCTCCTCCTTCGGCCAACAGTAGCCCAAGTTCTGCCAGCACCCTGTAGGCTAACAGTACTGGTGGCGGTCATTGTTAAGCCGGGCCTCGATCGATCTGGTATAAAAATTTTTCTTGGTGTCTGCATGAAATGTTTTGGCGAAGTTTTATGCCGGATGCCCTTCCTGACGCAACCCTCCCCATTTATCCAGGCTTGGGACCGGCACAAAGAAATGCACTGGCTTGTGCATCCCCAGTGGCTGGGTTAGTAAACCTATACATACATACATACATATATATATATATATATATATATATATATATATATATATATATATAGTAAACCTATAGATATATATATATATATATATATATATATATATTATATATGTACACACACACACACACACACACACACACACACAGATATAGATATATAGATATAGCGCTCTCTGCAGTTAATATATATATATATATATATATATATATATATATATATATATATATATGTAAAATTATATTTATGTATAATATGGGATCCGTACTATTGAGCGAACATCCGTTTCACTGAAAGTAAAATGGCCGAGCACACTTTCGCAAAAGTGCTTTTCACCAAAAAAGCACTTTTGCAAATATGTGGTTAAGTAACGGTGAAAATGTGGGGAGATGGCTGTTGTTGAGATTGTAACACAGTGGGGATAAGGGAATATTCCCTTTTCTCCACTGTAGTGTGATCTCAGAGTGAGAATATAAAAGTAGGGGTGGGGATCGCAGGAGGGCTTGCCGCCCCCTGCGTAAATGTCAATTCTGTGGGTTTTTTTTTTTTTATTATTAGACTTTTTAAAACACTTTAGCGAAAGTACTTTTTCGGTGAAAAGCACTTTTGCTAAAGTGTGTTCGGATGATGTGGTTTTATATATATATATATATATATATATATATATATATATATATATATATATATATATATTTGTTGGGGTGCCGCTACCTTTGTTGAGCAGTATTGTGGTCGACATCTGTTTAGTCATTACAGTTTGGTCAAATAAACTCCCTTTTCCCAAGGATTGTGTGATCTCAGAGTTAGAATATATAATTAGCAGGGGGTATATGGGAGTACAGGATCCGCTTTGCCAAAAAAAAAAAAAAATGTTTTTCTTAGTGCTTTTTCTTTAAATTTTTGCATCCAGCAGGATTAATCCTCTGCGCATGCATAGTAGCATGTTGACGTCCATAATATTGATCAGCTTGTGTCAACATTATGCACATTGACATAAACTTGAGGCATAGGGTCAGAATACTGTTTGGAAATACTGCTTAGTTCTGCAAAGTCACTGCAAAGTCTCATGGCCACTAGGGTGGGAGGCCAGTATAATAGAACTGGTCTGCTCATTTGACCTTCTTCTGCCACCCTGCATTTCTTCATTTCTTCTTCTTCTTTCGGCTTTTCCCAGTTAGGGGTTGCCACAGCGGATCACCTGTCCGCTCATGACTGGCAGTGGAGTTTTACAGTGTTGAGTTGCTAGCCTGGTGCCCAACCTTCCACAGAAGGCACACACATGCACACAAAGACCTAGGGCCAATTTAGAGTGTCCAATCCACCTACAGCATGTCTTTGGGATGTGGGAGGAAACCGGAGCACCTGGAGCAAATGCACGCGACGACAGGAAGGACATACAGACGCCGCACAAAAGGCACCCCAGCCGAGAATCGAACCGGAGAACCTCTTGCTGTGAGGTGGCAACGCTGACCACTGCAATTGGCTGTCTTAGATCCAGGATGTCTTTAGAATTTACTTTTTCACTACTATTACTGTTTTCTGCCACCTGCATCCTTTTGGCTAGTGAAATTTTTGTAATAGTACAACGTTTTTTGTCAGTTTTTACCAGTACAGTTTTCCTCCTGTCACAATAGCCCCTTCTTGTGCTACCCCAAGGTTGCACTGCACTACTCCAAACAACTTGTTCATATAAAGGGCCCAGCAGAATCAACACCTGAAAGAAAAAAAGTACGTTTCAGTTCTCAGTTAACAGAGGCCCCATGTTGTGCAGCATATATTCACAGCTGGGACAAATAAACATAGTACAGACAGCCGTGACTCTTTTATTGGTTACAGTTTGTAGAAATCAAAGACTTTTTCCCCTCTGAACTATGAATATGACATACCAAGCTAGTATCAGCAATAAACACAGTCTTTGGAAGCAGTTCTTATTGTTACTATTTTATTTGTTACACAAAATCATCTTTGGAGATATGATTTGTTTTGTTTGTGGGTGGAGATTATCAGCTTACCTCTCAATCACATAGTACAAGAATTCTGGACAGACAAAACTAATGGGGGGGGGGGGATCAAAGTCTCAAAATCAGGGACATATTTTAAATATTGCTCTTATAAACTTAGAAAGTTGATTGAACATTCACCTGCTATGTGTTTCACTGACGTCTTCAGTGAAACTGATTCCATTGGTCAGTTTGTAAATGACATGCTTGACAGCGTAGCAGTGAGGAGGGTACTGGGATCAAATCCCCTCAGAACTGTACATTTTTTATGTTTCCATTCTGCAAATGTTTAACAGCCACCTGCCATGAGTTTCACTGACACCTTCAGTTTGCCTGGCTTCTCTAGTTCAATTTACAAATGACATGCTCGGTATAATGTCAGTGATGAGGGCAAGGGTTCATATCCACTCAGGTTTGTAGGTTTATTAAGCATTGATTTTTTCTTTTTATGACATTTGCATTCTAGTACAGGTACAGTGATCAAATGTTGCTGATGTCATAAGTGGTTACAGCTGATAAATGCTGTTACTTTTCTGTACCCCAAATATCATTATTAGTTATATAGTACAGCAAATGTCTTAGCATGCAGTGCCAAGCTGCAGGGTGGTTCCCTAACATAAGCATAAGTTCCATAATTAGAAGCCCTCCAGCTAGGAAAATTATGAATTGCTAGAAGAAAACAGTAAATCTTGGAACTCTCCTTCAAGCCATAAAACTTTTTTTTTTTTTTTTTTTTTTTTGCAGAGGGACTTTGTCCTACATACTCTCTAACATGCAGGCCTGCGTTCCCCACATCTATGCTGATTTTATAAGTATTAACTCTAAGGCAACTTTAGCTTGGAGTGAGGGCAGTGCTCTGAGATGTTGCAACTTCAGTCTTCCACAAACAGACTCACTGTTGTTTTTATCACATATGCAAATTTCAGCAGGAACCCTGAGGGGAACCGACAGGCCTCACAGTCCAGCATTGCCAAATGCTTTCACAGGACCATTCCCAATTTGCAGATTTTCTAATTATGATACACCTTCTTCCTATCTCCTTAGCTGTTCTGTTTGGTTAAGGATAAGAATATCTTTTTTTTTTTTAATTGTGCTCACTGAGCTGATTTGTTATCTATATGATACAGTAACTTTGCAAAGGCAGACTAAGTGGATTATGAAAACATTAATGTTAGAAACGGATTTGCAACCAGTCCTGTGGTGTTTTTCAGATTCTTCCAGGTCTATTCTAACTTTCCCAGTCATAAACACACACACACACACACACACACACACACACACACACACACACACACACACACACACACACACACACACACACACACCTGCTTTGCTACTTCGTAACTATGTACTGAACCCTAACATTCCATTTTATTATGAAAGGTTCTTACAGGTACACAATGTTTTCTGTGCAGAGCTGTTTATTCTGCATATCAGTGTAACAGGCTGGAATCCATGATAAACACCTGGACAAAAATATTAAACAATAAATAGACAAAGAGGTTCCCTGTTTAAGACACCCACAAACCAAAGGCAATCATTTTTAGTGGAAGTGCACAAATGTGCTACAGGAATTAAACTAAAGGAACCAAGACAAAATTTCACCACCAGGGCCAAGTGAATAACAGGAAAACAATAACATCCAAAATTCACGAAATACTACACGAAAACCACCAATGAGTTAGCGTAAAAAATATATTTAATCTCCACTTTCGTAAAACACTTCCTCAGAACATAAAAAAACTAAGTTCCACTCTACATTTAAATATCTAGAATAATTAAAACAATTGCATTATTAATTGCAACCAGTTACCACAGTGTACTAAAATTTAACTATTTAGTTTCCTGTTTTCTAAAAAACACTTGATGTTTATATGTTTGTTTAAACCAGGTGGACTATCCACCCCTAGTTTAGTCTGCCAGAACACTTCCCTGATTTCCCCCTGGATCTTAAGGTTTCTTCCTCTTTTATCAACACTGACTTGTTCCGATACAGTAAAACAAAATGTCTTGAAATCCTTGCAGATTTTAGAATGCTTAAATAATGCATTGTTTTCAGCCCTTCATCTTATGGCACTTAAATGTTCTTTTATTCTCTCATTTAAATGTGTAGTAGTTATTCTGATGTAAAATGAATCACATGCTGAACATACAAGATAAATCACCCCTTTTGTTTCACAGTTGTACCTATATTTGAAATTAATATAATTTAAATGAGTCATCATAACGACAGGGCCTTCATAAATAAATCTACAGCAAGAACAGCCGTCACATTTATAGGTCCCTTTGCTCTTATTACTCATAACAGGAGGAACTTTAGTGTCACATTTTTGTAACACTTGCTTTATACTATAAACCTTAGTGTTAACAAACTGTGGTGTATTCCCTAACACTTGTTCAAGATCTCTGTGACTACTAAATTATTTTCCAGTTATCAGAAATAATGTTTCTGATACTAGAATTGGCCACAGACATCTCTAAAGAACATCGTGGAACATTTGAATAAATCTTATCTTTTCCATTATTGTTCTTGTTTTTAACAACAAAACCTTTGATCAATGTAGGTGGAAGCAAACTTTGTGCTTGGATGGTGGGAAAATGAAATCTTGGTTAACATGGAGGGTTTTAATAATATTTTATTTTATAATAGATTTGTCGATGATTTGTTCTTTATTATTAAAAGTAATATTGACATTGATGTTTTTCTGCAACGTTTAAACGGAACATCTAATTTTTCGGCTTTTACATTGGGAAGCTTTGGATATAATGTTAATTTTCTAGCTATACAATTAACTTGGGACTGAGTTAGGAAGTATTTTGAAAGTAATATTTATAGAATAAACACCTTCTCAAACAGTTGTTTACATTGGACAAGTAATCATCCAGGGTATATGAAACAAAATATACCCAGGGGACAATATATTAGAGCTTTTCGCATGATCAGTAATGATGAAGTTTTTAAAAAAGAAGTAGAATTTATTACAGAACTTTTTACAGATAGGAATTATCCAGTGGCTTTATTAGAGGAGACAGTTAAAGAAATAATTGATAAAAGGAACACTTCCTTTCTACCTATATTGATCAAATGTTTTGTTGTTAAGAACAAGAACAATAATGGAAAAGATAAGATTTATTCAAATGTTCCACGATGTTCTTTAGAGATGTCTGTGGCCAATTCTAGTATCAGAAACATTATTTCTGATAACTTGAAAATAATCAGTAGTCACGGAGATCTTGAACAAGTGTTAGGGAATACACCACAGTCTGTTAACACCAAGGTTTATAGTATAAAGCAAGTGCTGCAAAAATGTGACACTAAAGTTCCTCCTGTTATGAGTAATAAGAGCAAAGGGACCTATAAATGTGATGGCTGTTCTTGCTGTAGATTTATTTATGAAAGCCCTTTCATTATGATGACTCATTTAACTTATAATATTCATTTCAAATATAGGTACAATTGTGAAACAAAATGGAAGATTTATCTTGCGTTATGTTCGGCATGTGATTCCTTTTACATTGGAATGACTACTAGATGTTTCAGTGATAGAATAAAAGAACATTTAAGTGCAATAAGATGAAGGGATGAAAACAATGCATTATTTAAGCATTCTAAAATCTGCAAGGATTTCAAGAAGTTTTGCTTTACTCTATTGGAACAAATTAATATTAATAAAAGAGGGGGAAACCTTAAGATCCAGGTGGAAATCAGGGAAGTGTTCTGGTAGATTAAACTAGGGGCAGATAGTCCACCTGGTTTAAATCAACATATCAAAATCTAGAGTTTTTTTAGAAAACAGTAAACAGTTAACTTTCAATACACTGTGGTAATTGGTTGCAATTAATGATTCAATTGTTTTAATTATTCTAGATATTTAAATGTAGATTGGAACTTAGTTTTTGTATGTTCTGAGGAAGTGTTTTACGAAAGCGGAGGTTAAATATATATTTTACACTAACTCATTGTTGGTCTTCATGTGGTATTTTGTGAATTTTGGATTTTAAACTAAAGGAACCAAAAAGTAAATGACGAAAGGGTAGGAAATGGAATACAAGCATCAAAACGCAGTTCTAAATACTCTGCATGTTTGGGGAGGCTGTGCGTCCCTTCCCTATTACTTTTCATTGCCAAGGCTGCAAAATGTCAAAGGAAAAAGCTCAATATATTTGGAAAGCTCGATATATTTTCTCTTTTCACTGTAATTTTGTGTGACATTATTGCTCGAATATAGTAGTAGGGGAGTGGTAGTGCAACAAAGCCTACACCCTGTAAGAGCATTTACAAGAGGAGCTCAGTGTCGTTGAACAGTATTTGGTAGCTGAAATTGTATCTGCACTTAAAATCTGAGCAGCAGATTTGTTAGGCAGGGAATATTAATATTTCTTGTGTGCAGGGGTCGTTTTCTATCTTCTCATTATTTTAATATTTGGTTCGTTAGTCCATGGTTTTAAACAGTGAACCTGCTTTAAAAGGACATCATGGTAACAATAGACTTGGGTTTTTGGATATACTAGGTTATCCCATGATTTCTGTAGATTTACTCCTTTGGCTGTACTCTGCAAATACCCTGCATTGTTGTGCATTATACTCTGTGTAGGGGGTGTGTGTATGGGGGGTAGTGAAGACTGACTGCTCATGTCACTTTTCTTTCACCAGTCATGCTAACACACAAGTATATCTGTATCTGAGGCTGTATTTCTGGCATTATGGAAGTCTTTGTGCAGTGCAGAGTGAGATTGTTGCCCTGGTATGTAGGAGAAGGAAGTGCTGTTCACAAAATGTCAGCACTTTGTTAGCCTTGCTGCACATTCTTGACTGAATAAGTCTTCATATCTTTCCTCCTTTGTATTTTTAACTGACATTACTTATGTTGACATGTTACAGCTGCCAAGTATGTTGCCATGCTACAGCTCCCACATGAGATGTAGTGATAGCAGTAGTACTGTACTGCTTGCTTATTGGTGCAGCTGTGGAGCTGCACTGCATAAACAATAACTGTTACTCTTTCTGGGTGCATTTTACATTTTGCACACTGCTTTTCTTGGTTTATTATATGGGATTGTATGCCTATCCATGTCTGTGTATCTTCTTAATTTCCTATTTGTTTCTATACATGTGTCTGTTATGTCATATACTTTCATACATTTGTGTATTGGTGTTGCATTATTTATAGGGATGGTTTACCTTTAGTTGTGATTTACCCATTGTAACACTGATGTCTTTGGCACCTTTGCTGCTGTGTTTTTACTGTGGCATGCTCCAGGAATGTAAATCTCCATAACATTATGGTGCTGTAGTTACCACTGAAAGTTGTGGTGCACAAAGTCGGCGTCTGAATTGCATCTGACAGTTACTCATGTTGAGTTGCTAATTTGCATATACATTGTGCACAGTCTGCATCTCTACATAACATGCATGTCTGCAGCCCTGCAAACTGCTGCTATGAACCACATCTAGTCACTTCCTGTCTTTTTTTAGTGCATCAGCCGTATACAATGCATGCTGATTCTATTAATTTGACCCCAAATCTTTTTTATCAAAGCAGAGCTAGCAGTAAAGGATTTAAAAAAGCCAACATGTAATTACATATTTATTTTCATATCTTACTTCTGTGAAGCAGTTTTCTATTTTTTTTATTCTGTGAATCAGGCATGCGTAATAGGTAATAAACCAAGCAGCGTACTGCTTTTGCATAATTGCACTAAGTGGGAAATGTTGCAACATGTAGTTTTCCATACAACATTTAAGAATTATAATGCTGTACTTCTATTGATATGTCTTGTTACTTCTGCTTAATGTTTGGTTTCTTTTGAAAGATAAACATTGCTGGAGTAATACCTCGTTATTTGTGTAATAGTGAAGCAAAGCCTGAAAGTAGTTTGTTAGAGTAAGTCTCAGAGAAAGAGACAACTTGAAGGCAGTTATCACCAGAGACTTTCTGACACATGATGTCTTGGAATATGTTAAAATTATTACCCACAGACATTTGACAGTAGCCCCCTCCCCGAAGAAAAACAGAACAAAAAAAAACAAAACAAACAAAAAATGTCATTCAAAACTACAGGTCCAACAGCAGGAGACTTGTTTTGAGTTAATAAACTTCATGGTTTATCATGATTTCTTGGCAAGTACCTAATCTGTGTTTTTCCATACCAGTTGAAGATCTTTACTTAACTTGCAGTATTGTTCTAGAGATGCAGAAATTCAGATAATTTAGAGGCTGCCAGCAGTCAAACATTTTAATTTGTTTCTTTTCAAATATAGTTTAGAGTGTTATTAAATGTAATGCATGTTTTATATCATAGCTGATTTTAGTAATCATCTGAATATTTTTACATAAAAAAACAGAGTGTTCTTTCTTCATGATTGTTAAGAATGCATTGACAACATACAGCCATGATGAAAAATACTTTAATAATGATTGCTAAAAGACTAGCAAACATAACATTTTGTATAACATTTTGCAGGGTTCTAATATATATCGTGGCAAAATGTCACGAGGAAGGTTTGGATCAGTATTTGCGGTCTTTTTTAAAGGTATGTAGCCTTGCAAGTATTTTTTAATAAGATTAGTTGTTTAAAGAGGTTGCCAGCTACGGTCTTTTTCTTTAAGCCAAACTATTGCATGTGCAACAGTGGTAGTAGAACTCAGTGTGGGTGTGATCTATTGACAAGAGATGTATACGTCTTACACACAACACATCTGTTCACTGATAAATGACACAAACAGCCCTCAACCACCTTTCTAACACATTTGTATATCATTTGTTTCCACAATAACAAACCCACATTTAAGTATTAGTATCAGTTGTTACAGGGTTTGGGAGTTGCGCCTTTTGTAAATGTGGAAAGGATGCAAAGTACTGCACCTGATTTATATTAACTTGGAAAGAAAATGGTGTCAGAGTGCATGGCAATCTGCATTATGAAACCGCAAGATTTTATGTGTGTGTCTGTCTGCATCAATGTATCTGTGCACATAAGTGTTTCCATACATGTAATATACACTGTGTGCCATCTTGTACTTGAAAGTGCTCTTGTGGAGCTTCATTCGGGGTTGCACTGTGGTCAGGAGATTGCTGAAGTGATGTAGCCCAATAATAGGGTTACTATATGGTCAGGAGATTGCTGAAGTGGCATAGCCCAATATTAGGGTTAACATGTGGTCAGGAGATTGCTGAATTGGTATAGCCCAATATTAGGGTTACTATTTGGTCAGGAGATTGCTGAAGTGGCATAGCCCAATATTGGGGTTACCATGTGGCCAGGAGATTGCGGAAGTGGTATAGCCCAATATTAGGGTTATCATGTGGCCAAGAGATTGCTGAAGTGGTATAGTCCAATATTAGGGGTTACTATATGGTCAGGAAATTGCTGAAGTGATATAGCTCAATATTAGGGTTATCATGTGGTCAGGAGATTGCTGAAGTGGTGTAGCCCAGTAGTAGGTTTACCATGTGGTCCGGAGATTGCTGAAGTGGTATAGCCCAATATAAGGGTTACTATATGGTTAGCAGATTGCTGAAGTGGCATAGCCCAGTATTAGGGTTACAATATGATCAGCAGATTGCTAAAGTGGTTTAGCCCAGTATTAGGGTTACCATGTGGTCAGGAGATTGCTGAAGTGGCATAACCCAATATTGGGGTTACTATATGATCAGGAGATTGCTGAAGTGGTTTAGCCCAATATTAGGGTTATCATGTGGCCAGAAGATTGCTGAAGTGCTATAACCCAGTATTAGGGTTACTATATTGTCAGAAGATTGCTGAAGTGGCATAGCCCAATATTAGGATTACCATGTGGTCAGGAAATTGCTGAAGTGGTATAGCCCATTATTAGGGTTAGCATGTTTCCAGGAGATTGCTGAAGTGGCATAACACAATATTAGGATTACCATGTGGTCAGGAAATTGCTGAAGTAGTATAGCCCAATATTAGGGTTATTATATGGTCAGGAGATTGCTGAAGTGGCATAGCCCAGTATTAGGGTTACCATGTGGTCAGGAGATTGCTGAAGTGATATAGCCCAATATTAGGGTTACTATATGGTCAGGAGATTGCTGAAGTGGTGTAGCCCAATATTAGGGTTCTCATGTGGTCAGGAGATTGCTGAAGTGGTATAGCCAATATTATGGTTACTATATGGTCAGAAGATGGCTGAAGTGGTATAGCCCAATATTAGGGTTATCATTTGGTCAGGAGATTGCTGAAATGGTATAGCCCAATATTAGGGTTACCATGTGGTCAGGATATTGCTGAAGTGGTATAGCCCAATATTAGGGTTACCGTGTGGTCAGGAAATTGCTGAAATGTATAATCCAGTATTAGGATTACTATATGGTTAGGAGATTGCTGAAGTGGTATAGCCCAGTAGTTCTGCAGGATGGCTTTGCTTGGCTTCTCATATCCAATCACAAAAATAATGAGAATATAATAGGATGTGTCAGGCGACTCCATTGCTAACCAATTAACTCACACTTCATAAATTCTGTCTGTCTCGTAAACCCACCATCCTCTGCAACTACCACACCTCCAGATCCCACAGCTCATTATCAGACTCTCAAACCTCAACCCATATCAACCAGCACTATCACAAACCTGCTTAAAACGCTGAAACCCAGGACTCTTGTCCCAGACAACTTACCATCAAAATAGCTGCAGATGCTCTGGCATACCCTGTTTCCATCTTAATAAACCAGCCTGTTAAGGAAAGCTGTGTTCCCACTCTGGCCTGTACTAAGAGCAGCCTGAGTCTGTTCCTGAATTTGGATCACCACTGAGGAAGAAAGATGCTCTGCTTCTGCTCCATTGGCTTTCCTTAATTCTACTTTTTCTTGCCTCTTAATTCTCTCTCTATATGTTGTGAGCTTTACTATATTTTTTCATTATAGCTTATGTTGTGAAAATGTCATATTCTGTAAATGGTAAAGGACATTTCATTTTATTTAAATATTCATCCAAACTGGGTCCATGCTGCATGTTTTCCTGAATGTTAACTATTTGTTTGTCATTCACAAGTCTCATTCTGTTAATGTTCAATAAGGAATATTTTGTTTTTAACATCTGACCACACTGCTTGTTCAGTTTGATATATATTAATTTCAATGAGGTTGTTGAAAATAAAATGCCTTTGCTCTGTGGCTCAGGACATGGCTGAAAATGGCCTTCTGACCAGTCCTCCCATCCAGGCAACAAATGAAAAACAAATAAAATATTAAATTATAAACCAGAAGGCTGAGAAGTTCCTGTGAAATTTATACATTGTTCCCCTAGGCACAATAACTGGGCTAGACTGGATAGAATTTGTATTTCACAGGGGCATGTGCATTTAATTGAAAGCTTTGACAAATGCAATAACTATTTCTGATCATGCACTGATAAAAACTAAGGTAAAGATGCAGGGTAAAGAAATAAAACCGAGACACTGGTACTTCATTCCACTTGTAAAAAAGAGACCCCTTTGGAATGGGTGGTGGAAGTTATTTGAGTTATTAGGGAAGATATACATTTCTTAAGAACGGTTAGTTTGTGAGTGGGTGTAAATGACCTCAGACAAACTTCACTGGACTGTATGAAAAGAGATGTAATGGATCTCTCAGAATATGTGTCACACATAGATAAGAGTCTTGCATTGAGCAACATTCTACATTCCCACAGTATGAACATAAAATTATTGATTTTAATAATTGCGTTAGTTTTTGGTGTAACATCAGGGGAATCCAGTATCTGTCAACATGGAAACACATGATCAAAAGACCACATTGCTTTGCCAAGGATAGGTTGCACCTGTCCCTCCCCACCGAGGCTTTTGGTATTGGATTAAACTCTGTTCATTTCCTTAGAGTCTTTTTTAGGCAATGCCAAAAGAAACAAAACTACCAACATAGTAAAAAAGTCTACAAGCAAAAATAAGGTTTTACTGCAAGGATGCTAGGATAATAAACAAAAAACTCCACACCCTTCAATCCCTCCTCACTCTGGAGAATGGTGACATCTTTGCCATGAACAAGACTTGGTTTAAAGCCATAGAAAGCACCAAAGCAGTGCAAGGCTACAGTGCCTTCCACACATTTAGACCAACACCAGCATAGACTGTGGTCACAGTTGGAGGTCTCTCTATTTAAGTTAGCAACAAACATACTTCCATGTTGGTTAAATAGCGATGATACCATGGAGCTCATCCACACGCAAGTCACCGTAGATAGAGGGTCCCTCAACATATCATGGCTAGCTACAGGTCACCATCTATGCCCCTAGAGTTTCACAACTCTTATGTAAACCTACTAGAGGTGCTCACCATCCAACCAAACACCCCATTTATGGGAGACTTTAACTATCCCTCTATAGACTGAGAAACACAAACTGCCTCAAACTCACAGGCACAATGCTTCCTGAACTTTATTAGCACAAACACCCAGGAACAAAGAGTGCTCACTTCAACCAGAGGATCAAACATACAGACTTTGGTACTCACCAATACGGGACAGGGTTGCAACCCCCCCCCCCGCCCCTGTGTCACTTCCTCACTAGTGAGGTCAGATAACAAAGCTGTTTCTTTTGAAGTAAAAATTAACACAGAAAACCCAGCTAAACCAGTAACAGTTAGGAACTATTATAACTATGTCCTATTAAGTGTCAATTTGTCAAAATTCAAGGCTCTGCCTAACCCCGAGACCACAGCTACTTATGCAGAGTTATTCACAGGTTCTTTCTACAAACATGTGAGTGACTGCATAAAGACTGCCGTATCTTACAGAAATAAACCCAAAACAAACACTAAAAATAACCCCACTGGTGGAATTCTCAGCTAAACAGGGTATTTAATAAAAGAATAAAACTCATGGCCAAAGTCAGGAAGAACAACTCCCTTAAAGACAAGTACTCTGTTATGCAACTAAAGAAACTTAGAGGTCTAATTAAGTCCAGCAAGTCCAGCTATGAGGTCAGGGTAGCCTCACAGGCTTAGAACAATCAAAAGACCTTCTTCAGCTATGGCCGGAGCCTTAAATGAAACATACAGCAGGATGCTGGTAAAGAAACGAAAAATGACAAACCAGCTCGTTGACTCGGGAAAACAATTTAATCCACAAAAAGGCACCAGGTAAAAACCAAAAACGACACTATAGTTAAAGTGCTTTTCGTTTGTCTTATAGCAAACTTCCTCCGAACATAACCAATTAGTCAATAAGCAATACTTTTAAATGAAAAAGTGCGGGAACCCTACTTAAGAATTAAAGCAATACACAATTAAGTTTACACAAGAGTGCATGTACTTCAATCTTTGGTAGATGATAAAATAACTGGATAAATAATAACTAAATCTACAGAAAACTTATAAACATGCACCGCATTATAAATAAAAATATATATAAATACATGTAAATAGTTAAATAGACTTATTAAATTAAAAGTCAGTTAAAAATATTTATCTACGTAAACTATTTAATTTTAATATACAAGCGATGGAACATGCCTCGTTCAAACCTGGATAGTTGAAGGCATTCAGTCTGATCTGCCACAACAATTCAAGTTCCTCCAATTTGAACGAGGCAGGTCCACCTCTAACATCTTGTACATGTTGATCAATAACTAAAAATTTAAATCTATGACTAGAAAAAGACTGGAGATGCTTGGCTAAAGCATTGTCCAATTTACTGTGAGCCATTGCATACTGGTGCTCATAGATCCTATCTCTGAGACGTCGCTCAGTCTTACCGACGTAAAATGCATAACAGTCAGGGCATTTGGCTAAATAGACTACAAATTTACTGTTACAGTTAAATTTTGATTTTAACTTATAACAAATGCCATTAATCGTGAACTGATTAGTACAGTCAACATGTCTACAATGGTTACAGTTTTCACATTTAAACATTCCCGTAAGTCTAGAAATAGGTTTGTTACCACTCTCAATAATGTTTTTGATGTTCCTACCTTTGCTAAATACAACATGTGGTTTAATACCCAAAATATCAAAAATAGAGGGATATTATTCCTTAGCAAGTCCCAATTTTTTGATAAAATTTCAATAATAAATTTTGATTGTGCGTTAAATGCTGTTATGAAAGAACGCTGAAAAGTTTTTTCTGGAATTATACCGGAATCAACTTTAAGTGTAGTATTTTCCTCAACAGCAGATGTCTCAACTTCCAAAGGTGTGCTTAGATGCAATAATGGATGGAAATGTTTAGACTGTCTCTTACTTTTGACTTCATCTATTAATAAGTCGACTAAACTCTCAGGATAGCCACGATGAAGAAGCATGTGTTTTAAAGTATCACATTCGTTATTGAAGTCAAAGTCGAGACTACAAATACGTGAGGCCCTTACGAGTTGTCCCTTTATGACCGATCTTTTCTGGTGGAATGGGTGGCAACTTGAAAAATGCAAGAAAGAGTTAGAATATGTTGGTTTTCTGTAAACTTGTCCCATAAAACAGGATAAAGTGAGATTTTTAACCAACAAAATGTCCAAATAAGCTATAGATTGGGTACTAAATGTAAAAGTGAACTTTAAAAAATTGGTAGATGAATTGAAAGTGTTGACAATGTCAGTAGCCAGTCTCTCATCACCTTTAAGAAGAATAAAAATGTCGTCAAGAAAACGGGTGTAGTAAATAATGACGTCTGGTGAGTGAGATGAAAAAACAGCTTGGGATTCCCATTAGCCACACTGGCACCACATGGTGAACCCATGGCTAAACCAATTTTTTGTAAGTAGAATTTATTATCAAACATAAAGAAATTGTTAGTTAGAACCAAATCCAACAACTCAGATATGTGAGAAATATCAGATGTTGGAGCATCATGTTTTTTCATAATGTCAGCCACCCATTCCAATGCAATGTTGTGCGGGATACAAGTATAGAGGTCTTTGACGTCTATTGTCAAGAAATTGTACCCACTATTAAAGGTCAACTCGTTGATCTTAGATAAAAATGACCATGAGTCCTTACAGATCTGAGACTCAAGGGCCACGTATTTTTGTAGTATACCATCCACAACTTTGGAGATGGCATAAGTAGGTGAACTACGTCCGTCGATGAGCGGTCGCATGGGAGGATTTTTTACATCCTTGTGGATTTTGGGTATTCCGAACAATGTTGGAAATCTCGGAAACATTGTACATGTGTAATCTAGCATAATCTGGTCAATGCGACCTTCTATAAAGAGGTCGTATAAACATGATTTTATGAGACTGTAAGCCCTGTTTGTTTCAGACCTAGAACTAACCTGATACGTCTCATTGTCAAGTAGGACTGACATCCGGTCTATATAATCCGCTTTATCAAAAACCACAAGACCACCCCCTTTGTCTGGTTTACAAATTCTAATATTTTGAGTTTGTATATAATTTAAAAAAATCTTTTTCTAAACCTGAAAAATTGCCTTTTATGGCTTTTTTAGTATGTACTAAATTTCTCATATCGAGTTCACATATTTGCTCAAACATTTGAAGAAGGGGGTGGAGAGGTGGATTGAATGTGCTTGCTATGTGGTATTGACTTTTCTCTGGGAAGTCGTTATTATCCATAAAATAAACCCCTAAGTTGAGTTTTCTGGTGTAAACCTTAAGCTCTAAAATAGTTCTAGAAATGTCCATGTTAAACCAAGGAACATAAGTGTGTCCTTTCGAAAGAAAGTCCACAAGGTCAATTGACAAAGTACTGTCAGAAAAGTTATAAACTTTAAAGTCCTTATCTCTGTTAAGCATGATGTCAGGACTTTCAGTAATTAAACTGATTACACTTGATTCAACAGTGCCATTAGTAGAGTCACCGTCAATACTTGAACCAATCCTGTCCATGACTGAAACATCGGGCACTGAATGAATAGATGGTGAATCACATGATGGAACTGGAGACGTACAGGAATGTGGAGAAGTTGGTAAAGGTGGAGAAGGATTTAGACCTTCTTTGTCCACAGGTGAAGAGGCCTCTACCCTTAAAAAAGGTTGCATCACCTTGGTGGTTTATGGGCCTTCTGGTACTTTGGCCTTGCACCCATTGAGTTGTAGTTGTGAAAATCCCGTTGGGAAAAATTGGACTTGTCGACTGAGTCGTGTTGTAAATGACCACCTTGATTGTGTTGCCTAGAATTATAATTGTAGTTAACTCTGGAAGAGTTCATGAGTCTTTCACTCCTCCGTGGGAGATCCTGGCAAGGTTCATTAAGCAAAGTTGATGGACTGTCAGGACAAGGAACATTGTCAGATTGGTGCCTAAGTTGCCCAGTTGTTTGAGTCGCTGCTTGCTCAACAGGTGTGGATTCTACACCAAAATTTAGTTGTAACTCATTTGGAGACATATCAACCAGAGAGTAACCCAGTTGCCAAATTTGTGCTGGTGGAGGAGGTGGGTAAGCAAGACCCTTCTTATAAGCCAATCTGTCACGCTCCAATTTTTTGACTTTGTTACTATTTAGTTTTAGGAGGTATTGATTTATACTAGAAAATGTCCTATTATAATCGAATTTATATCTTTCAAATTGGATGTCATTGGACACTTTAGCATCAATGTCCTGCACAAAACCTAATATTTTATCTGACATAATAGAGTAATGTTTAATCATGACTTTCATTAATTCAAGTCCATGTTTGTCGAATAGATTAATCAATTCAACATGAAATGCAGAGTCTTTAATAAGGCCTGTCGGGTACTGCACCTTACGTAAGCCTTTAGGAATTATTTTAAGCTGCAAACATTCTTTCAAATATGCAACCTCAAGTTGCGTTTTTTTATATTTAAGTAATAAGTTGTCCAAAAGTTTTAAATTGGCAACTATGTCTGTCTCAGCAACATTGTCATTGCATTGGTTTTCAGATAACAAATGGGAACTTTGCTCACATCCAAAATTGAAACTTTTATTTAACCAAGCCATGAGCGAAAAAGTGTTTTCATCCTTGTTCTGCATAGAATTAGCTACTGACCTTGTGTTTTGAGAGTCAGCATCAGTTGCAGACAAATTCCTTACACCGGGTGGTGTAATTTGAAAAATAGTTGGAAAACCTTCAAGGGACGCTGTCGATACGATAGCGTTCAAAGGTGGATTCAACGGTGTGTCAAAATTGACCATTCGCTGGCCCTGAGTAATACTGTTAAGACTGTTTGAATTCGAAACAGGATTCGCTGGCCGTTGTATTTGCGCAGATGAATCCACAGAGTTAACGCATACGACATGCTGATCACCTTGAAGCTGTTCTTTTAAATGAAAAAGTGCGGGAACCCTACTTAAGAATTAAAGCAATACACAATTAAGTTTACACAAGAGTGCATGTACTTAACACAGAAAACCCAGCTAAACCAGTAACAGTTAGGGACTATTATAACTACGTCCTATTAAGTGTCAATTTGTCAAAATTCAAGGCTCTGCCTAACCCCGAGACCACAGCTACTTATGCAGAGTTATTCACAGGTTCTTTCTACAAACATGTGAGTGACTGCATAGAGACTGCCGTATCTTACAGAAATAAACCCAAAACAAACACTAAAAATAACCCCACTGGTGGAATTCTCAGCTAAACAGGGTATTTAATAAAAGAATAAAACTCATGGCCAAAGTCAGGAAGAACAACTCCCTTAAAGACAAGTACTCTGTTATGCAACTAAAGAAACCTAGAGGTCTAATTAAGTCCCAGCAAGTCCAGCTATGAGGTCAGGGTAGCCTCACAGGCTTAGAACAATCAAAAGACCTTCTTCAGCTATGGCCGGAGCCTTAAATGAAACATACAGCAGGATGCTGAACTGGTGATGGATATTACTAACTTCAGTTAGAGTGGCATTGCAAATCTACTGGGTGATACATTTAGCTCAAACTTCACCTCTTACCCGCCCCCCCAGCTCCACCAAGTGAATCCCCTCCAGTGTACTTCCCCCAACTATTAGCAGGGACCAGGTGCTGGCAGCACTTGCTAAAGTCAAGAACACCACCTTTAAGGGTCCTGACAACAACCCCAGTTTGCTCCTGAATAGTCTAAAACATGACCTATCAGGACCACTTGAGGCACTGTTCAACTACAACCCTGAAACAGGCCATGTTCCAAGTGAATGGAGGAATGCAACAGTCATTCTCCTCCATAAGGACTATCATCCGACCCAGAGGAACTACAGGCCCATCAGTCTAACAAGTCTAATATGTAAAACCATGGAATTAATTACCATGAAAATGATAAACAAGGAGATTCTCAGCTGTAGACACTGGATCCATCCCAGTTTGACATTGTTAAGGGAGGGTCATGCCTACTTAACCTGGTTAGCTTCTTTGAGATGGTCAGCAAGGCAATGGATGAGGGTAAAACAGTTCATACTTTTTATCTTGTCATGACCAAGGCATTTGATGCAATATCCCACTCAGGCATTGTTGACAAGCTCTCTGAGCCAGGCGTTAATCCGTACATAACTCGCTGGATTGCCATCTGGCTCACAGACAAGACCTAAGAAGTCAAGATTAGTTAGACCACCTCCACCAAGAGACCATTTACCAGTGGAGCACCCCAGGGCTTCTTGCTTCGCATGCTCCTGTTTGGTATCTACTTCTTGGAAGTCAAGACTAAGGTTCAAGGCCATTGTCTCACCAAGTTCACAGATGACTGTAAACTGGTAGGTATTATGAATTCCCCCCAAGACACCAACTTCTTGCAAAAAGGTTTAAAACAGACAAATGACTGGTACCAAAGCCATGGCTTAAAATTCACTACTAAAAAGTGCATTATAATGCCCTTTGGGAAAGTGTCAACCAAAGTTAATTAGTCCATCACTAAAACAGCCCTAAGAGTCAACTCAGTAGTAGGGATTTGGGAACATATCTAGGCAACAATCTGGCCTTTGATCAACACATAGCTAAGATAATAAGAAAATCATTCTGTGTCACCCAGTTTATAGGAAAGGGTATGGCATCCAGTTCCAAGGAAGTTATAGTACCACTCTACTCGGCGCTTATCAGGCCTATCAATGAATACAATGCCCCTTTGGCATGTATCTAACCAGACACTTGCAGCAGTTGGAACACCCACAAAGGTTTCCCACCAGGTGAATTCAGGGCATGAATACCTTGTTCTACACTGATCACTTAAAGGCTGTATCAATGGATTCAGTCTCCTACAGGCTGTGGAGAGAGGATCTTTCTTTGGCTTACAAGGCTTCCTCAGACCCAGCCTTGATTGATCTGTTGCACGTGTGCAAAATAAACAGCACCAGAAACACTACATCCAGGGATATGAACTTCAATTGTGACATAAACAGAACATGTTGAAGGGACAGATTTGTGTCCCAAAGGATCCCCACAATATGAAACCCTGACAATTGGATGAGAAATCATAAATTTACCCCCTCGTCTGGAGCCCATGTCCCTTAAGGACAGATGTCAATACTAACACCCCCTCCCCAACAAATTCTTAGTTACCTTCCTACAAACATGCCCCACATATAGATGCCCATGATACTAGGGGACCAAAATGGTCTGGGGTACGTGGCTAGGCTTGCAAGGGTCTTAGTAATTGTTAGCCTAAAGTCAATTTCCAGCATTCTAAGGCTGAAATCTTATTTAGTTTAATATGTAGTTTAATTGTTATAATGTAAAACCTTTTAGGTGATGTTGGTATTTGTGTAGGGTTTGTTGTATTGAGTTTTTTTGGGAGGTATATTTTTAAATTTGTTTTAATTATTTGTAGGAGTGTGGTCATGTGACTTATTAAGGTTATTGTATTTATGTGAGCTCTTCACCTGTTTGACTAACTTTGATGAAGTCTTTGTAACATTAGATGAAAGCGCTCAGTTTTTTAAATCGTTTTTGCTTGAAGTTGCTTGGGACTCCTTGGTGGTTGTGTTTGCAGCTGGTTTGCTTTGCTTGTTCGTTGGCTTGCTAGTCCTGGTTCCTGGTGAATTGTTAGTCTAATAACCTATGAACTTATAAAATGAAAATGGAGTTTAAAAACAGGATAGAAATGGAGATATGGCTTTAGAGATGGGGCTTTGGCTCATAGATGTATACTAGGCTAACAACCACTGGGGTTTTTATAAACCTAACCATTCAATCCAAATATATCAAATGAGTTATTTAGAGGTTATTTTATGGAGAGTGTGTGTTAATTAGGGCATGATTTTAATGGCTGCCACTGTCCACTAGCAACATAGGCGTCAGACCAGGGCTGAATTTCTGATTTCCCATACACTGGCCAGGCTTTGCTTGCATAGGGTCAGGGAAGGGCTCTGCTTCACTTGGATGGGAAGTGTATTGAAGCTAATGGGGATTCTCTGATTTACATACCTGTGTATCCAACTTGTCCTATTTAAGTCACAAGCAAAGTTTAAATCCTTAGATCTAGCAATTCTGGTGCTCTTCACTTTGCAGATATGCAAAAGGACCATCAGAGCAGGATGTAAGGATGGCTTGTATGCCAGGCATAAATTGCCACTCAGTAATCTGTAGAAAACAGAGTATAGAAATAAGGCTTTGAGAAGATATGCATAGGGTTGGTGAACCTTTTGGGTTTTGTGTATCAAAAGCTCCTGGCACAAAATAGTTCAGTGCACTTCACATGAGTAACAAATGCAAAAGCAGTGTCTTTGGTAATGCAGGTGATTGTGATCGCTGGCATGTCACCCAAAATGTCATGGCGTGTCATAGGCTCGCCATCAGTGGCATAGGGCATTGTGTTTGCACCCTTTATTCTTTTTGTGAAGAACCTCTATGGGAAAGAAGAAATAGGAGTTATGTAGACAGGATGAGAAAGATTTAGGAACAGATTAAGGCGAATCTGACAGAAACAGAGGAGCAGCTGCAGATTGTTAAACATACTTGGATAATGTGCATGAGTGTGGAAAGGTTGCTGTAAATAACGATTTTTAATAACAACTTCAGATCATAGATATTCTAGCACAATGATTTAGGTAACAGAAAGTAAAAAGGGTAGTTGTCAATCTGAGGGAGCCTATAACAAGAAAAATAACCAGAGATCCTAAAAGGCTTTAAAGATATTTTGGAAATGTTATGAATATTGTTGTAAAACAGAGGAATGCAGAAACCAAGAAAAGACACAAATGGAAATATTTATGGAAGACGTAAACATACCAAAGTTAGAAGAAAATGAGGCTCAATAATTAATAGTTAAGAGAGGAAGAAATAAGATAAAATTGGTGATGTATAATCATCAGGGAAGTGTCCAGGTGCAGACGGTATTCCTGTGGAAGGCTGGAGAGAAGAATGCGATAAAGACCTAGAAGGTTTTGTTTAACATTATTTTAAAAGGGTTGTCAGCACCAGCATCTTCAAAGAAAGCTGTGGTAACTGTATTACACAAAGTGTAAAGACCCTTCAAACCCAGTTTCAATTTAAAACATGATTATAAAGTATTTGACTGTACTACCTAAGGGATGGCAAAAGGTGTTGCCAACATTTATAGATATGGATCAGTGTGGTTTTGTAGAAGGGACACAAACATTCAGTAACATTTCTAGAACTATGATGATCCAGAAAGAAGCAGAATATAAGAAAATATCATTATTTTTGGTGGGTCACAATGCAGAGAAAACATTCAGTGAAGTCAGCCAGGATTTGGACAGGGGCAATAGGTGCTGATTTTAGAGTCTTCATGAACCAGACACCCTTGGAAACGTGGATTGAAGTAGGCTTGGCTTGTAAGGGCTCTGGGGCCATTAGCCTGGTAACCTCCTATGAGCCTATAATTTTATGAGTAGAGCAATGGAAGCATTTTTATTCTCTGATAGAATAACAGGTTAAATAGGGGGCTGTATGAATTGTCAGGGGCAATAATTAAGGTGGGGGGTTCCTCTCTAACAAGCTGTATTTGAGCACTGGAACCAGGCAAAGGTGTCCTCTTTCCCCTCTGTTATTTGCGTTATGTCTAGAGCCATTGGAAAGAAAATAAGGGACTCTCAAATTTAAGGATCGACAGTAACTGGCATGGTAATCAACAAGAAGCTTTATGTGCAGATGATATCATTTTTATTTGATAAATCCATAAAAAGACATTTAAGTGCTCCGGAACATTTTGAAACAATTTCAAGTCATTTCAGGATGTAAAATTAATGAATATAAAACAATGTTTACAGTGGTAAACTATGTGTCCACACATGAATTGGTTCAGCAATGCACATATTTATGGGGCAGGATGAGATGAATTATTTAGGAGTATGGATTAAAAATGATTCTGTTACGGCAGCTAAGGATAAGTGAGAAAAGAGAAAAAAATATATAATACACAAACTAGGAAACAGGAAGCTCTTAAGTATGGGCATAGATAGTAAGATATGAGGTTCATATGGTTCAAAGGTTTATAAGTACTAGGTTAGCTGCCCTTTTGGGCAGTTTTATGCCCAGCCAATTTTCCTGCCAGTGGTGAGAATTAAGCCCTGTATTTTATGTCTGTGACTTAAAGACTTACGGCATCCCCAAACCCCAGTGTACCGAACAGTGAAATGTCTTCAGTTCCTTTAGTTTTATACACAGGTCAGGCATATGTTTATCATCAACCAGAGGAGGAGTTGTGAATAATAATTAACAAGGAGTTCAAGAAATTTATCTGGGGGGAGGTAAGAGAGAAGAGTTAATTGGGATAATTTGATCCTCTCCAAAAATCGCAAAGTGCCCAAAACAAAACCAAAAAGCCAAAGAAAAAGGCACTCAGGAAGGAAACCAATACTCGAAAATGGTTTATTCAGCAGCTCGAAGTAAACAGCACATAAACGTTACACTTGTAAATACGTTTTTGTACTTCCCTGGTTTCATCAGATAAAACAACACATAAAAAGCTAGTCTATTTAAATATCTTCCTAATTTAACTATCAACCAATAAAAAATTACGTTCAGTTATGCAAATTCCAACACTATAGCACCAAGTAAATGTATAGAAATATATTGTCTGTCTAGTATTATCTAGCTAAATTTATTTAAATATTATAAAATTTAAATATATACTATTGACATTAAATATTTTATTAAAATAATTTACTAAAACCTTTTAAAAAAAGACATTATAAAATTATACATAAATAATTAAATTATTACAGTGACAACCAATTCTCCCTCTAGTGGCCATAAGAATTATTACAACTCAAAGTTTAGCAGCCCTAATATTTAAAACAGGAGCTAGGGACAAATATTCATTCATACCAAGGAACCTATTGGCTTCCAACATTATTTGCCAATAAAGTTCCCTATTTTCTATATGTAATTCCCACTAGCCTCCTCTTATATCTTTAGTCACTATTTCTATTACAAAGAAAGAAAATGCTGCCTTTTGACATATTAAACTATGTCTATAAAGGGCATTAGCATTGTTTTTATTTTTTACTTCATATAGATATTCATATATTCTTCTGCGGTGCTTCCTCTCTGTTTTCCCAACATAGAATCCACTGCATGCTCTACATAACACCAAATAAATAACTCCACTACTATCACATGTGGCATATTCCTTACTTTTCACAACTCTATTTCTGGCTATTAATTGTACCTTCTCTCCATTATAAACATAGGGGCGTTGTGAACAATGGCCACATTTAAAGGCACCTTTCTTACTATATCCAAATGGATGTATCACCTTACTATCCCTTTCAATAATATTCTTGATATTAGAACCTTTTTTAAAAATACACTTGAAAGGAGTATCAAAGATATCCAAATCAGATGTTGCAGAAAACCTCCCTCATATTTCTTCTATTGTTTTTACTATAACACCAGCATCCCCGCTATAATTGGTAACAAACGCCTGTTCAGATATTTTACTTGTATCATCCTTAATGTTAGGTTTGTTCATCTCACTAATATCTTTTCCTAGTATAGGAGCAAATCTATCCAATCTACATTTTTTACTTCTTTTATTAAATCTGATGGATATCCTCTCTGTAAAAACATCTGTTCTAAAAACTGACATTCAGTCAAAAAAATCCATATTTTCAGAAGACATTTGACTCCCTCTAACAAATTGTCCTTTATCCAAACTATGTTTTTGGCTAAAGGGATGTGAGCTGGTGAAAAAAAGATATGAGGGCATAGTCATCCCCTTTGGAAAAAACAAAATACCCACAAACTACCACATAGGTGGTAGTCCCCTAAATACAGAAGACGTAATAAGTGATCTGGGGACCCAAGTAGATAGTAAACTCTCCTTTGATAATCACATTGCCAAAGTGGTTAGAAAATCCTTCTACGCTGTACACCTTATCACAAAAGGGTTTGCATCCAGATCAAAAGAGGTCATTGTGCCTCTCTACTCATTGCTCATCAGACCCATCGTAGAGTACAATGCCCCATTTGGGATGTATCTTACAAGACACCTGCAACAGCTGGAAAGACCACAGAAGTACCTCACCAAGAGGATCACTGGCCTCAAACAGATTCCCTATGCAGATCGACTGAAGAAACTCCAGCTGTACCCGGTTGCATACCACCTATTCATAGGTGATCTCTGCCTGACATACAGGGCCATGTCCAACCCAGAACCAATGGACATGCTGCACCTAAAGAAAAGCTTATCCCCTCGAGCCACATGCTCTAGGGATCTAAACCTCACCACAACAATAAATAGGATGTGCTGGAGGGATAGATTCTTGTCACAGAGACTTCCCATGCTTTAGAACAAGATTTCAGTCTACATTAGGCAGAACTCCTCGCTAACACTCTTCAACAGAAACCTTGATGAGTGGATGGGAAACAGAAAGTTTACCCCAGGGATCACTTCAGTGGCTCTGCTGGACAGAGGCACAGGGAACTAATCTAAGGGGGCGGTAAAAGCCAACACATTCGGGCTAGACTTATAAATGCCTTCGGGCAGATAGCCTAGTACCGACCTATGAGTTTGCATAGGTATCTTTCCTATATACTGTAGATTTGAATTTACCATTATCTTTATGTATAGTAATATCTAAGTAATTCATCTTATCATATTGTATATTATAAGTGAATCTTAGAAAAACTGTAGTGTTAGTTATATATTCATAAAATTCTGCTCTTGTTTTAAAAATTAGGGCTGCTAAACTGTGAATTGTAATAATTCTTATGTCTACTAGAGGGAGAATTGGTTGTCACTGTAATAATTTGATTATTTATGTATAATTTTATAATGTATTTTTAAAAGGTTTTAGTAAATTATTTTAATAAAATATTTAATGTTAATAGTATATATTTAAATGTTATAATATTTAAATAAATTTAGCTAGATAATACTAGATAGATAATATATTTCTATACATTTCCTTGGTGCTATATTGTTGGAATTTGCTTAATTGAACATAATGTTTTATTGGTTGATAGTTAAATGAGGAAGATATTTAAATAAACTAGATTTTTATGAGTTGTTTTATCTGATGAAGTCAGGGAAGGACTGAAACGTATTTACAAGTGTAATGTTTATGTGCTATTTACTACGAGCTGCTGAATAAACCATTTATGAGTATTGGTTTCCTTCCTGAGAGCCTTTTTCTGTGATAATTTGATCCTCACCATAGAGCAAGGTAGGATTACCTGATTTGAATGGATACGTTAGAACTGTGCAGTTAAGGGTTATATACATACTGCTAGCAGAGTTTTATAAATCAAAGCAGAAAGAAGTGATGATGAAACGGGGGAAGGTCATGAAATGAGAGAGTAGGATTTTGGATTCAGGTCCTTAAGGAGAATAACAGTAGCCATACAGAGCCTAAATCCAAATCCTACTCTCTCCTTATTTCATCAATTTGAGGATGGGATCTTAACTTTTTGCTGGAAAAGCTAACCATGTCTCCATTTGAACCCTCTCATCAAGCAGAGTTAAGCTTCATTATATGGAAAACTGTTCTTTTCATAGCTGTGACATCTGCAAGCTCTTGAGGTGTGTGAACCGTGTTTAGTCTACCATAGAGAAGGGGTCACATTAAGAACAAATCCCTCATCCATGTCAAAAATAGTTTCAGAGTTTACTTTGATTAAATCTCCCATTGTTCTATCCAGATATTCAGAACTAGGGAGGCAGGATCCTATATAGTCTGGAAGTGCAGAGTCAGCCCAGGTACTACCTTGACGGAATAAAGTCCTTTAGAAAAACAGAGCTGTTATTTTTTTTTTCTTATGTTGGGAGAAAGAAAAAAATTACTGTGCCAAAAGAGACTTTTCTAGAACTCTCACATGAGGACACTACAGATAATAAGCTAGTTGTTGTTGTCAGTACCACACAACACCCCATTAAACCCGCTACATGCAGATCAGACCAAACACATAGACAGACATATGCAAAGGCTCATTAAAGTAGCCTACCTAAATCACAAATGCCTCCTAAATGTAACCTAAGAAACAAGTACCCTCAGTAACCTCACAAATATACAACACAGACAGCTGCCACATTAAAACATACATCAGATACTCATAGTGTCTTAATTCAAATACCCATTAGGCAAATCTCCTCCAAATCCAACATCCTAGTCATAGGTGGCTCTATTGTGAAACACACCGATATACTACTGATTGGGTTGTGCAAGGAAAGAGTCAAGGTCAGTTGCCTATCAGGTACAAGAATTCACCTTGTCCTGCATGCACTGAAGTCTTTGTACCACAAGTATATATTTGACACAGTCGTAGTACTCATGGGGGTAAATGACTTGAGACATATCTCCTTGGGTTATACCAAGAGAGATGAGATGGAGCTCTTTGTGTCTCAGGCAGCATTTTATCCTTACCAATTATGTTGCCACAACATGATGAAAAGTTTATTGACTTCAGCAATTGGCTTAGCTTCTGGTGTCATTCAAACAGGGTGTAATTATTGGTAGTGCAGTGGTGCAATGGTTAACGTTGTTGCCTCGTAGCAGGAGGTTCTCCAGTTTGATTATTGGGTAGGGTGCCTTCTGTGCAGAGCCTGTATGTCCTCCCTGCATTTGCATGGGTTTCCTCCAGGTACTACGGTTTCCTCCCACATTCCAAAAACATACATCTGGAGCATTTCTCCCTGGGCCTCCGCTGAAAGTAGGCTCTGTCCTAGTCGGACTTTCCTCGTCAGTAAATATTGAATACGTAAATTATATATCATTTTGTGTGAGCTAGTACATGGTTCTAACTGTTTTTCCAGGAATAGTTTTCACCTATCCTCCAAGGCTTGCTTTCAGATATTGACTAAAACTTTATCCAACCCCATTGTGCCTTTTTAGGCAATGTTAATACTCGAAAGCATACCAATATAACAATACAGAATCCTGATAACATAAAGGCATTGCTGTTTAATGCTAGGAGCCTTAACAAAAACCCACTTCCTACAAACACTCCTTACTCTGGAAAACATTAATATAGCATTGCGTCAGAGACCTGGTTCAAAACCATTGAGAGTACCCACTCAGTGCAAGGTTTCAATGCCGACTACACATTCAGCCCCACAGCTAAACCAAATTGGATAAATATACAAACTTACAATTTTGCCATTGTTTACACCATTCTTTATACAGTGGTGTAGTTTCCTACCTCCTGGAGCTATTTCCTTTGGTGCAGTTTACTTGATTACTAATTTTTGTTCTTATATTATTGCCGTTTTGGTTTCTGGTTCACCTCCAGTCTAGTTAAATAAGATAATCTGCAACTTCTCCACATCTAGCTTACCATTTAAAAATACCCCTTATCACAATGTGGCTCACTGTAGGACTCGCACTACGTCCTCTCACTGTGGCTCACTATAGGACTCACACTATGTCCTGTCAGTGTGGCTCACTATAGGACTCGCACTATGTCCTCTCACTGTGGCTCACTATAGGACTCACACTATGTCCTGTCACTGTGGCTCACTATAGGACTCGCACTATGTCCTCTGCCCGTAACCCCTACTGCACTACTAAAGAGTCCTTATGCATTAGGCCAAACACCATTCTCCTAGGGGACTCCAGCAGCTTTGCTCCCTACCAATTCCAACTTCCTCCCTCCCTAGTAAAATTGGACAACTAATTAATCAAATTCACCATAAGACTGAAGCCAGAAGCATCCTGCAATATCTCTGGTATTTAGAGATTATTCTAGATATAATCTACTGAAACAGAATTATGACTTGACTAAATACTACATTCTCTTGCAACTTTACTGACAAATTTTATGCACATTGAAATAGCTGCATAGATGCATCTGTCCCACTTTGAAGTAAATACAATGCCAGATACAAAATAAACTCATATGGTAGAAGCAAATATGAACAGGCTTATAATAAAAGGAAAAAAATCTAAAAATAAATGTAACTCTTAAGATGTGTAAAAAAATGCTTACAAGAGAACTCTGGACCCTGATCAGATCAAGCAAAGTCAGAGTTGATGTAAAAATTGCCAACCAGACAAAGGATGACCCCAAAGCCTTTTATAACTATGTTAGAAACCTTAAAAACAACACCTAGTCTATGCAGAGTTAATAGTAAATTATATCACATATGCAGACCTAGATGACATAGCTAATCTACTAACAGAAACATTTAGCTCCAATGTCTTACACTGCCCTCCCCATTCCTAGAGCTCATAACTGAATCTACAGCCTGATAAAATATACCATGAACAAGTCCCCAAGGCACTATCCAAGACCAAAAACACTGCTTCTGTGGGGCTGGATAATGTACTGGTCTCTGCTTACTGGTCTGCCTGAAACAGGACCTGCCCAATCCCCTACAGAGGCTATTCAGTGTCACTCTCCAAGCCAGCTTTCTGCATAATAAATGAATGACAGCAACTGTCATCCTTTGCAGAAAGTTGGTCATCAGTAGACCTGGGAAATTATAGAGTCATAAGTCTGACCAGTCTCATCTGTAGCAATTAAGGACATAGGTCACCTACAGTTTCTTGACCCAAGCCAGTTCGGATTTGTCAGAGGCAGATTCTGCCTACTTAACCTGGCTGACTTCTTTGAGAAGATTATGGATGCAATGACTGAAGACAAATCAGTACATACTGCATACCTAGACCTTGCAAAAGCATTTAAAACCATCTCACACTCAGGTATTTTAGATTAACTATCCCAACTAAATGTTAAACCGTATATAACTTGTTGTATAGCACATTCATTCACAAATAGAACCCAGGAAATTAGGGTGGGCTACTATGCCTCCTTCAGAAGACCTGTCACTAGTGTTGTACCACAGGGTTCATTCCTTGGGCCATTCCTCTTGGGCATTTACTTATTAGAGGTCAAAGCTAATGTTAAACTTTTATGGCTGACAAACATTTGCAGATAACTGTAAACTTGGAGCCATCATAAACTCCCCAGAGGACACCAATATCCTTCAAGAGGGCCTTTTCCAAACAAATAGCTGATGTCAAAACCATGGACTAAAATAAAATGTCAAGAAATGTATCATTGTATCCTTTGGCAGATAAGAAGTCCCTTGTAACTCTCCTTTGACAACACATCCCTGAAAACTGATGCAGTAGTCAGGGACCTAGGAACCTTTTAGATAACAAAATGTCCTTTGATCACCTCATATCCACTTTTGTAAGACAGTGCCTTTTCATTGCAAACTTATTACTAAGATTATGGTGTCCAGGTGAAATGCCTCTTCTGTCTGTATCTGTCTGCCCAAACATTTGAGAGAATTTGAGCACCCACAATACTTTCTTACTAAGAAATTCAAAGGCCTAACTCATAGAAAATATGTAGACCATCTCAAAGACTTGTCCCTCTTCTCAGTGTCATACAAATTACTGATCAGAGATCTCTCTCTTACATAGAGTTTCCACAGACTGTATCCTGTAAGAGCTAGTCCAAGTTCAAAAGTCTTATATTTATTTTTTGTAATAACAATATAATGTAAAAATGTAAGCAGTTGAACAAAACATCAAGAGCAATTAAATGATTTTGTACTATTGATTTGAGAGTGAGTGGTGTAAACCTTGGCTCGCGATGATTGTCACTGTTGAAGTGACACCCCAACCCCATGTGCAAAATGGGAAATAGGGGTTGATGATGAACGGACTGGAGAGTAGCTCCGTAAGTAAAAAAAAAAACATGGAAAATATGAAAATTCTCATAAGAAAATCATTTGGATTAGTCATAGGATATAGCTAAGTATTTTCTTATGGTCGGTGTAGGTTTAGCTGTGTGTGTGTGTGTGTGTGTGTGTGTGTGTGTGTGTGTGTGTGTGTGTGTGTGTGTGTGTGTGTGTGTGTGTGTGTGTGTGTGTGTGTGTGTGTGTGTATATATATATATATATATATATATATATATATATATATATATATATATATATAGGGGTCTCCTTCAAAACTCTGAAAGACCATAACATTGACAGTGTTTTGAAGGAGACCAAAACAACGAAGCTGCAGAACATTAAAAAGTGCGAAATTCAAAATCCCGATGTTACGGGATTTTGATTTAGCGCTTTTGATGTTCCGCTTTGGGTGAGTATGCATGTGTAAGTGTATTTGTGAGGGGTAGTGCTGTGTGTAAGTGTGTGTTGTGACTGTGGTGTGTGTGTGTGTGTGAGGGACTGTAGTGTGTGGGTGTGAGTTTGCCTTGTGTGTCTGTGCGATCTCGGAGTTAGAATATTAAAGTAGGGGGGGTGTGGGGGGTGCAGGGGGGCTTGCCTCCCTGCCTATTTGTAGTGTAGGGTGGTGTGGTTGGTAGATTGGGGCAGTTGTGTATGTTTTTTTTGTGTGTTATACTTACGTGTTTTTCGGTGTTGTGGGGTTTCATTGTTTTGGTCTTCGGTGTTGTGAGGTTTCGTTGTTCTGAAGTAGACCCATATATATATATATATATATATATATATATATATATATATATATATATATATATATATATATATATATATATGTGTGTGTGTGTGTATGTATGTATATATATATATATATATATATATATATATATGTATGTATGTATGTATAGATAGATATAGCTATACACACATATGATTATCTAAGACTATGTCAAATTATTTGTTGACATGTAAAACAGTATCCACAGTACATTGAAAATGCAGATGTCAGTGCAACACTACACATGCACAGAGAAACAGCCACAGTGCATAGAAAAACTAACACCCCTCCCCCGCTAATTGTATTTATTAACGCTGAGACTGCACAAAATTGGGGAAATCCAAACCCTGAGAATTATGCAATCTCGCATACCCCCTCACCCCGACTCATAGGCTTTATTTCTTTAACGCAAACCTCAGAAGCATTTGCAGTTAAATACCAGAATTCCATGCTTGTTTAGTGTTCCACTCCTCCAGATATAGTAGTTGTTACTGAAACAAGGTATAAAAGTGAGGAAATCACACATCCAGGATAAAACATCCTTAGATCAGGCAGAAATTAAAAAGGAGAAGTAATACTTTACAGAAATACTTTAGTAATATCCCCATCCTCACACATCTCCCCTCTAAGTAACAATGCAAACCTTCTGGTCTCCTCCTTTAAACTTGATAACCATAAATCTCTATATGTTATTGCAACTTATGTGCTCTTCTGCTCCTTATTTGGTAATCTTTGTCAAGAATCAGTAATGCTAGGTGATCTTAATATCAACTGGCTTACTTTAAACTGTGACACTCTCCACAAATGCCATAAAATTGTATGGCCTAACACAAGTTACTGCCAGGGCCAGCCTTATGCATAGGCAAACTAGGCAACTGCCCTGGGCATCGTACATGCCATACTATTAGGAGTACGCTTTTTCCAGTTATTTCTTTTTCTTAGAGCAATGTTTCTTTGCTTTAAAAAATAAAGTGTCCCAGCTGAATAAAAATGCTCCCATGGCACAGTGTGTGCTCCAGGGAGCTGGTTCTCCAGTTGACTTGAAAATATTCTAGTCAGCTTATGTAAGGTTAACCCTAAACTTTGCAAGGTCACGGCAGTAGAGACTTGACAGCATTCAAATGTAGGCACAAAGCTGCCTGAAGGAAGTCTTTCTTTTTATTTATTTTTTATTTACAGAAAAAAACGCAAATAAATAAATAAAATTAATGATTTTCCATAGAGATCTGGGTATGACAAGAAAGTGGAATGGCATTATCGGTTAAGTGTTACTATTTTTTACAATTGCAAGTGATCAACCGGATAGTTTTCTCAGTATTTCTGGATTTGTGTGGAAAGCTGTGCTGAGAGAAATGGTATGGTGAGATGCATGTTACAACTAGTTTAACCAGATATTTTGGCAATATTTCTAGCACTGTACTTTATGTGGACACTTAAGACGAGATGAATGGCTTGGTGAGATGCATGCTATCATTGCAGTCTTTAATCAGGTATTTTGGCAATATTTCCCCGGCTTTGTGATTTGTGTGGGGCAACTTGTGTTGGAATACTTTAATGTGTGGCAACTTGTTTGTGTGAAATGTGGAGGTGAGATACCAGTAGTTAACCATCATGGCTATAGCTGCTCAGTGGGGGTTGGGTTGGATGGATAAAAGTAACTGATCCTGTTGTCATTGTCACTATCTGGCTTTGCAGCATTAGTGTGTATTTCTGAGAAGAAAGATGGACTACTTAACTAGACACATACCTCTCCACTGCCCATATTTTCACAAAATGTCCAGAGTTTTGTTTCATATTTTTGGTATATTCTTCATAAAACCTGGTTTTCAGGCAAAGCGTTGAGAATTGAAGACACTAAATAATAGCTGATAGTTTAGTTTCCTCGTTTTCTTCTGAAAATGCATACCAATGCAAAACCTATTATTCTAGTGACTTTTTTTAGTTTATAAGAGCAATATTTAAAATTTGTCCCTGATTTTGGTACTTTGTCCTCCCACTATTGTTGGTTTTGTCCAGCTTTCTTGCACTAAAAGGTGAGTGGTATGACTGGACACCTGATATGCATAGACAGAGGAGGCATAATTGATGTGGTTGGCTACTGTGGAAGAAAATGACTTGCATCTTCTGCTCTTTTTTATTAATTTGGCTTTGGAGGCTAATGTAATTATCTGAGGCAACATGTAATATTTTACTGCATGGTGGCTGTTTAAAACAAAGGTGAAGTTCATTAAATCGTCATGCTCTGTTATCACAGTCAGACATCTGAATTGTATATGGAAGTGGCAATAACTACTCGGTTGGAGTTGACTTGCTCAAAGTTACTGACCCCATTGCTACTTTTTCTCTTTAGCAGTCATCTTTTTTTTTTTTGATAAATGAATGCGTCACAGAATACCCAGCCCAGAACTTCTGGAGGCTGGTGGCTCCCCTGACACCAAAGGTGTATAAGTGCATTTTGACATGGTCTTAGTAATCGCCTGTGCCTTGAGCCGAGCCTAGTCTAAAAGCTGCACTGCTCATAGGTGTACACAGAAGGTCACTGTACTTGTGTAGGGGGAACGGGATGATGATATTATTTCTTTACCATTCCTACCAAACCTCAGAAGTGATTATATGTCATGTTTGGGCAGGGGACGGTGTGGTTATTACATCTTTAACATTCATCACAAACAGAGGGGTACATGGAAGGTCACTGTAACTTATATAGGAGCGGTGTACTGTCTAGAAGTAATAAGCTGGAAACATTATTGTAATTGTTATTATTTTTTCCTCACACTCAAGCATCTAACGCATATACAGGTGGTTGTCTTTTGTGGAAGGGTAAATAAGCATGCTGTTTATTTATGTCTGACGGCAAATATGTTATGTAATATTTGTGATTTTTAGTTTTGCCCCAGTCTGACATCAGAAGGCTAGAGAAAAGGTGGCTATATTTTAGAGAAGGGGTGAGGTGGCATGCTGTATATAAATAAAGCAGCAGCTTGAAATATAACTGTGGCCATTTATTAATTTTAATCCCAATTATGCCTTAATTTTAATCCCAATTTAACACTAGGGGGAGTCTATACAGAAAATGACTAATTATTCCCAGATATGATATATCTACCCTCACAAGCATTTGTCTTCTCAGTTTATTGTGAACTGGTCTTTGGATAGCTTTCAACATAAAAACTTGAATACAGCTATTTTTTACTTGAAATAAAAAAAAAAACACTTAATTTCTTTTTCATATGCATGATTTTCGTTCAAGGCCATCATTTCATCAAACTGTTCACCTCAGTACATTTATAACTCTATGGCTTCTGGGTACGTAGCAACCCCCCCCCCAGATTAATTTAGTTTTTACAGTTTAGTTTTGGTCAGTTAGGATATGTTGAAAGGATGCAAAAGGCAAAGTTGAAGAATTTCTTCCCTTAATCATGGTTTTTGTTCAGACCATTGTTGGATGAAAAGGTTGATTAAAAAGAAAAACTCTAAAATGCATCTCAGAGCATATAGAAGTTTGTGGCCCCCAGACCCCAAGCTGAATGCAGTAATTTTCCTCAGAACATTTATTACCCCATGATTTCTGTGTGCTTAGCAGCCCCCCAGATGAATTTCGTTATTATGAGGCAGTCTTGGTAAGTTAGGCTGTGGAGAAAGAATGCAGGAAAAATACAAACTTGGAGTAAGTGAATGTCTTTCTTTCTTTAATCATGTGTTTGTTCAGGTAATCATTGGATGAAAAAGTTGTTTGAAAAATCCAAAAATGCATCTCAGAGCATCTTGAATTCCAAGAGCTTGGCCCCCAGACCCACATGACTTAATACAGTAATTTCTACTAAAATGCATTACAGAGCATCTTAAAATCCAATGGCTTCTGGGGGCCTAGCCATGCCCCAGACCCCTGGCTTAATGCAGATGTTTCCTTCACAGTTATCAGAGTGCAGTAATGCTTAGATGTTGTCTGAATGAATAACTCTTGGGAAAACTAGAGTAAGACAAACTGTGACAGGAAGGAAGAAAAAAATATCTGATTATATTCCTGGGGAAGTTTGGAAGCTAGGGGGTAAAAAAAACTGATTTAAGATATTGATCTTTGAGGAGGGGAAGTACCCCTGCCCTGGAAGAAAGCAGTGGTAGCTGTAAAGCCAAAAGAGGGTAAGGGTCCATCAGATCCAGCTTCATACAGGCCCATTACAATACTAAACCATGATTATAAAGCGTTCATGTCTATAATAGCTAAACGAATGGCAAAAGTAATGCCAAAACTGATAGATACGGATCAGTGTGGTTTTGTGGAGGGGAGGCCAACATTTGACAACATTAACAGAACATTGATGATCCAGAGGGAAGCAGAATCTAAGGAAATACCATTGCTGGTGTGTCTTGATGCAGAGAAAATGTTTGACAGAGTAGGCTGGGACTTTATGAGCAGGGCAATGGACGTATTTGCTTTTCCTGAAAAATGGTAAGTTTGATTAGGAGAATATATGAGGGGTAAGAGGCGAAAATTAAAGTGGGTGGAGTCCTCTCTGCTAAATTCTGCTTGAGCAGAGGAACCAGGCAGGGGTGTCCTCTTTCCACTTTATTATTTGCATTATATTTATAACCATTGGAAAAGAAAATAAGGGACTCAGAAATTGAAGGATATAGTTGGTATAGTAGTGTAAAAAGCTGTTTTTATTTGCAGATGATGTTATTTTGTACCTGACAAAACCAGAAAAAGACATTACAGCATTGTGGGGCGTTTTGAGACAGTTTCAGATCTTTTCATGATGCAAAATTAATGAAGCTAAAACGGTAAATTATGTACCCACATATGAATTGGTTCAGAAATATCCATTTTTATGAGGACATGATAAAATGAAGTATTTAGGAGTATGGAATAAAAATGATTCTAGTGTGGCAGCTAAGGATATATGGGAAGAGACTAAACAAAAGATAATACAAAAACTAAGAAAGCAGAAGCTTTGTTATATGGACAGTCAAATACAAGCAGTTAAAATGTTTTTAGTCCCTTTAGTCTTATACACAGGTCATGCATATTTTTATCAACCAGATGAGATGTTATGGGTAGCAGTTAATGAAGAGCTGAAGGACTTCATCTGGGAGGGGAAGATGGCAAGAATCATGTGGGATAAGCTGATTCTTCCAGTACACCAGGGCAGTTTAGGTTTACTCAGTTTGAAGGGGGTATTTCAGAGCTACACAGTTAAGACTTCTATACATAGCACAAGTAGAAAACTATAATTCAAAGTGGAAAGGGATGATGATGAAACACGGGGGAAGCTCAAGAAATAAGGAGAGACTGAGATTTTGGATGCAGGCCTTTAAGGAGAATAAAATCATACAGAATATTATATCCATAAAGTAGCAGAAAGTATTCTAAGAACTAAACTACCACGGAAATGGAGAAAGGAGATTCTGCCAATAGAGATGGCTGCAATTAGGGATACAGGCAAGTAGGCAAGATGGGGCCACAATTTATTTGAGAAAACTGGCAAAGGAACCAAGGTATTGGGACCAAATAATTAGGAGGGAAAGATGATAGAATGGGAAGATGCCAAGAATTTACTTGGACTGCAGGCTAGGGATTGCCTTCCTTATCAGGGATTGATATCAGAGTATAGGCAAAAAGAAAGACATGGGGGGGGGTCCTAAATGAAAGACCAGCACTGGTAGAGTTTTTAATAGAATCTAGAACAGAAGCTGCCATTAAAAAAGGAATAATTAGTACAGCATATAAAATATTGCACAGTAACTATAAGACTCAATCAGAGGAGGTTAGAAAGGACTGGGAAGTGAGATTGGATAAGCAATTCACAAAGAAGCAAAGGGAGGATATATGTATGTCTCCCAAATATGCAACAAAATCTGTAATATTTAGGATTTTTGCTTGGAAGTGTTTATATATTTTTATACCCCAAGTGGACTCCAGATATTTTTTCCTCGGGTAGACAGTAAATGCTGGAGGTGAGAAGGGGAAGAAAGAGGTGGTTTGGAATATGTTTTCTGGGGGTGTGATGGGTTGGTGGACTTTGGTGGTTCCCTGCAAGATGCACTGTTGGAGATGTTGGGTGGGTGGCTTGGTCTGACGAGGGAGATGATTTTTTTGAGCTATTGTACAGAATAGGAATTGCCTCAACATGGTAAGGCCTTGCTGTTTCTATTAGTGATGGTTGCCAAGGAAGCAGTTACTAGAAGGTGGAAGTCAAAATCTAAACCAGCTATACTGGACCCAGCTATACTGGAAGTAGTGACTGTAGTAACAGAGATAAAACAACTGGAATTGGGATCTTTAGAAAAGGGTAGGAGCAAACTACATAGGAAAAAAAACTGGAATTGTGGAAACAATACTTACAATGGAGGAATGAGGTTTAGAAGGTGGCATGGCTTAAATGAGCTATGTAATGTTTTCGTGAGAAAGATTGGGTAGATGATAAGTAATGTATAATGTTTGCAACTGGGAGTGTGTGAGTAGTTTGTGATGTGAAATGCTTGCGACTAGGCGGATTGCATTGTTGTGGTTTGTTTTCATTTATATAAATGTATGATTGCCTGTATACTAAATAATGGTTTAATGAAGATGTTTCTTGTTAAAAAAAAAAGCAGGACTTGAATAATTTATGTAATATTGCTTAGGTTATATGATATAAGCTAGTGCAGAGTCCTACAGCAGGTAATGCATTGAATACATACATAGGGGGTCCTTGTGATTGCTCTCTGTGAGTGAGTTTATATGATATAAACAGTAATGTAATATATGTGAAGTATAATGTTTAGGTTCATAGATTAGTACTAAGCTAACTGCCCCTGCGAGACATTTTAAGCCTAGCCAATTATCCCTTGTGAGATTCAAACCCTGCATCTTGTGTTTGTAAGGCAAACACCGTAACCATTAGGCCACCCTTATTTTAATATAGTTTGATTACTTTTATTTGAATGTAAATGTACCTATGTCACAAGTGATAATTCAATATAGGTGTTTGTAAAAAAAAAATAAATTTATCTGTATAGTCCGAGTAGGCCGGGATGTGTTGGGTAGTAGGGCAGGTGTGCCATGGAGCCTTTTCGCCTAGGGCGCCAGGTTACCTATGACTGGCCCTTTTCACCACTATCCCATATTGCCATAACAAAGCTAGCACTAGACTATCTTTTATTGACTGCATTTACCTCCTTTCCCAACAAAGTCTTTTCTTGAGGCACGTTATCAAAATCACTTAGGGACAGCCTCCCTAGGTTTGCTATCAGAAAGAACAACATACATAAATGATACATCTATAATCAAGTAAGAAACCTCAAATCCTTCCAAAATGAGTAATTTATCAACAATTTAAATTCAGGTAACTGGAACCTCCTAAAAAATGTCTGACTTTTGAAATGTCACCAACATGTAAAAAATAAAACACCGAAAATGCAGGAGAAGAGAGAATATTGAATATTGCACATCTCCTTTAAACTTCTTTTTGCACAGGGGGGAAAGCCCCCCGCACCCTCCAAATTAAATATACTAACTCTGAGATCACCATACCTCAGTGAATGTTCTGAGAAATGTTGACTTAATGTGTGTGTAGATAAATATGTATATGTGTATATATATATATATATATATATATATATATATATATATATATATATTTATATATATGGATGCCTATTACAAGAACGAAAGTTCAGTACTTCGAACTTGTAATAGGAAGCCTCACTTCTGCGAAAGTTCACTTTAACGAAAGTGAACTTTTGCATAAGTGCACTTCACCGAAAACACAGCAGGACAGTGTAGGACATAAAAAACAAGCTATGTCCTTCACTATGGTGCGATAGTCACGGACCTTAGGGTTAGGGTAAGGGGATAATTAGTAAAGCTATCCCCTTACCCATGCCCTAACCCTAAGGTTCGTGACTATCGCATCATAGTGGAGGACATCGCTATGTCCTTCACTGCGCTGAAGTCATCACGGACCTTAGGGTTAGGGAACGGGTCATGGTAAGGGGATAGCCCTACAGGCTATCCCCTTACTATGACCCATGCCCTAACCCTAAGGTCCGTGAGTACTGCACGGAAGTTCAGTACAACACCCATTCGTTGTACTGAACTTCACGTAAGTGCACTTTTGATTAAGTGCACTTTCGCTGCAGTGAGCATTCCATGCACTATTTCGAATTAGTGAAAATTTGATCTAGTGTATGGAACCCATATATATATATATATATATATATATATATATATATATATATATATATATATATATATATATATATATATATATATATATATATTTACAGATATATGTTTTACTTTAGAAGTCTCGTAGTGCCAGTGATTGAATGGCATGATTTTGAAAGGAACTTTTCAAAAGGGCACAGTGCCGAACCATACTACAATGAATACACAATACCGAACGTGCAATGTAATTCGGTAGTCTGAGTTCGGTATTGATTGGAGATTGTGGTACAATGAGGAACAGGGAATTTACCCAGGTTCTCACTGTAGTGCAATCTCTGAGTTGGTATAATCTGCAGGGGGTTTGCATTTCGGGTCGACATTTACCTTTGTTTGATAAATGCATTTTCCACATTTCAGTAGTAAACCTATTAAAAAAAAATAAATATATATATATATATATATGTATATATTAGGCAGTGCAGTGGTGCCAGCGGTTAACATTGTTGCCTCACAGCAAGAGGTTTTCTGGTTCAATTCTCAGCTGGGGTGCCTTCTGTGTGGAGTCTGCATGTCCTCCCTGTGTCTGTGTGGGTTCCCCCAGATACTCCGGTTTCCTCCCACATTCTAAAGACATGCATCTGGGGCATTTCTCCCCAGGCCTCCACTGAAAATAGGTTGTGCACTAGTCAGACTTTCCCAGTCAACAAAGGTTAAATAAATAAATAAAAATTATATATATATATATATATATAAAGCTGGTTCTACATTTCAAAACATTACCACTAAAAAAAAAAAAAAAACTTCCCCTGGATAATGCTTTATCTGAACTCAATAAAATATTTCTAGCTATGCTAAACAAAGGAGTTCCTCTAAGAGCAAAAGAGTTAAAGCCAACCCAACACCTTATGTAACCAAAGAAGTAAAGCAAACCATGAATCAAAGAAACAAGAACTGGAAGAAAAATGTCACAAGATAAAAGACAAGCTTACCTACAACACATCAGGCAGCTCAGAAGTAACATAAAAGATGTGGTTAAATTGGTTAAAAGAAAATACTGTACAAGTTCTCAGAAAATGAATTACAGCAACCCAAAGTCCTTCTGGTCAACAATAAATCACCTCCTAAAAACAGTCCATATCTCACAACTAGCCCCATCCATTTACACCCAATTATGCAATATAGCAACCCCATTCGACACAACCTTTCTAATCAACCACAACACTTCCATCTCCTTCCTTACAAGCAGGCAGTAAAAATAAACTAACGTTCACACCTGTTTCTCCATCATACATCTTGCAAAGTTAAAGCCAAGCAGTCAGTCCCAGACAGCTGAATATAGCAAAATTACAGCTGCTGGTGTGCTAGCTTATCTAATTTGCTTTTTAATAATTAGATCTATCACTGAATGGTGTGGGAGAAAATCCTACAGCTTACCAGTATGCAAATGATGCACCTCCACAGACCTATCAAACTACAGATGGCCTCTAGCTGTTCTGTCCCTTCTGTCCAAAATTGTTGAGAAATGCATCCAATCTCAGCTACTTAATTATGCCACCAATAATGACCTGCTATCACGATCTCTCCTTAATTTTTGCCCCACCACAGTAGCACAAATTGTTTGCCTTAGCACCACTGAGCACATCACTCTTGATGACAATGTTACCTATCTGATAGATGTCAGACACCCTATATATTTTGGGGTTCCTCAAGCGTCCAACCTTGGTCCTTTACTTTTCATTATTTTCATAAATGACCACCTTCTAGAAAATAAAAATGCCTCCATTCCATTATGCTTATGTTTTCACCCTGATCTGTTCTGCCCAAAACCTTATCAGAGGGCACGCGCACACACACAGTCTCTCTCTTTCTCTCACAAACACTGTCACACTAACACTCGCCCACACTCACACTCACGCATACTCATTCACAAACACCCACTCACATTCACAGACACACACACACACACACACACACACACACACACACACACACACACACACACACACACTCTTTCTCTCTCTGTCTTGGCCCACACACTTACAGATGATTTTGCTAATCACCAATTCCAAGATGCTTCTACCTCCATAGAAGGATGGCATACAGGGTCTTATGTACTTTTATGCACTAAAAAAACCTCATCAGATAGTAAAAACATTGAATTTCTTACTCCCAACAAACTTCTAGACATAATCATAGATGATAACATGAAAGTGACCATCACATAAAACAGGTAGTTGATAAAAAAAAATCTAACTAGCAAAAATAAATAAATAAATAATTGCCCCTTTATAGGATCAGACCATATCCAACTCATGCTGCAAGAAACCAGATTGTCTTAACCTATCTACTTCTAGGACTCCTTTGTGCCACAGCTATTCTTACAAACCTACAGTCCACATAAATAGGTCAGCTAGAGCAACACTATGTTAAAGTTGTAAAATCTGCAGGTGATATACCTGAAATGTCATACCTTTGCCTGGCCATATAACCGAGCAACCACACCCAACCAGAAAACTGTCCCTCTCTAAATGGCAGTAGCATGTACTACTCACATCAGTAGGAGTACCCTATACTAACGAACATCACCTTCTGTCTGTGTGCTTTTGCACTGTCCCAGGTTAAACTCCACTATACATACTTCTCAACTGTCCAGATTTCAGAAGCATGTCCCGATTTTTGCCTCATATTTTTGGCCTGTTCCTCAAGATGTTTACTGGTGAATTACTGAGGATTGACTGCACTAAGTATTGTTATACATTTGGGGTTCAGATTTCATGGCTTTCAGAAAATGCACACTAATACAAATCCTGTTATTCTAGCAACTTTCTATGTATATAAGAGCATTAGTTACAATATATCCCTATTTTGGGCCCATGTCTCCCCATTATTTTAGGCCTTGCCTAGATTTCTTGCACCAAGAGGTTGAGAGGTATGCCACTATAATCCCACTTATTTTCATATAAACTCTGTCATACTTCCTCCACTTTCCTGTGGACTGTCACTACTTTTCTCTTCTTCCCTTTCTCAGTGTAATATTCTGTAACTGTAAATTATTTCATCCAGACACAAATGCATTGCTGCCATTATGTTCTTCCTTACTGTGTAATACCGAATACGTTCTTAACATAGCTTGTTTTCAGGGATCACAATAAGCTAAATTTTGCAGATACTTATCCACTACTGCTAATCTATACTGAAACATGAAGCAACTTTGTATTTTATTTAAATTTCCTACATTGATTGTATTGTACCACTTTCTATAAATTTGAGAAGAGTGACAATTCTGTATACTGTATGTAATGTAGCACATTTGTTTGTGTGCATTGTATTTCCTTTTGTTTCTATTAGAATCTCCCAAGGCCTCCACTGAAAAGAGGATTTTGCTACCTATTCAGACTTTTCCAGTAATCAAATGTAAATAAATATGTATGTATGTAAAAGATGCTAGTTTATCAGACAGTGCCCATACACGCATATATATATATATATATACTCACACACACACACACACACACACACACACACAGTCTGTCTCTATCACTTTTGGTCCACACACTTATAAACAATTGACAGTTCAAAAATTGCATGCCTTTGGGATGTGGGAAGAAACCAGAGCACCCCATAAAAATACACGTAGACACAGGGAGGATGTGAAGACTCTGCACATAAGGTACAGTAATCGAGAATGAAACTAAACCTAATACTATGAAACAGCAACTTTAATTGCTTCAACGCTGTGCTGCCTACAATCACATTAAACTCTTATTGTTAACAGATATTTTCTTGTCATGTTAATCCACACGTTCCTGTCACGGCGATAGTATAAAACATGTTTTTTTTTTTTTTGTTAGAAGGATATTAAGAGTATTTTTGTCAAGAGCGGAAAGCAGACTAATACAGCTTTATAAAACTTTTATATTTAACCTGGTTTGGAGTATAGTAATACATTCTAAATATATGGCAACACGCACCTTAATTTAATTGAAGTTGAACAAAAATGCTTTACTAACAGCATCCCATCAGTACATCATCTGGTGCATACTGGGAGATGTAGGAAGTTGAACCTCTACTTTCTGCATTATAGATAATTTAGGGGCAAAGTAATTTTAGCATATATAATATTTCACAATGATATATTTTAAGTCACTTTTAATATTTTTCCATCTAACAATATAAGGAGTTATAGCTATAAATTATTTTTTTATAAATTCAAAGAAGACAGTATTAAGAAGTACATTTTTTGACTCAAACTATTCCAAGGAAATAGAATCAAATACCAAAAGAGATAAGATTAGTTTTGAATGTACTCTGTTTTAAACAAAAATTCGATTCTTGGACTGGTGACAGTGTCTATCATGATGAGTTTACTGAGGCAGTGTTTTTAGATGGTCTTTGAGCCTAAAACACTGGTACACAAACCTATGAAAAACTTATGAAATATTGTTGGGATTAATAGCACAATATGATCCACTCGTATTAGCGTTTGTAGCTATGTTTCAGGTTTGGTATTATCATTGTGTGTATTTCAGTCTTTTTTCTGTGTGATTAGGAATTTTACTTTGTTTAAACTGGACCAGTACATTTACAGACAACAAACATGCAAGTAAATTAAATTTAAAAAAAGGAAATACAATAGATGTCACTTCAAGGCAATTGTGCATTGAGTGTTATGCAGAAAGCATGCTTATTGCAGCTAATTGATATAAAATAAGATTTGTATTAACTGTAAATCTACTTTACAGATATAAGAGTGATGCCTTTGTTATCTTTTTACTAGTATGTCTTTAGAGCCAATAAACTGACAAATTCACAGTCCAAGACAACTCATGAAGTCTTGGTCTTTGCAATGACAGCAATCTTCAAGCAGTCTGCAGATTTTAATGTGATCAACAAACTTCTAAAGGTATGACTTTTTTGTATTTAACTTATTGTATTACTGATATTTTTTTTATATTTGTCTCTACAGGATTACTGTTTAGCAGTTTTGTACTTGGCATTTTAAGTATTAATCTGAACTGGATGCCTCCAGACAGATATGCCATTTGTGAACATTTTTTTTTTTGTGGTAGTGTGACAATAATTGACTGACAAGTACCGAGTGTATTGGCATTAGTTTCCTATCAACTTCAAAACATTGACCTTCAGGTTTATTTTAGTTGCTGTAAAATAAAACATTGAAAAAATGCACATGAAATCAGAGAAATGAATACCCATAAAATAATGCAAGTAAAAACAAGAAAATAGAATCATGCCAAACAGTTAATAATTCTAAGTTAAATCCAGATAGGATAAAAACGTCAAAGAATTTACTCACACCATGAAAGGCAAGCTCAAACGGATAAAATTTAAGGGGCCTGTGGGACCAGACCTAGGTAAGTCACTCGTGAAGTCACTGAGTCAGTAGGTTCTACAGAGAAATGGAGCTAAAGGCATAGAAAGGAATACTAGATGTTTCTGAGTGCACCTGGGAAACCCCCAGCAGTCCATGAGAAGTTGAGGACAAGATCTGGAAGATAAAATATGGTACCATAAGCTCCTTCAAGTAACAGAAGCCCAAACCATGTATGAATGAATACATTAACATCAAACATAGAAACATTACATGAAACTGAAGAGGAGACGTGTAGGTTACCCAGGAAAGGTGTAATGTGTTGGTGTCTGGAAGTACCAGTCAGTAGTCTGGCTGTGCAGTTTTACACCAGGTGCAGTGATCAATCTCAGTGTCAAGCAGTCCCATATAGATTGTGCTGCAGGAGCAGACAAAGGCAGGAATGGCTACCGAGAGATCAGTTTGAGGCAGTAGATGTTTGATCTCGGAAATGTTGCTTAGGTTGATACCAACCGATGTTTGGCCTGAAAGTGTGAGCTGACAAGCTAGATTCCTCAAAATGTAAATGCAATGCCTGCTTTTTACAATCTACTTTTGACTTCAGGAGGTGCAGTTAAGCTGTCATTGTAAGTTAAAGACCATTAGGAAGAACTTAAAACATCTACTACTACAGCCAAAGTAGATAGGTTTCTTAAAACTATCGGTGGAAGGGTTAACTATCCCAAAACAAAAGGTTGTGAGATAAGTAAGTTAACCACTAAACAAAATACTGTGAGCACCAAGCCAAAGTGCAGTAATTAATTATTTTATTCAGTGCTTTCATCTCCCAAAATCAGAGACATCATCAGAATAAAATAATATTTTATTTTATCCAGCAAGACGGAGGGATTCCAAAACGGCCAGTTTCAATAAAAAACTTTTATTGTCAACATCACAAGTGCTTTCACAGACTAATCTGCTTCTTCAGGTGGCATACAATTCCTGATGTCAGCTCTTTTTTTTTGTTGGTTATAGGGAGAGTACACAAGACATTAAGAGGAGGTGACATCAGGAACAGTACTGAGCAGCTTGAGTCTAAGTGAATCATTAGACAGAGAGGTGATAGTGGGTATGGACTCAATGGTGAGGTCCCTATAAAACCTAAGCTGAAATCTAGGAACCTAAAACGTTGAATGTTTTTTGCTTTTGTATTATTTTATATATATATATATATATATATATATATATATATATATATATATATATATATGGGTCTACTGCTCTACATCGAAAATACACTTCTTTGAAATAAAGCAGTAGACCCTACACTTCAGCGAAAGTCCACTTAAACAAAAGTGCACTTTTGCTGAAGTCTAGTTCCCCGGGCTACCCAACCCCCCCCCACTAAAACTTGTTTTTGCAGGGGGGCAAGCCCCCCTGCACCCCCCCATGTGGAAGCTATGCCCCCTATACCCCCTACTTAAATATACCAACTCCGAGATCGCACTACAGTGGGGAAAAGGGAATATTCCCATTCCACACTGTAGTGTGACTGCCAAAGTTAATGTTCAAAGTTTCACTACTTCGAACAAGTGGACTCGGTGAAGTGGGGTTCAAAGTAGTGAAACTTTGAACATATTGACGGATCCCATATATATATATATATATATATATATATATATATATATATATATATATATATATATATATATATATACATATATATATATATATATATATATATATATATATATATATATATATATATATATATATATATATATATATATATATATATATATATTTGTTACATGCATTTTTATGAATGTATTATGTTTTCTGTACTTAGGTGCTATGCATATGCTTTTATAAGACAGTTTAAGTACTTTGAGTGCCTTGATGTCACATGATTAATCAAGGAAGGTAGTACATGGTCTTTAAACTGAGTTTTTTAGTTTGATAGACATTACCTGAAGAAGCAGTTTAGTTTGTGAAAGCACTTGTGGTGTCGACAATAAAAGTTTTTTATTGAAATTGGCCATTTTGGAGTCCCTCTGTCTTGCTGGATTAATTTTTTGGTTTTCTTTACTGGGACTTCTTTACCAGAAAGGGTTGGTGTTTGTGTTTGTTCTGAATATTTTACTTTAAATCTTTGCAATGAATTGGTTTGCTCAGCCATGGGACTGATTGATTAATTATATATTGCCAGTTACACCTGCTTGGTTTATTTATTTATTTATTTATATTTGTTGACTGGGAGTGTCTGACTGGACGTAGGTCCATTTTCAGCAGAGGCCCGGGGAGAAAAGCTCCACAGTTAAAATAAACAGACAGTAGTTACATTGGGTTACATAGTGATTAACAATTTACATAGCAATTACTTACAATATATTTACAGATGAAGAACATAGTACATCAGTAGACAACTAGAGTCTTTATCTGTGAAGTACATAACAGACATTAACAAATGGTACAATAAGAAGTTCCTGCTGTATAAGTACTAGGCTTATGAGCATCTGAGCTTGCTATAATCAAGGTAGTTAGTGGAGTGGAAAGAAAGGTAGTGGTTGGATGGGGTCGGTGATATTAGAGTGGGAGTTGCAAGGGCATAGCCAGCATGTTTTTCGGTGCGCTTTTAGTAAAGTTTTGTAGTGGGTGCATGATGGTATGGAGGTAATTGTGGGTGGAAGGGAGTTCCATAATTTGGCTATGGTGCAAGAGAATAGTGCTTCACCAGCAGAGTTATTGGCTTTAGTGATCTGCAAGTGATTTTTGTTGCTGGATCTTAGTGGTCTGGTGGTGCGATAGCTTTGGAGTAGATTCTGGAGGGATGGGACATTTAGTGGATGGTTTACTAGTTTGTGGGTGAGTGAGAGTTGATACCATTGAAGGAGGTGAGGGAGTTCAAGCCAGCCCAGTTCAGCAAGTGAGAGACAGTGGTGACTAGGTAGGATGCCCCTGTGGTGAATTTGGCAATTTTGTTGTAGCAGGTCTCTAGCTTGTTTAGATCGCATTGCCTTAGGCTGGTATATATTGGAGAGGCATAAAGTAGGGTGCAGATAAGGTGGGAATTTGCTATTTAAGTTATTTAAGTTGTTTGGAGATGTATCATTTTATTCTGATGACGTCACTAATTTTGGGAGACAAAAGCTCAAGAGATAAGTCTGCAGAACTGGAGCTTCAGAAAGAAAAATAAACTTTAAGGGGATTTAAATTATGTGCATAACTGAGTGCTGCTATGGAAACTACTGAAGAAGGGTCAGTCTCAGAGTAGGAAAAACACTCATCACTTCCGTGTTTAAGCTGTGTGAATCCCAGCAATTGGGATGGCTTGACTCAGCCACCCAGCATCTCCTCTTTGTACACTTAGTGAAGCTGAGACAACAGTCATGCTACAAATAATGCTTTTAACAGCAGCCACTGGTTCGTTGCTCTAACAGGGAAGGTTTTTGCACTAAAGATGGAAGAAAGATGGGGCTAAATGAGGTGTAGGGCCAGGTTATTATGCTATTTAAAATTACATTTGGTGCTTTGCCTTTTTATTATTAGATCTGTAGATGTTACTGTATCAGCAAAACCCACATTTACTCTTGCTCTCTACCAAACTAGGTATAATTTGTTATGATCAAAGAAAGTAGAGAGCTTCTTCTGTTGCCTAGTTACTTAGTATATTATATTGCTATCTCTGGGGCTGAAAATTACTAGCACAACCCTTAGCATTTCACTGTGATAAATTCAGACTGCACCTGATTCTGTGAAGAATTGGGATAGCTCTCAGTAGTTACAATTTGTTTCTTTGGAGAGATACTTTACTTTAGAGAAAATGCTAAGGAGCCATATTATTGTGTGGTGTGGCTTACAGTAGGGTTGAAGATTGTAACAAATCGTTACTATGTGTTACTTAGTATAGTGATGAAAGGGAACTTAGCTTTTAAGTTCACACTTTGGTTCCCCTGTTTGAATACCAAACAACTGGTAATGAATACCAAGTAATGCACAGTGTGTGCCATGTGTTTTATCTAAATCTGCTGTTTCTCAGTGTTTGTGTGAAAAACGATATTGCGGTACTGTCTTTTTGAAAATATGCACATTCGAAAAGATCAGCATGCAAGTTCTTGGGGAGTTTGGTTAAGAACAATCTGTAGTGCGATCTTGGAGTTGGTATATTTAAACAGCGGGGGTGGGGGGCTTGCTCCCCCCCTGCTTAAACTGTTCATGTAGGTTTTTTTTCTTTGGTTTATTATTTTTTATTACATTTATTACATTTTCGAACTTGTAAAAGTTTGATCATGTGGTTTTGACCATATGACGTTCAACTTTTAAAACTTTGATTATGTAATATAGACGTAAACTACTTTTGGTGTCTTACAGTAATTGATCCATCTGTGGAGAGCACCTCAAGTAGATCTGTTTCCTTTCAAAAAAGACAGTTAAAGAAATTCTGCACCAGGACTCCTTGCAAACAGGCCGGGAAGACAGATGCTTTCTCATTCCCATGGATGAGAGCACTCCTCTTTGCTTTTCTACCCTTTCAACTGATATCTTGTACTCTTTTAAAGATTCAGAAGTACTCTATAATTTGGTCCAAGCAGCAGTGGTTATCCCTTTTAAAAATGTCCCAGGACAATTACCTCAGGCTTCCTCACAGACAAGATTTACTCACACAAGGCAGGGGTTGTTTGATGCACCACAATCTGAAAACCCTTCAGCTGACTGACTGGATGATAGACCTTTGATACACTTTAGGCACCGTTTTTTCAACGACAGCAGCAAGTATTAATGGAGGCTAAAATCTACTACTAAAAAGTCATAAATGTGCAAGTGTAAAAGATTTTCTAGTTGATACCACACTAAGAACCAGGACTCTCTTATAAATAGGATGCCCTTGGTTTTAGAATAGTTGTATGAATTATTAACCTCTGAACTTTCTTACTCCCACCTAGGTGGGTTTTACTTACCATGGTGTGAGTTTTGTTTCCATTTGGCCAAGTGTTTCCTTACCCTAGTAAAAATCCAATGTTCAAGTTTCTGCGGTTTTGTGATTTTTGTCTCGGGATTTTAAACAACCATTTTCTGAGCATCTAGATTTAGAAGTAGACTCATGTGTATACAATATATAAATATAAATATATACATATGTATATATATATATATATATATATATATATATATATACACACACACACACACACACACACACACACACACACACACACACACACACACACAATCAATTGCATCTTAGACCACTGAAACACTTCTCTAAATGGTGAACACAGTACAGCTGTGTAAGTAGACTTACAAAAACAGTAGTGTTCTATTAGATCAGTGTTGTAATAGCAGACCCAACTACCCCTCCATTCCCCTTGTTTGAGGTGTATTGCCAGGGTGTGGATGTATACACTCCTTTATATATTTTTAGTTATCTATCTATTTTTATCTATCCATCTGTTTTATTTTCCTTTCCTACCATTTACCTATCAGGGTGTCATCCTCCCTTCTTGAGGCAAGAAAGCTCTGAAGGTTGTGACACTCTAACCACTGCTTTTATTTGCTCTCCTCAAGGCTCACAGCAGTTAGAGCATGTGGAAGGTGCCTGGAAGCTGTGAAAGATAGCTACTGGTCATAACCTTGACAAGGTATAACTTGTACAGGTTACACTATGGCAGAAATGCTGTAGCAGATCATCTACAATTATTATTAAGTTTACTCACACAGCTGCTTTTCCACCATACCTAGCATCCTGAAAGAAGCCAAAATAATTACTGTCATGGGTCTAGAACCTCAAAGATTTTCTGCAAATAGACCTTGCAGTTTAGCTACTGTTCTGTGCTGTAGCTTCCTTTGTGCCGTGATCTAATAGTGGTATTCCCCTTAATATAATCAGCATTGCATTGCAAATAGCATATGTCACCTATTTACAACAGTGTTCAACATTTGTATCATAGAAAAAGCTTTTAACTCAAGCACACCTACCTGTGCAGTTTATTTTATTACTTGTTTTGAATGTGTAGATTAATTCTGTTTGCATAGTTCATACATGGACACCCATTTGAATTTACAGGGCATCACTGGCCATTTGTCCATCCCCACAATGAAAGCATGCTCCCTGCATGAAAATTGATTTTATTTTTTTCTTTAGACTGACAATCAGGCAGTGCTGCACATACAAGGACTGCTGTACACATTTCTGTGTCACACATAGACCTTTCAACTGCCCTCACTATGGCAGCAGTGTTCCTTGTGTGAGGATGTTACTGTACAGTTCACAGTACAGACAAATAAATGCAAAAATCTGTAAGCCTCCACTGCATCAGATGCATTACAAATAAACCAGGAGATGCAGTAAATATAACTAGTTTTGTCATCCACTGCTGCTTGTACACCACTGGTGAAGTGTGTGTGCCTTTTATGGGGGACCTTGTACAGGCACATGGTTTCCAAGTTTAGGTGTAGTCTTCTCCATTCAGCTTCAAGAGTTAACTGTGGAGGAAAAAATCCCCAAGGGTGAAAGGGTATGAGTTATTGTTTCGTAGAAAATAATTTTCCAGACTTGCTTACTAATGCAGTAACTGATATTTTCTTACATGTCTCATCTTACTTTATCATATTTGCTACAATCTTTCTAGAGCATTTTGATGTATTACTTTCAAAAGATTATTGCAATTTGCTTTGTGATGTTACGCATTTTCATTAAATATTTTATTAAAATGTTGGGTCATAGAGAACATAAGTATTTCTTTAAAATTACTGTGTCTACTCTGAACAGCCTGATTGCACATATCTGCACTTAATCTCTTTTTAATTTTTTCTAGTACTCCTGGTTTTTCTTTGAAGCTGTAATAAAGTCAATGGCTCAGAACTTGTTGGAGGATAACAGAGTTAAGGTAAGCTTTACTCCATAGGACAGCTGCACTGCTTTACTGATCAACACATGGAAAGAGAGACAATTATGTTAGTTCATTTCACAGAACAATCAAACTATATATGCCTCTGTGAAGGCTGCCAGCCCAGCTAGCTAGAATTTTATAAATAATCCTGTCATTTTCATATTAATATGATCCATAGGCTTCTCTTACAAATGTAAGTAAACTGTTTGTTATGTCCTGAGCTTCAAAAATGTAACCACAGTGCAACCTACTAGAAAAGAGCAAAACTCTAAGAAACCAAGTTGAATTGTTTACGATGGTGGTTATCTCAGCAATAAGACAGAATGTTTGCAGCTAGAAATTCCTTCTATTGTCTGGAAATAGAAATAATTACAGGTTTCCAAGGTAAAAGTGTTTTAACAGTTTTCTGACTTCCAGTTCTGGGCAAAACTTCTGAGCGGTAAGTATTTTTAACACAGAGGTGTTAAATCTTAAGTTCCTGTTAGCCTGGGAACTAAAGGCAGAGGCGACAAGAATTATGTAATCTGAGTAAACCCAGCAGAAATGTTTGATAGTAATTTAAGAACTATCTCAGAGAGTGAGTCTGTGCATTTTGTATTTTTTTTGGATCTGACAACATCCTCTCATCAGCACTTGTCTGGCTCTGTAGGTAAGACTTAGATTACAGTGATTTCTATTAGAGATAGATAGGAACTTAGTAAGATTAGTTTAGTTGTTTTCTGTAATTATGTGAGACTGTCCTGCAATGTTGTTTTTAAATATTTCCTGCGATTCTGAACTCTGTTTTTAGTGTGTTGAGTTATTGAGTATTGTCTTGTTCTTTTATTATTAAATATATTTAAACATTTTAATTGTGGCTGGTTTGTTTAGAGATATTTACGCTCTTAGTGTACTTGCATATGTATATCGTGACACTATATAGGCCACTGTTAAATAGCTTTAATCTTGGACACACTTACCATTTGCATAATAGTAACATTACACAGTAGAATTTGTCACCCTTTGGGAAGGGCAGCTAGTACTACCTTATAGTTTGAGCAGAAGGGAGCATAGCTAGTGAACCTGTGCCAACCTTCCCCAGGAGTGTCTGTGTGTTTGTATGTAAATCAAATCTCAAAGTGTGTGTGTGTGTGTGTGTGTGTGTGTGTGTGTGTGTGTGTGTGTGTGTGTGTGTGTGTGTGTGTGTGTGTCAGCTAATTGGGCAGGGACATGAAGCACTGGCTGGACAGAGAGGGTGCTGGTGGTTTTGGCTTGACCACTTGGCTGAGATCTTAACCCTATAGCTGTGCCAGTGGGGGGTCTTATTGGGGATCTGGATAAAGAGAGATAATTTTGTTTAGGTTAACCGCAGATGCATATAGTCAATGTAAAATAAAGGTGGTTTAATAACAATATCTAACTGGCAGTATATCTTTGCAGGGATTACAAATTTTGTCTTGCTTCAGTTTATACAACAAGGTAGTAGTTAATGTACAGCTAGAGATATTAAAGTGTCTGACTTCCACCAGTAAATGCTGCTTCCATACGTCATACTGTGTGATGTCATGTAGGGTAAGTTAAGGTCTAAGAATGTTGGATCTTTTCTGGAGGTGGCAGTTTATGTGCTGCTGCACAGAGGGATCTGCTAAATATTATCAGTCTAATTCCAGTGCATATTTTGGTCTCCTTGGCCTTTCTGACTATCCCTTTATCTGACCTAAGTGACCACACACTGGTGATAGATAACAGCTTAGCACTTATCTTGACTTGAATGTCTAGAACACAGGGCCTTGTTTCTGAAGATATGACTGTAAAGTTTGTACCTAACCTTTGTCCACTCTACTATCAAGTACAGTTATGAGCAACTTTGGGGTTGAATATAATGATAAATGTCAGACAATCACAGAAATCTAAAAACAGTTCACAATTCTAGTTCATATCAGGGAAATCATTGCTGCTAATTACTTAGTAATCGTCGGTGCCTGTGTGAGCTCTATCTCCCAACAAACCTTTAAAGTCAGCAGATAGTACTTTATCAAGAAAATGTTTTAAGTAGGTAGTTCATATGAATATTAAAATATAACTGCCTTCTAACAATGGGGAAACTGGTATCACCATCAACCATTTTTTCAAAGAATACTAAAAGGGCTAGCAAGATGACAGAAAATGCCTTAAAATGGTGCTTGATACTTAACACTTGTCCGAAGATGCTGAAAGATGTCTGCGGGCAAAACTCTTGAATGTTTTGCATGTTACTTATATTGTCAACTCATCATAATGGAATTTTTTGATTTCTTTGAACATTTAAATATTGTTGAACAGCATGTGTATTTGTGTATGTGCCTTGTTGAGGAGAACCGTTCATCAGCCTACATTGCCTGTAAATGGATTGCTGCTACATACTAGGCCTGTTTGGTTTGGTATTGCAGTCATCATACATCAGTAGTTGGTGTACTGATGTTCCTTTTGAAGCATGAATATTTCTTCAAGTTTTGGTCAACTTACAACATAACGGTGTTGCCTCTTGTAAAGAAGAAGCCTCTCTACCTACCACCTTGATGCTTCAATTCATTTTTTAGAAGGGTCTTTATCTGAAATGGGGGTCACCGTGGATTTGGTAGAATGATGTATATTTCTTTGTCAAACTGGCTAACTGTATTAATATAGCAATAACCCACGCCTGGGTGTGGGTAATGCTGGATTTACCCACGGTTGGCGTGGTTTGGTCCCGAGGGTGAAGCCCGAGGGACCAAACAAAGCCAACCGTGGGTAAATACAGCATTACCCACACCCAGAAGTGGGTTATTATATATATGACATTATTTAAGAAAAGAAACTATTACTTTTCTTAAATAATGGCATAGTATAATGCCTGTTTACTGCCCTTCCGTAGATGTCTGGCATCCGCGGCAGTTCTGATGTACTGCGCGCCTGCGCAGTACATCAGAGCTGTGGGCAAAATCAACAGAGAAAGCAAGATCTCCGTTCCTTTTTTTTATTGTTTTCGCTATGTTAAATGGGTTTAACATAGCGAGACAGTTTTAAAATAAGCAATGGAGATGTCCATTGCTTATTTTAAAACTGTCTCGCTATGTTAAACCCTTTTAACACAGCGAACAATAAAGCAACGGAGATCTTGTTTTCTCCGTTGCTTTTAAAACCTGTCTCGCTATGTTAAATGGGTTTAGCATGGCGAGACAGCTAAGAAATAAGCAACGGAGATCTCCGTTGCTTATTTTAAAGCTGTCTCGCTATGTTAAACCCATTTAACATAGCGAGACAGTGTTTTAAAAGTAGAGGTATACTAATGAAAAAAAGTCCGGGCGACCAGACCTTTTTCCATTAGTATAACTCGATTTACAATGTGCACGCTGGCCAATCAGCATGCACGTTTTGGGGGGGGTCATGGTATAATTTCTCTGTTGGTATTGTTAAACTTTGTGGATTACATCTAAGCATTTTTTTCATCTTGATTGTTTGGCAGTTTAACACCATGCCAGTCTGTTTTGATCTAACCACTTGATTTAATTAATGACATGAATACCATATATTAATCTTTTTTGCTCTTTCCTCAAGCAAAGTAGTGTTCATGACAGCTTCATAAAGCAGTCTTGATTTTACTGATAAGTTTTACTTAGGGTTATTTTGTAAAGTGTTCTTAGGTCTGCTGACTATTTGAGGGATAATAATTGGGTGTTAATACCAAGCAAAAACATCAATGCAGTTCTGTCAGCAGATTCTGACAGCAAAATCATAACTATAAAGTAATAGAGTACTTATTCTCATCCATACTGACAGGTAATAGCATCAAACAACTATCTTTAAAGACTACATGATGGAATACTATACAGTGAGCTAAATGCCAAGTCAGAGTCTGAATTTGAAAAGCACACACTAGACTGTTTTGCATTTCTTTCTTCAGATATAGGCATGTGTCTTGATCCCAAAAAAAGCATTAAAACACATCACATCTCTATGTAACTCAAAGGAAGTAAGCATACTAGGGGATAGCAAATAACATAAAGGAAGTCAGAAGCTGAGCTGCAGTAGTACAGAGAAAAGAAGCCTTAACTGCAACCCACATGACCAGTAGCGGACTAATATCTGTTCCCTCCAGTGCCCATGCTATTAGTCCAGTACTGGAATGAGTCTTAGTTTTTAGCTTGACCGTCCTTGATGGTGGGGTTGGGGGGCAGGAGATGGCTCTCACTCAATGCTTGGGTGACATGCAGAGGAATTACTAGCTGTAGCACCCAAAGACCTCTAGTCTGCAGAGTACACACTGCTAAGGGGCAGGACTGAAGAATATGTAGGAATGCAGACATACTCTGAGCATATGTGGTGGTGTAGAAGCTAATGCAAGTTGAGTTAGATTATTGGTAATGCCAGATCAGATACTGAATGGTACAAATTATATTGTAGCCCTTCAAAGCAGAATTCTTACAGAGGAGAATTACTCCTGAGTCAAGAAAGAAGCAAAGGTGCTGGTGTGATTGTATGTGCTTTTCCATCTTTAACTGACTGCTAAAGCATTTAGCTTACTAACATACCCAAACCATTTGATATCAGCATTAGTTATCTGAAATCCAAACCTTCTGAAAACATAGAAAGATACCTTAGGCCTCTATCACACAACTTCATAGTCAGATTCAGAAAACTGAAATGATGACATTGCTCATTACCGCTCCAGAAATCTGTCACAACGTTCAGCGAAGGAGTGAAGTGTAATGATTTGGCAGAGCAGCATGTAAATGCATCAGCAGAATGTTTCAGTTTCTGGAGCAGATGGACTAGTAGAGACAGAGGAAGAAACCTCTCAATGGTTTCACCATTACAGAAGATGAAGAAATGTTGTCACTAATACCTCCATAGAAGAGATAAGACTGATGTAGATGCCTCAGAACTTCAAAGATATGAATGCTGTGAGGTGCATCTCTCAACTGTCCCTACCATTGCAGAATGTCTCTGATTTTGTGTAATAGTTTTGGTATTTTCCTCATAAAATGTGTAGTTTCCTGGCAAATGATTGAGAATTTCAGTTGAAGACAGACGTGAGTTCGTTTATTTCAAAAAATGCATGGCAGTACAGAAAACAACTTTATAAATATAGAAGACCAGTATATACAACATATCCTTCCTCTTAGGTCTTTGTCACCCATTATTTTTGGTTTTGTCCGTGATTGTTGAACTGAGAGGATATGAGATACCAGAGCAGCATCATGAGAACATTTTCTTAAAGACACAAGGTTGGTCATCCTTCTTGTCTTGCAAAAGAGATGCTTACAGACTGTATGCAAGCTTTGTTTAGGTACCCTAGAGAGTGAAGTTCTTCTAAATGGAAAAAAAATGAGTTTCTTGGTATGGGCCATATAGTGAAGAGCATACTTTGAATGCCAAATAAATACAGTCTGAAACACCATTGTGCAAGTTCAAATTTCAGAACTGATCGAAGCTATCTGACCAGATGTTAACATTGATTTTTATGGTCAATCACCAGTACTGTCCATTTTCTAATTCAGATGAATGACAATTCCAGATAACCAATTTTAAAACCAATATTTTATACTTTGTCCAATATTGTGATATCAGTAATAGACAAAATATTCTTGATGTTTTCCATTCCAGTGTCCATAAAGTTAGATAATGGACCACCTTTCAGTGGTGCCCACTTAAAATAATTCTGTAATAGCTTACTAATTTTTCAAAGACTAATCGTATCTCTATAGCAACAAGTTAATCAGTATCAGCAGTGCAACAGAAGGCGCACACACCTTTGATGCAGAAGGCTGTGAGGTCTATTCTCACACCATGTAGAACAACTGCACATTGCAGTACAACAAAGCATGGGTGCTGCAGTGTGCCATCCTTTGGGTAAGATATTAAACTGAGGGCCCATCTGCTTTAGTTGGTGGTAGCTCAGGTGGATAAAAATGATCCCATGGCACCTGTCTAAAGAGTAGGTATCCTTTAACACAATATAAAAGAAAAACACTGTTACACATTTACAAAATGTACATGCATCCAAGCACATATGTACACATTTCTATTTTTTTAATATTTAACATTTTTTCTTATAACAACCTTATTGATATTCTTTCATAACTGTATCCCACTCCTTTTTCCATAACCATAATGTATTTTTTCACAACATATCTGCCAAATTCCATTTCCCGTTAACAAAATTTCATTCAGTCTTTCATTCCAAATAACCCATATTACATTAAATAAATTCTTTTTTACCCTTCCTCACATCTTCTTTCTTCTTGTTCTTAGAAATACCTGATCGAACGTTTAGGTTAGTGAATACTTAAATGTTGATCTGGTAATAGTGAAAACAAAAAAACACAAATGGCCAATTTAACGCAGGGAAGGAATTCCCTTGGCTGTTATGTGGATTTTGCCCCTTTTCCCACTGTAGAGCAATCTCGGAGTTGGTATATTTAGTTGGGGGGTGTGGTTTAAATTATTTTTTTTTTTTTTGCGGCTGAGGGAAGTCATTCCCTACATTAAATCAGCCATTCACTGTTTTAATTTTTTGATATTACCAGGTCACCGTTTAAGTGTTTGCTAAACTAAATGTTCGATTGGGTAATATAGACTCGAATAGCTGTACATAATCATATTCATATGTATATTTATGTCATCAATATTCTCAAAACGTTTTTCTTCACACAGCTTTTTTCCAGAGTTTCACCACACTTTTTCATGTCTCTTTCTCCCCACAAAACAAACAGATACTTGCAACTTTCCTTTTACATGGCATATTCCCCTTTACTGGTAACTTATTTATTACCAATCTCCATAAGAAATCCTGACACTCTACTGTTTTGGTTCATTGTTTTTCCTTACTTTAATGGCTTTACTCAATCACTTCTGCTGGTAAATTTTAGTATTGATTTACATAATAATATTGTTTTATCAGATTATTATACCACGTCTTTCTATTCTTCTTTATATCATCAGTTCTTATTTTCCATGTTAGTATATTTTCTTGATAATTTTTAATTTCTTCATTTACATATTCTTTTCTCTTTATCTTATTGCCATCACCTTCCAGAACTTTTTGTAACTATATTTAAGCGGTCTCGCTGTTAAGTTCTCGTTCTCTTCCTTTACCTACTTTAATACTCTATGCAAGTTTAACTAAGAAGAGTAAACAGCTTCACTCACAACACATCTCTTTTCACTGGGTTTAATATTTAACCTTCTATGAAAGAAAACTACTCACGATTTCCTTTTCATATTTTCTGGGATCATGTAAACATTTGATAAGTGTACTATTTTCCCATTAATGCAGAATTCACCCGTTAAACCTTCTTCCTGAATGCTAATCTACATATCCTACACAGAAGACATATTTATTTCATTGCTTTTATCAAGCCCTCCTGTTGCATCATAACTACATTACTTTTCCCATGTATTATCCCTAGCAAAGAACCTTCATTCATTGAAAAATACTCCCCCCAATTTTCACCACACCACTCACATCCTTGCTTTTATCCTTATCCAGTGTCATTCCCATTTCCTTTAAACATCCATTCAGACAAGCCAACACTTCCGCATCCATATTTTGTTCTTGGCAACTACAACTGTATCACCTGGGTATGTCAGAACTACTGGAAACACCACCTCCTTTTGTATCACATATCTAGCATCTTTCATTTTATAAACTACTTCACTCGCTATTGCATCCATTCCCAATGCAAACAGATATTGCACTCACAGGACATCCTTGTCTTATACCACACGTCATACGTATTTCGTTATTCAGTCCCCATTCGCTAACACTGTCATTCTATTATTTTGATAAGCTGTCATACACACTCTCCTTATTCTATACTGCTCCATAACTACTCACAAAGCATCATGTCCTACTGCACTGAATGCCTTGCTAATATCACCTACCATATGTTTCACATCATACATTTTAAGTATATCGTCCACAGTTTCTCTCACAACCAACACAATTATTGACATCCCTTCCCTTTTATACCATATATACTTTTTCCATAATATCTCTCAGCCTTTATTCCATTCTCCTCTGCATTATTCTCATAAACGTTCTTTAATTTGTTTTATTTAGTGTGTTGAGTCACAATTTTTTATTTCGTTCTTCTCATTTTTCTTCCCTATACATTTTAATATCCCACTAAGTACCAGTTTATAAACAAACCCTTCATTCAACCATTCATTCATTGCATTTAAATGTTCTCTCAGCTAGTCCATTAATTTCCTGTACATTACATACCATAATGCATCTGAGCCCTGCACTGAATCCACATTTACATTCATAAGTACTTCATCCAGTTCTCTAATAGTAAGTTCTTTTTGATTTTTTACTGGCCTCGCTCTTGATTTTATTTTTTACTTTCCATTCTCTCTAATTTTCCTTCTTTGCGCTCTTACAAATCATTTCCACATGCTGTACTACAGTACTCATATAATTTGCTGTTGTGTTCCTTTTACGTGTCATTTCCCTCATTACACTAATATCCTTAAATATTTTACCCAGATATATAGATGCCTCCTCCCTTCTGTTTTGTAAATAATATCTCTGCCTTATTTTGTCTCAATTTATTTTACATATTTCTTTTTTCATGTCATAATGCTCTTATATTATGCTCTGTATTTTCTAAAAAAATTATATTCATTTTCCTGTACTTCACTTCATTTTCCTTTCTTACATTATCCTGCCATCAGAAGAAACACTTCTTTTTAAATTCAGTCCACCATTCAGAGTATATTTTATAGCAGTCCTTCATGGATATATCATCCTTCCATAACTGCAATACTTCCCACTCTCCAGCTGTATCCCATAATTCCTTGCGTATTTTTATTCCCTTGCATTTCCAATTTAATATTCTTCTTTTCTTCCATCACCTTCATCCATGTTGCTAAATGCTCTGAAAAACCCATCACAACTGCATCACCATCTGCTACTCCCAGGCCTTTTGATAATATAAAATAATCAATTTCAGATTCAAGTGGCTCCTACTATAAGTCTGTTGCATTTGTTCCACACAGCTAATTTACCACATTTTATTACTTCCTTTATTTATTTATTTTTTTTACATATTTCCTTTTTTTTTTTAATTTCCCCTTGCATCACATTTAAGGTCCCAAACAAATTATAATTTTCATATTAAGCATCACATAGTCTAATATTTGATGAAACAGGTTCTCTCTTTCCTTGCATATAATGTATGTAAACATGTTCTCTTCATCTCACATCCACAACTGCTAGCCTTCCCATCTTTACCAACATTTCATTTACCATTTTCAATGTTTTTTTACAAAGCACAGCCACTCCAAAACAGTGTTCATTTCTTAAGTTCTCTTTGGAAAGAGCTGAACACTGCTCATTTATGACATCCATCACACAGGAATATTTGTTTATATTCTGAAGGCCCACATCAAACAGATGTTTTTCTCCAAATTCTTATGCTCCACCTCCAAAGTCTTCATAACTTATCTCTCCTCCTCCATGCTACTGCTTTCCTTGGGCCTCTTTCTTGTGCTTTTGGAACCCTACAGCACCATCTGGCAGCTCTAAAGAGTAGGTGAAGTTGGCTGATGTGCTGGTCAGACATTCCCTAGTAGTATGAATACCACCTTGGGTGTCCACCGAAGAGAGGCTACTAGCCTAGTGGGACTAACCCAGTCATCAAAGAATTGATGAATAAATAAGTAAGTATAAAATGGCTCATGGGAAACATGAAGTCATCAGAACTGCAAACAGTAAATTCGTCTCCTGCAATCAAACAAGTTTGGAGCATTCTGTGCAGATGTAGAAGTGTGATCTTTCCCACAGCAAGCATTGTATTTTAACACATCTATAATAATATTACCTTTCCCATCTCAATCCATAACAAACCATAGAAATGTAAAATGAAGGGGGCGTGGCTTGGATGGCAGGCTGAAAGTAACACAAACTTCTTGCTCTGCAGTATTATAAAACTCTTGATGGATTTATTTGCAAAATTCTCCAATAATCACTTAAAAGTGAATAATCTACAATCCAGAAAACCTAAGTTTTATATTGGTGTAATTTTCAACCAACAACCTTTATATTTTCCTGTCATACTTTAAAGAAGAAAGAAAAAAGAAATACAACTGAAGGAAGATGAATCATTCCAAGTCTACCCAACAGGACAATTCCACGAGAAAAAGAACTACATTCAGTTCTTACAAACATCCAAGATTTGATGCTGAAAATGGATAAAGTGGACCTTAAAACTGATAAAATTAAGATTCTACTAAGCAGATTGAACTGCTAAATGATGTCCTGAAACAACAAAAGATTCAAATTGTAGTACTGGAGGAGTCAGTGTCTGACACTGCCTGCAGATTAATAGAGGGGGATAAAAGACTTATTGACAAAACTGATGACTTGGAAACTAGGTCCAGAAGGAATAATATCAGAATTTATGGCATACCAGAAAGAATGGAAGGAGATAATATGGTGATTTTTTTTAACTGCATAGCTTCCTAAAACTTTAAATCTGCTGGAAGCCTTGGCTTTTGGTACTAAGAGAGCCCATAGATCACTATATACAGTCACTTCTAACAGCAAAAATATTCACCCTAGATCCATCATCATGAAATTTATATATAGTCAAGATAAATATCTTATTTTAAGAACTTCCTGGTCTCTCTCTCTCTTCTAAAAATAGGAGGCCAAATCAGATTTGATAATGACTTTTTTATTCTGCTGCTATCTCAAAAGGGAAGGCATGTATTCCCCTTATAAAAGCATTGAAAAAGGCTGGTATTTAAAGCACAACTCATTATCCCTGCCAAAATAAGACTCTATTTACCAGAAGGAAAAAAGACTTTTGAGACTCTTAAAGAAGCTACCACCTTTGTACAACAGAAAAACTTAATAAATCCATTAGAACACATGGACACCAGTACTACAGTAAAGAGGCATGCATCAAATAATGAGTGGTTTGTAAAAGAGAGAAGAAAAAATCCAGACACAAATAAATAGCTCAAAACTTAATCTGTAATATTTAACAATATGCTGCTTATAATTCTCCTTGGAACCACACAAAAAAGGCAATGCATTTGATCTCTTTTAATTTTTAGACAGTATTAATAGCTTTGATACATAAACCACTGCAAGCTTTATTAATAAATTTTAAATTAGTTATGAGAAATCTTATAAAATATTTTAAGTGAAGTATTGCTCTTTAAAGATGTGTGTATGAATGTGCCACCACTATATAGCAGTATTTAATCATAATAATACTTCACAATTATTTTGTGTTATTTTGTAACTTTAAGGGGCTTTAAAATGCTTTATATTGTGTTAAGAGAGTGTGCATCTTAAATAATAATTAGTTCATGCATAAAATGTGAAACCCGCATCTGTTTTAATGTTGCATGGCATATTTCTGAAGTTTAAGTTGCTGCTGCTTTCATTAGATTTATTGATGCTTATTTAAATGAATAATTTCACATTTATTAGCACAATTAAATGTCAAAGCTAGTTTCCTAGATTGAAAGTGGGCATTTTACTTCACTCGCAGCATATACAATACATCCGAGAGCATTTTATGTTTAAAAGCTTCATTTTGAAAGCTTAAATTCCTGCCGATTTAATTTAGAGGGTTTTTAGAAGATTTGTGAAGGTGGCTCAAGCTCCTGGATGTGCTAAAAGGCACCATTTTTATGTAGAGACATCCATGATAGCATTCAGGAAGTTATTTGCGCCCTTTGAACTTTTTACATTGAACTGAACACAGCAGACCAATTTCAAATGCAAAACGGACATTAGATTGCTTCCTTCGATTTAAAATCAAGTCTTTTTATCTGAAATTAAAATGTAAGCACTTTTTATTCTAACAAGCAAAAATGTTTTAATTACATATATTTTGTTGCATTTTCAAACCTTTAACTATACCTACTTCATATTTAAATAGTGACAGTTTTTGCTGTCACACACTAGCACAACAATGCTGAACCTCATGCTACATACTTAAACTGAATAATGTTATGCGATGTTAGTGAGATGAATGAATAATAAACAGCAGTTAGTGTGTTATACGTTAAGTAACTGCTATATTACTTTACAGTCAAATGTATTAACAAAGATTTTCCTTCTCACGTATATTTCCTAATATGAATATGTTTTTCTTCAATTCTTATGTCTATATGCAGTAGTAGGGAGTTGCCACTTGATGTCATTGGTTGGCAAGTTTGTGGCTTATATGAAGACTATATTAAGCCAGCAACACTAATTTCCATGCAGAAGGTTTTTAATCTATATATTGTTAAGAATGTTATGCTGGTTACTGAAAATTTGTCCTTAACAAATGACATTTTAAACTGCTTTAGCAATATCATAGGAAATCATTATAAGTGTTTCACTAATACAAAATGTGTTACATAATGTCAACATATAAAATTCTCTTTCTGAATGTAAATGGGTTAAATAATCCCAAGACGAGAGGTAGTGTTAACAAATATCTTTCCTTGCCTAAAGCAGATATTGTTTTTCTTTAGGAAACCCATCTAATAATGCAAGATTTAAACGGATTATTGCTAAAAGATTATGTAGTGTATTGGTTAGTTCTCGATTCAAACATAAAAGTAGGGGTATTCTAATTCTGTGGAGAAAATCTTGCGATTACTTAAGGTTATAGATTCCTACACAGACAATGATGGTATGTTAGGGTTAGTGGTAATTAAGCTAGGGAAAAAGTTTTACACTCTCATTAACTTATACTAGATACCTGGAATTGGCACAAAAACTGTAAAGAGACATCTAGACACCATGACTTTGTACTCTAGAGAGGAAATAATTGTAGCAGATGATTTTAATTCTGTTTTATCTCCTTATGACACCACAAATACAAACTCTTTTAAAATTTCCCCTATAGCAAGGCACTTAAGCAACTATATAAATTCAAGGAATTTAAAGGATACATATGATATAAAAATATCCTTTTCCTTAAAATTTTCTCACTATTCATACAGGTTTTGTACACGGACTAATGCTGATAAAGTATTGGTAACTAGTTCTTTACTATCAAAAATAGAAGATGTATTGATGTATCCTGCCCCTTATCAGATCACAATGCCCAATTACCTTTAAAATAACTTGTCATACCGAAATCTTAAACTTTTGGCAGAGAATTGTTGCTTTCATTACAAAAAATATAAGGCTTTCAAGAATGGATCCTGACTGAAATAAACCAGTTTATGGAAGTAAATTATAATGGAGAGATATCAGATATGATTTTGTGGGATACTTTAAAGGTGGTCATGTATGGGAAAGTTAAAAGCTGGTACTTGTCAAAAAGAAAAGAGTGGGACAAGGGACTAACTGATATTTAACAAATGTTAAATAAATAATATTCAGAACAAAATTGACACTCTAAAACGAAACCTTACACGTAATGATAAACCAGTGTTAGCTAATGTAAATAAATTAAACAAGGAATATTAAGATATTCTACAGTATAAAATTTCTATTAATTTGGAGAAAATTAAGTGACACTTGCATTCAGTCAAACCTAAAAGTTGCATAAAATTGCAATAAGATCAAAATACTTAAATGAGATAAGTCATATAAAATAAATCATATATATACAGAGAACAAGAGAAGAATAAGAGCATCAGATATAAAAAAATATATTGCACTGCTTCAAGAAGCATTTTGAAAATATAAATAGCCCTGAATCATTTACAAGTGACAACAAAATTTTAGATAATGTTTTAAAAGAGAATATTCAAAATAAATTATCTTATAAAAATATTACCAACATGGATAAAGCATTCAGAAAAAATAGTGTCAAATTCCAAATGCTAATCCAGTGACAACAGAAACCAAATGATTTTAGTGCTTTATTACGTGAACTTCATCAGAAAAAAGTATGTTCCACCAAAACATCATTTTATATCAAATACACAGGAAATGACATCATTGACTAAAAACTTTTCATAATTCAATTAAATGACTTAGATAAAAAACTATGTATTTATATATATATATATATATATATATATATATATATATATATATATATATAAATTACATATCTATTTGTTTAATAGAAAACATTTTAAATTAATGGACTCATTTAATCCGGGTGCTTGATCAGCCCCTAAAAATAACTGCCAAAGTGTTTCTTTACACTCTAAAATATTATTCAAATCCCCTCCAAACATAATTTTCTCTATTTTTTCTACTACAAAAAATTCAAACTTTTTAAACTCAGCACATCTAGAAGCGTACTTAGCCAGGGAACATAACTTAGCTATTAGAAATAAGGATCCAACTAATTCCCTGGCTAAGCACACTTCTAGATGTGCTGAGTTTAAAAAGTTTGAATTTTTTTGTAGTAGAAAAAATAGAGAAAATTATATTTGGAGGGGATTTGAATAATGTTTTAGAGTGTAAAGAAACACTTTGGCAGTTATTTTAGGGGCTGATCAATTAAATGAGTCCATTAATTTAAAATGTTTCTATTAAACAAATAGATATGTAATATATATATATATATATATATAAATACATAAATTTTTAATCTAAGTCATTTAATTGAGTTATGAAAAGTTTTTAGTTAATGATGTAATTTCCTGTGTATTTGATATAAAAGGATGTTTGGGTGGAACATACTTTTTTCTGATGAAGTTCAAGTAATAAAATAGTGAATGAAAGCACTAAAATCATTTGGTTTCTGTTGTCATTGGATTAGCATTTGGAATTCGACACTATTTTTTCAGTTTGTTTTTCGTGTTCGGTGTTTGGGATAAAGCATTCACTTTTAAAGAACTAAAGGACCAAATAAATAATTTAAAAAACAATAAAGCACCAGGGCTGGATGGTTTGATTCCTGAATTATATAAAATGTAATCAGACAGCATACTAAGAATTCTGTTAAATACATTTCAAGAAGTCAAAAACACGTCCAATGTTCCACTATTGTGGAAATATTCTCTTGTTTCTCCTATTGTAAAACCTGACAAGCAACCTACCTTTTTCTCATCTTATAGACCTATCTCCTTTCTGAATATAGACTGTAAGGTTTTTATGGCTATCCTAGAAAACAGATTAAATACTATCCTCTCTGAATTAATAGATAATGACCAAACAGGGCTCATAAAAAAATAGAAAAGCTCAGGACAACATAATAAGGCTCTTCTCTTTAATAGATACAGCAAACAAAAAGAAAAATGAATTGACAGTAATAGTTATGACATTAAGAAAGCCTTTAATTCTCTTAGTTGGTCCTATTTATTTAAAGTATTACAAGACTATAGTTTGTCTCCAGAATTTATGAATTTAAAAGCTTTATGGAAATTCCACCTTCTTTGTAAAGATTGGCTCTTTTCTATCTTATAGGTTCATAGGTTCATAGGTTCATACTAGGCTATCTGTCCTAGGGCATTTACAAGCCTAGCCAGAATGTGTTTGGCTTTCGCCACCCATTTTAAAATGAATTTTGCTATGCCCTTTTTCGAGGTTAGTATACTGTGCATCTGTCTAACAGTGACACAGAAGTGATACCCGGGTTAAACCTATGATCTCCCATCCACTCATCAAGATTCCTCTTGAAGAGAGTCAATGAGGGACTCTGCCTAACCTGGAGTGGGATTTTATTCCAGAGTGAAGGGAGCCTCTGGGTTATGAATCTGTCCCTCCAGCATGTCCTATTTATTTCAGTGCTGAGGTTCAAGTCTCTCGAGCGCGTAGCTCAAAGGGATTTGGATTTTCTGAGGTGCAGCATGTCCATTAATTCCGGGTTGGACATGGCTTTATACATCAGGCAAAAAGATCGCCTCTGAACAGGCGGTATGCCACTGAGTAGAGCTGGAGTTTTTTTAACCGGGCAGCATATGGTATTTGTTTGAGCCCTTTGATCCTCTTGGTGAGGTACTTTTGGGGTCTTTCCAGTTGCTGCAGGTGTCTGGTAAGGTACATCCCAAAAGGGGCATTGTACTCGATTATGGGCCTGATGAGGGATGAATAAAGAGGCACGATGACCTCCCCTGATCTAGATGTGAATCCCTTCATGATTAGGTGGGCTATATAAAATGATTTTCTAACCACTTTGGCCACGTGGTTGTCGAATGAGAGATTGCTATCAACTTGGGTCCCCAGGTCCATAATTACTTCTTCCATACTTAATGAATTACCATCTACGTGGTAATTTGTGGGCACTTTGTTTATCTTGCCTGTTAAATAGTCTTGCCATGGAGCCATTTGCCAACTATATTAGAAATAATATAAACATGAAAGGCTATAAACTTAATCTGTTGCCAAAGATTCAGTTGTTTGCTGATGATTTGTTATTAAACAGTGGTGATATTGAAACTTCAGTAAACTACGTAATGCTCTAGATTTATTTGGAAACATATCAGGTCTAAATTTCAGTCATAACAAAACTCAAATGCTCGTAGTAAACAAGGTTACCACCATTTTAAAAACTTACAAATACTTCAACTGGGATAATACACATATATAATACCTAGGTGTTTTTATTGAGCCTAATCTTAAAAAAGGAATTTCAGTTAACTATCAACATTTAATTAATTCAATGATTATCCTAACAGATAACTGGGATAAACTGTTTTTCTCATTCAAAGACAGATTAACTGTAATTAAAATGATAATTCTACCTAAAAGTCTTTTCATTAGTCAGTCTTTAATTATCCCTGTACTGTAAAAAAACTATCAAAAGAATCAATGACATCTTACTCAAATTTCTTTGGTGCCCAGAATATCCCTACAGTGTCACACAGCAGGATGGGAAGAAGGTGGTATTAGATTTCCTAACACTGATTTATATATAAATGCTATTATTAATACAATTCTCTTATGGGTTAATACTTCATACACATCCTGCTGGAAGTCAATGCATGAAAATATATTATTACATAATAACAAAACTTCATTTGAACCTCTTATGCAAATATTGCAAATATATAGGAATATCTTTATATGGTTAGTAAAAATGTGCATATATATATATATATATATATATATATATATATATATATATATATATATATATATATATATCAATAACAATAATCAGAAATTAACATTCTGTTCCCTCAATAATCAGATATTATTGAACTTTAAAAGACTTGTGCATTCCAACAACCTAATTAAAAACTTATTAACATCCATTTTCCCGTTGCTTTCATTAGTGAGTGTTTGATCTTGTTTGATGTTAATAAAATGTTATAATTTAAAAAGGACAAGTTGTTATACTGGAATCAATTTTGCATAAAATTCATTCAGCTGATTATTTATCAGTAGATATAGTTTATAAGGCTAGATATCCAAACCTGTGAAAAAGTTTTTCATAACAAAACTATGCTATCATTAGAACACATGGCAAAAATACACCTAAAATCCTAGACATTATCTCTAGTATTAATAACGGTTCTCTAAGAGGCACCTCATTCATATCCGTGATTTAAAAAACTATTAGAACTGACTTTAGCATGACAGATGTCTCTTACTGTAATTATTCTACTAAAATAAACGAAGAATAATTTACAATAAACAACAAAAACTCTGTTTAAAATCAGCAGGAAGAACCACAGTTTCTCCTTATTGGAAAATGTATACTTGGAAGTGCTTACATAAATGTTTTTTGACACCACAAAGAATTGAAATAATGTATAAAAAGGATGATATGAAATGCTGAAGCTGTAGGTCATTAGTTACTGACCGGTTTCATATGATTGTCACTTGTGGAATGGTATCCTCCTCTTTGAATAACTTTAGATATTTCTGTAAAGTTCTGTGTAATGATAATTGTATAACTTCTGATTCTCTTATACTATTCACTGTGCCAGATCCGGACGTTGTACCCCAAAATCAAGTGCATATATTATGGTCAATCCTAGTGGTAGCATGGAAGTTGTAACAAAGAACTGGAAATCTGAATCTACTCTGTTATTTAATAATTAACTTATTTATTTAGTCAAGTCAGTATGAGATAAAAAAATTTCCACCATAAAGATGAGAACAAAAAATTTAACACATAAGCTAATTGCCTGGGAGAAACTGCATTTTTTGTTGGAGAAATATTAAGTGATTTCCTTTTGTGTATGTCTATGTATATGTATATATATAATATATATATATATATATATGTGTGTGTGTGTGTGTGTGTGTGTGTGCGTGCGTGTGTGTATGCGTATATTGCTATGGACATTATATATAGTCTATTGCAGTTGTATATGTAAATATTTAGTTTGATCTTTGATTTTGTTAAAAATAAAAACATTTTCGATAAAAAAAAAGGGAAATGTAAAATGAGGGCCTTCTCAAATGCTAAGAAATAGGCAAAGATGCCAATCCTTGAAGTGAGACAATCTGTCATTGAAAAAAAGTGGGCCAGATTATAAACAATCAAAAACCTAATAGTGTTACGAAGGTCAGAAATCACCATTACAAATGGTAGACATACCCTAGTCTGCTATGAAACCCCTTTATGAGTATAGAAACCACTCATACTTGATGCATACTATTGTAAATTAGTGTCTTTGAACCAGACTGTGCCATTAGATGATACTGACAGACATGCTATGTATAATGATTTTATGATACATAATATTTTACCATGTAGTTGTATTATTTAATTATAGTCTTAGTAGTGTTTACTTCAGTAATATTTATTTATTTTACATTTGTTTACTGGGAAAGTCTGACTGGAAATATTTACTTTAGGAAGTTCAGGATTGTGTGTCAATTTTTTAGATGTTTCTTTGAGATGGGATTCCATAGAAGGTAGATTTAATAGTAAGATACATCGCAAAGAAACTTTTACAAACAGCTATCTTCATTTTGATAGTGCACACCCCAAACATATCATCAAAAATATCCCTAAGGGGCAAGTCATTAGGGCATGCCGAATGACATCATCTGAGCATGATTTGAGAGATGAAATTGTTTTTATAAAAAACCTGTTCCTTAATAGAGGGTATCCCAGTGATATGTTGGAGGACATCGCTACAGTAGTGTTGAGTAAGAGAAATGTTTATTATCCAGCACTTCTCAGTTACAACAGCGTTCACAATACCCCAACATTATTTCATAACACACACAAAAATACGTGTTTAGACGGACCCGTTTGTTCCTTGGACATGAGCATTGATGGATTTACCATCAGGAATTTAATTGAAAAAAATTGGAAGATTATACAGGGGAATGTTGACATTTTCAAAGTACTAGGTGAGAAACCGAATTTTGTTTTTAGAAACACCTACAACATTAAAAAGGCTTTAGAGGACAACAAAATACAACAGGTCAAAACAGCACCAGTACTAAGGGTGTTTTTCCTTGTTACAATTGTAACATGTGTAGGTTCCTGTCTTTAGGGTCTCTGATAGTTATTGAAACTGTTGATAAAACTTTTCAAGTGCCAGAATATGTCAATTGTTGCACCAAGGGGGTCATCTATATTGGTCTGTGTAGTTCATGAACAAATACGGACTCCGTTCAAATAAACCGTCAGTCTTTATTCACCATTAAATCCACCAGATTGAGCGCTTTCATCTGCCCTAAGCAGATTTCATCAGAATGCTTAGGGCAGATGAAAGCGCTCAATCTGGTGGATTTAATGGTGAATAAAGACTGACGGTTTATTTGAACGGAGTCCGTATTTGTTTATGGTTGCAGTTTCGTTTTTTTCATACCTGTGTAGTTCATGTCCAGCCTTTTTTGTTGGAATGACCACCAGGTGTTTAAAAACACGTATTCGAGAGCATGTATATAGTATTAAGACACATGATGATTCAAATGCCTTATTTAAACATTCTGTTGTTTGTAAAAATTTCAACAAATTTTTATTCACTGTCATTGAAGTATGTAAAACAGATTTAAGGGTGGGTGATTTTAGGAATTTCGTTGAACAAAGAGAAGCACTGTGGCAGATCAGATTAAAATCTGATAAATACCCAGGCTTAAATGAGACAATCAACATAAAATGTTTCTTAAAAAATAACAAGTTAAGTATTGATAAGAACATTATTACATCTTTGTTCAACTAAATTTGACTTGCACTTTAAATTTACATCATTTTTTATTCAAGATTTTTATCATTGGTTAATTACCTAATTGAAGTGTTATTTAAAGTTGGGTGTTTCTTTTATTGTGTATTTTGAAGAAGTCTCTTGACGAAAGCGGCTATTAAACTGTTACTATGCTATTTCGTGGATTTTTGGGCATCATTGTGTATTTCTATTGATTGACTGCTTCCTCACCTTGGATTTTCTGGTTTCTTTGACTTTTGTGGCATTTCGTTTGGTTGAAAGTCTGACTGGGCTAAGACCAATTTTCAGTGGAGGCCTGGGGAGAAAAGCACCACATACAGAGATTATACAAAAAGTTATACAAGAAATTATACAAAACTTATATAAGAGATTATACAATATATATATATATATATATATATATATATATATATATATATGTATATACACACACAAGTCAGTATGTGATATTACACCATATAGTACACCAGAGATTACATTCTATGATATTATAGCTGACATTTGTATTATACAATCATCTGATATAATTCCTTATTGTAGTGTAGACATTGTAGTTTCTCAAAGTAAGCTGAGGAAGGGATTGTAGGGGGAAAATTGGATAGAAAAAGATGAGATTAGAGATGATCTAGACATGAGAGAGGGCATAGATTGTGAGGTGGTCAGGGAAGAAGAAGAAAAAGTATGACCAGAAGCTATTAAAACTAGTTAGCCTGGAGTAGTGCAGGAACAAAGCCAGGTGTCATCAAGATATTTTTTAAGAATCTTTTTGAATTGGTTGGTATTTGTGCTGGTTCTGATGCTGTGAGGTAGTGAATTTCACCTTGTTGTTACATGATGAGAAAATAGGGAGTCCCCTGCTGTATTAGTGGATTTGGACACTTGTAGTAGAGATTTATTTGTTGAGCAAAGACTTCGATTTGTGTTATGGGCCTGGAGAATATTTAGAAGGTCAGGGTTAATTGGTTATAGGATAGAAGTTGTGGGAGTTCTAACCAGGAGAGTATTTTTAAGGACCCATAGTGGTGGGTATGATGTGGGCAGTCAGTTGCAAATTTAGCTGTTTTATTGTAGCTTGCTTCAAGTATAATTAATTCTGTCTTTTTAAGGTTGATGAGAATTGGGGAAGCATACAGAAGTGTTGATAGAAGATATTTACTAGTAATCTACAAGACTAAGAAATGGACTGTAAGTGAGCCAAAGTGCGCATGTCAAAGTGCGCATGTAAAGTCTTTCAGTTTGACTATAATGAAAACAAAAATCTGAAATGAAATGTCTGAACTGTTTTATAACAGACTGGTAGGCAGCCTTCTTTTCAAGAAGGGAGTAAATTTCGTGTTGCACAAAAAAAGTTGTCATTAAATTTCCACCACATTCTTTTAAGCTTTGTGCCTCACTTAAACATTTAATGAAGAAATACTGGAAAGGTGAACTGGGCAGATGAAAATTTGATGAGTTTTGCCCAGGAATACTTGTCATAGTAGGAGAACTTCAAAGCTATGATGGCCTGATTAACTCTCCCCAGGTATACCTGCAACACTAAAAGCATTCTGAAGCAGATAAATTCCTTGTCTCACCTTGTGGTGTTACAGCTGCATTCGGTCACATTATTTTGAATTGTAGCTTCCTGACTGATTCCTTTTTTGTAGCTACAGGAGCTCATTGCACAGACCTACTTCATTTTCATTCAGCATTACCAGTCCTTAGCGTATAGTCAAAGTCAGGAAGATCAGATTAAAATAAGCAATCAGTGGAAGTAATAGTTGAATGCTGATTAGAGAGAGCTTTCTTGCATGCGTTCTGTTGAGTAGTAGTTGTTAAATGGAACAAGGCAGTATGTGCTAAAATATGTGAATTAGATTTGTGGTGATTTGCATTATTTGTAGTAAACTACACCTTTTATTCACTGATTTAAAGAAGTTGTCTCTGATCTTCTTTTAAATTAAATACTGATATTATTACAAAGAGAAGATACTGGCTGTACTTTTATAACAGACTAACCAATAAATGTAAAATGGTGCTGCCTATGTTTCAATTAATCCTGATAGATAATAATTTGAAGCATGTAAATATGCAGGAATCCACAGGAGAAAAAAAATCTGGTCAGGAAGTGACATCACAAAAATCAAAGCTACAACCAACTATTTCATTGAATAACATTCAGTGACCTGTTTGTTGGCAACAAAATCGACTAGGACACTTTCATCCAAAGCTAATAATGGACTTCATCAGAACTGATGCTTTTCAAACCAAAGTCCCTCATAGGATTGCTTGTTTCAACAATACTGGACTAAGTTGTTTTATATCTTGAGAGTCTAGTCATCCCAAGTCTTTTTCTTAGTTGATACGCTACAGTGTAAACTGATATTTGTACAGAACACATTTAAACATTTTCCCTGTTACATATTTTTTAGGCTATTTTCTATTTGGTTTATGTAGCTTCTGTCCCTAGCAATGATTCCAACTAGTTATACGCTTAGTTAAGATACAAGATAAATTAGATGTGAGAGCAACAGAAAGAGCATTCAGAATTGCTGGTCCTGGTGGGTGTCTGAAATCTGTATGATCTGGAAGAAGCCTATGAGGGAATGAAAATTAGTGAGAAGACAGTCCAAACTGGAGGAAAGAAAAACTAGTATCAAACACTGAGATACTTGTCAAGGGCACAGAAGATGATGGGCAGTAAGTAACTGCAAGTAAAATGCAGGTGTGTTATAGGAAATACTTGTACTGGTGTAGATAGTTTTCTCTGTGTGATAAATTAAATGCCCTGTAGTGGAGGCACATGGGATATATGCAAATGACCCCCATAAGGACAGCAAGTGTTTCATCTATATGGCTAATGAATGTCCACGGCTTTTTACTTTTTAAGTCTGTATAGTTACATTTAGGCAAGTAAAGCCAAACCCCACTAGCTGTGGATATGCATGTTTCGGCCTTTTTATTGACCCCATCAGCACAGCATAAGTCAATACTTTGGCTGTACTTTAGAAACACTAGGCCTTGAAATCCTGTTGATGCCCATAATCATTAAGGTGCCTGCAAAATATCCCAATTAACATGCAAAACAAAGGGTAAAAAGGACACAACGACAAACCATTCAGTGAAAACTGCAAGAATCATTTGCAAACATCCAGGAGGGTTAAGGTGTCACAGTGTGAAAACTCTAGCTTGGCTGGGTTTTTCTTGTAGTTTGTACTAAATGGTTTGTCTTTGTGACCATTTTACCCTTTGGTTTTGTTATTTGAGAAGGATATGCAATTATGTGGGCCTGCCATTAATAATAGTACAACGATGAACAAAAAGGTGTCATAAATAATTCAGTGATTTAGGAATAGAGAAACTACCATCAATGATTTAGCTTGATGTAAAAAGGAGTTCTGTATGATTACTTGAGCTCCTGAAGGTTGTTACGTCAGCAACAGTGTTAGATGTGAAATGTACAATCAGTATCGACTAAGTGTGTTTGGCGTTTAACAGTAAACAGAGAACAGCCCACAGAAAAATACATAAAAGCTTGTAAGAAAACATAGTATTGGCTGAGAACACCCTTCCTGGTCCACACAGGATGTATAGCTATTTCAGGAGTGCTACTAAAAGTCTGCAAATCCCATATATACCTACTTCAGTGGGAGAACTAGAATCTCATTTTCATATATGAAAGGAATGAGAGAAGTCAGTGTATGCCAAAACAATGTAACTTCTGGAAAAAAGTAGTATAGAAAGAAAATGTTTTGAAGTACACATTGTGACATTGCAAAGGATATAAAAATATTTGCTTGTTAGCCAGCAGTAAGAGAGAAGCATGTTCATAGGTGTTTACTAGGCTAATTACCACAAGGGCCTATTTAAGCCTAGCTATGCATCCCAAATCTCTGACAAGTTTTGATACCCTTGATAAGTGGAAGCATGGGCCTGGGAGATGAACCATTTACAGGTTACCTGTGTCCATTAGAGACATAGGTGCCAAACCAGGAATGAATTTCCGGTTTCCCAACCAGTTGTCCAAGTTGCACTTGAACTGGGTTAAGGAGGAACTCTGATTCACATGGATGGGGAACTCTGATTCACATGAATAGACGAGGTAGTCTCTGGGATACATACCTATCTCTCCAGCAGGTCGTATTTATATCACAGGCAAGATTTAAGTCCCTAGAATGGGTAATTCTGGTGCTGTTTGTTTTGTGTCTCTGAAATGTCCATAATTTTGCAAAATGTCCCTGATTTTGCCCTGTCCAGACATTAAAGCTTTATAGTTGTTATTGTTGAGAAAATGCATCTTGATGCAAAGCCTGTTGTTCTAGTAACAATTTAATCAAATTAGTGTAATTTTTTAACATTTGTTCCTGATTTGGGGTGTTTGTCTCTCCATTTTTGGCTTTGTCTCTGACTCTTGAACAAAGAAGTTGAGGACTATGGACTGAAGTTAGTGATCAGCTAGGTCATCCATGCCTTTATTCAAAGTTTTGTATTGGCCAATGTCGTATTAGCCATAAGATTGCTACTGTAGTGCTGGAAAAGCCTCTTATGGAAAATGAGATCCTCTGGCCGTGAAACTCCATATGTTGAGTATGTGCATGTTGTAAAAGTGTGAAGAATATAATGTGTGTCATGGCTACACAGTATAATCTACTGATACCCGAGCAAAGATATCTAGCAAGCAGAACATGGTTACACAGTGTAACCTTCTAAAACCAGAGCTAGGATAGCCAAGAAGTAGAATGCATCACCATATTAGTTTATAAATTACTTCATGAAGTTTTAACTAGACTGCTTGAATTTGCCTGCAGCAAATGGAATATAGTGCAGAAAGGGACTGAAGCAAAAGGTTTGATTCAAGCCCTGTGTTACCCTTTCAGGACCTTGATTCCAAAAATTACATAGATGCACTGGAATATTTCAGGCAGCATAGTTACCAGCAGTTTACATTTTACTCCTTTGCTTAAGTGAGAAATATTTGGTATGTGTACAGATAGCTGAGGTGAAATCCCTGAAGCATCATTTTCAAGAGGCACAAGATACTGAGGAATACAAGGACAAATGTCTTGCAGTGTGACTTTCTACGTGTACACTAGAAGTGCATCCCTTCTATTGGGAGAGTTCTCCCTTCTTTAAATTGGTGCAAATTGGAGTTGGTATATATCTAGTCACATCTAGTTATTATTTTTGCATTATCTGAACAGTGATCATTTTTGTTTTGACCACTTAGTCATTTTCTCTCCTCTTTATCAGACAAAATATTTTAAATGTAAATTTATCTTTAGGACTTTATCTTTAAGGGGTGTTCTCCAAAGTAGCAGATCCTAATTCCTTCCTGTGCTTGTCCACCTTCTTTAGATATTTACTACTTTGTATTCTTGGCAAGTCTTAACCCTCTGGGAAGGCAGTATATCTCAAGGGTTGATATTTCAGATGTATAAGTACTTATAGTACTTCTGGAATTTTAAGATGTCCCTCTACAGAGGTTGCCCTCCTTTGTCCGTGGTAGTGCTGTCTTTTCCAATTTTGGTAGTTGTACTAAACAGAATTTCAATGTAATTACCTTGTATACTTTTGTTAATATTTCTTTAATAAATGATATGTAAGCCACAGGATGTTCAAAGTTTCAGGGCTCGTGACCATAGAGGAAAAAACAAAGCACTTAAATCATCCAAAGGGTATTTACAAGTGTGACAACATGACAAACTATTTGAAATGGAGTTCTAAGTGTTATCACATTACAGATGATCCTCTCAAGGCTCACTGGATAAACTTGCATTCTATGTAATGTCTGCTAATACAAAAATACTTTCATTCAAGGTGCTGCCTATTATATATAAATTGTGATTGTGCTACGTGTAATATTTTGACATCACTGTCAATTTTTCAGCTACCCAGAAACCAGAGGTTTCCAGAATCCTATCACCATGCTTTACGGTCGTTACTCCTTGCAATAATTCCCCACATTACAATACGATATGGAGAAATTCACGAAGAATCAAGAAATGCAAATTTTAATTTGGCAAACTTTATTAAGGTCAGCTGCCTTATTTTTATTTTTTTAGTTGTGGGATAACCAGCTATGGATTTGTTTGTTAACTTGTTACTAATAACTTAATTCCTCATTTTTAATATCTGCTGCTTATATAGAACTAGTCATGTAATTTTCTTTTTTATCTCTAAAGTCATTCCCTGAAATATTATTGCAGGTTAAACCTAACAATGGGATCTTCAAAACTGTGTGGATTTAAGTATAACTCATTAATTCTTAGTTTGTGAATGCATGCAGTTTTGATACTCAGCGATTATGTATATGATAAACACACCTTAGAAATTTCCTTGCTATCACAGATGTAAAAGTAGGATAGTTTTCTGATTTTAGCATATTTCTTTTCTAAATTAGTTTGTTATTAATGGAAATCTCTTTCCTGAATGAGCATATAAAACTTATTTTTGTGGAAAATTTTCCTAAGGCTGTTTTGCTGCATACCTCTCAAAAGGAAAAAATCTGGACAAAGCTTAAAGCCTAAAATGATGGGGGACAAATAGGGACAGATTTTAAATATTGCTCTTACAAACTTAGAAAGTTGATAGAATAATAGGTTTTGCATTAGCATGAATCTTCTGAAGGATATGGAGTCTTAGAACTCAAATGTTTGTCATTATTTAATGACTTTAATCCTCAGCTATTTGCCAGAAAAGTACAGATTTTAGGAGGCACGCACCAAATATGAGGCAAAAAATCTGGACATTCTTCGAAAATCTGTACAGTTGAGAGGTATGTTTTACTAGCTTTAAATGTTTTAAGTAGCCAACTCGGAGTTCTCTCAGGTTGGGAAGCCTTATGGAAGCACATACTGACTGTAATGCGCTAACCACAAAGAGTGAAGGAGCAGTTTCCTGTGATAGTAGAGACTTCTAGATCTAGACATGGGAACCCAAAGTGAAAAGGCTAATAATAAGTAAACTAAACAGACTGCCTTTATTACCACATGTTGAACTTGTTATGGATAGTTAACCTGCAGCTTGTGTTCCATGTTTAATGACGAGATGGTTTTGTCTTTATTATCAAATTTTCCCACAATTTTGTTCATCTGCCTCCTCAGAGAAAGTTATCCTGAAGTCTGGATGTCCTTTCCTGACATCCTTCCTTCTGGCATCAGTCTTTCTAATGTTACTGTCTAAGTACATATTTTCAGAAGGTGGTTGATCCAACCTAGCTCTGAGTGCACCTTAGCTAGGGTGTCTAGCATTATGTTGTGCAGCATACAGTATAAAAGGATTTTGCTCAAGTCATCTGGGGCAATACTACAGTACATCACTGAAGGCATCCAGGTGTCAGGAACATGTCTTTAGTTGGGCAGATCCATGATCACTGATGTTTTAGTCCTAGGTGTGGGCTGCTGGCCTCCTCATCAGTGTGAAAAGCCAAAGCCATAGTGGTTTGCTACATGTTCTATCCATTTCCACCCAATATTGCCATCCTAGTTATTGCCCAGATGTTTGGTATGCATATGCAATCATTGCACACAGACTGCACAATGAGTGAAATCATTTCATGTTAGTAGGCTAGAACATTCTACCAAGAAACTGTATTGTAATGTGTGCTAAATCTATAACTGTTGTGATGCAGGGTATATTTCTAATATGAGAAAGCACTATATCACAGCTGCCCTCTCTGGCAGACTTCTGAGCATGTAAATTACATCCCCCACATGGTGATCCATGCACTGCAGAAGTCATTCAAGGATCCTGCTTAAGAACACCTGTGTTATACCCACATTACTGATCGACTGATGCTTTAATGTGCCACTAGCTAATATGCTGGTGACTGTCATATCTTTAGCAGTAGTGATAGGGGACATCACCATTATGCATGCTTGTAACTGTACATATGCGATTAAAATCTGTTCAATGTGTGGACATCCATGTAGTATCTCCTTTGTCCTCCTGCACTAGGGTTAATAAGAATTGCATGTATTTCTGTTATCCCCACTGTATGTCTGGTATTCAGTGGGATGGCAGCAGTGTGGTTCCTATGGCTAGGGTCATTATATCTGTGTTTATAAACAGAGCTTGACTCATTTTACTTATGTGTCTGCTCATGGTAGCAGGACCAAAGGATTTCTACATTTATATGTGTTTGCAGTTCTGCTTCTGACATTTCTGAATATGATGCTATCTCTTGTACTTTTGACAGGTCTCTTCTTTGTTCATTTCCATGCCAGCACCTTGATGACCTTTAACCCTGTGGTTCAGGTTGCTGATAGGATCATAGGAGGTTAATAGGCTAATGACCCTGGGGTCCTTACAAGCATAGCCAAGAGTTTATCCCCAAAACAGAAACCTCAATCAGCACTTGTCACCCCTGTCAATGAGGGACACAGGTGGAACCCCAGGGAAAATTTGTGGTTTCCCATCCACTCGTCAAGGTTGTGCTTGAAGAGGGTCAGTGACATACTCTGTTTGACGTGTATGGGGAGTCTATTCCATAGATGGGGTAGCCTCTGGGAGACAAACCTGTCTCTCCAGCAGGTTATGTTAATGTCACATGTTAGATTTCTGCCTTTTGATTGGGTAATGCACAAGGAGTTAGACTTACGGATATGGAGCATCACTAATAGGGCAGGGTCCGAGATTGCCTTGTAGGCAAGACACAGATCATCTCTGAGTAATCTACATTACCAAGTACAGTGATAGTGATTTCAACCTGCCCACATAGGACAGGTGTTGGAGGCCATGGATTCTCTTTGTGAGGTATTTCTGTGTCCAAGTAAAAGGCTTTTCTGACCACCGCCACCACATGATGGTCGAATGTGAGATTGTTGTCAACCTGAGTACCCAGGACTCTCACCACAGGTTGTGTGCTTAGGGGGTTGCTGTTGATGTGGTAATCAGTAGGGGCCGTGTTTTTGCCGAATGGTATAATAATACATTTTTTTTGCATTAAACTTGAGGCCATAACTTTGGCACCATTCATTAGTTACTGTAAGACCCTCTTGCAGTTTATCATCATTTGAGGAGTCCGTAACAGCACCCAACTTACAGTCGTCCACAAGCTTGGTCAGCCATAGGCCTTTTGTCTTTGCCTGGACCTCTGAGAAGTAGGTGTCAAACAGTAGGAGTCCCAGGACAGATCCCTGGGCAACACCACTAGTCACAGGTCTGCTGTCAGAGGTGGAGGCCCTATATTCCTGTGTGAATATCACAGAAGCCTTTACACTGATGTTCCCTATGTATATTTCCTAATCCCCACTGTAGTGTGATCTCGCAGTTGGTATATTTAAGTAGTGGGGGTGTGGGAGCCACAGCCCCCCACATGGGGGGTGCAGGGTGGGCTTTCCCACCCGGCAAAACAATGTTTTTTGTTTATTTTATATTTATTTTGCTGATTCGGTGAATAGGCTTTCATGAAAGTGCACTTTTTGTAGAAGTCAGGTCGTACTTTTTTTAGTTGAAGTAATGTAACTTCGATTAAAAAAGTAGACCTATATATATATATATATATATATATATATATATATATGTGTGTGTGTGTGTGTATATATATATATATATATATATATATATATATATATATATATATATATATATATATATAAAATCTACTGTCAAAAAGGAAATATTGAATTTTACTGAAGAGTTATATTTTTTCTAATGTGTCCAATTTCTGGATATTCTTTTTAAATTCATGTGATCCAGTCATTTTTGAATAAGCTTATGTTTTGCTTCCTAAATAACCCAGCAGTTATAACAGGTAAGATGTTACAATCCAGACAATGTAACAGAGTAACTGAAAAGAATGTTCTTGTCAGCTGAAAGATCTACAGAAATTGAACTCCTGAAATTATATGACACTTCATAATGACAACATGGATTATAATCTGGCAGGATTATAATATATTTTAAAAATGTCCATAAATTGTTCCATGCTAACCAGGTTGCTTCACAAAATATATCTCGTATCAGAGATGCCTTATGAGGCAAAAATGTCTCATCGGTGTACCGTTCCAAAAAACACTTAAAAGGAATGTGTATGTATGTGCTATAGGGTTAGTTCAAAAATTTATCAGTGGGCAGAATAGAAAACCTGTTTAAATACTAACAAATTTTCAGTATTAAATAGGTTCATAGGTTCATAGTTTAGTACTAGGCTAACTGCCCCTACGAGCCATTTTAAGCCTAGCCAGTTATCCCTTGTGAGACTCAAACCTTGCATCTTGTGTTTTTAAGGCAAACACCTTATCCATTAAGCCACCCTCCCAACCCAATGTCTACTGTACAGTGATAGTTCAGCTGTTTTCCCTGTAGGCAAAAGAAGAGGAATATCAACTTATGCTAAATGCTTTTCACCAGCAATATCATGGTACCAGAACTGGGTCTATATCACATAGTCGAACTGCAATAAGTCTGGCTACATAAATGTCAAACCCAGAAGTTTGAAATGCAAGAATTTCTACCACACAGAACAGCAATTTTTTTCCCAGGGAAAAAAAATCGCTGTTCCAGTACAAAACCAAAAAACACAATTACACTCAAACTGTTCCTAATGTGGGGGGCTTCACCCCCTACTTAAATATATCAACTTCGAGCTCGCACCACAGTAGAGGAAATAGCAAAGCCACTGATACGGTCCACCAATTTTTTTTCCTGGGAAAAAAATCGGTGTTCCGCAGCTTTGCTATTGTGACATTTCGAACTTCCGAGTTCGATGTTACGGCGTTCAGACACCTCTGTGTTCAAACTCCTGATATAGACCCACCAGAACCACTGTATTCTTATAATGCTTCGAAGATACCAGTTGTGGCTTACATATTTTGAATTGGTGTATTTTGATCTGAATGATTTTGTTGTATAAATAAGTTGGTCAGGGTCAATGAGCAGATTGTGCATTTTGTGTATTTTTGTTGATTGAATAAATAAAACAGCTCCTCTAGGAACATGGCAAATAATCTTACAGGGAAATTAGTGTAAGAAAGGGAGGATATCATGGATAGGATTAACCAAACCTTGAGTATGGGCCCCAGTATGATAAAAAATACTATATAGTATAAGTGCATTAATTTATTATATTTCTGGTTAGCTGATTTTAATAGGCATAGGGACTTAGGCCATAAATGCATCCAGGGTATGCAGTGATCTAGCATATTTTGCATTTTGTTCCATTTTTTACTATTATATTTTTTTCTCATTTGTTTAAAATGTGATCTTATAGTACATTTTTATTATTTATTTTTATTTATTTTACATTTGTTGACGCTAGTCTAGCTGGATACATGTCCATTTTCAGTAGAGGCCCGGGGAGAAAAGCTCCACAACATAGAAAAAAAGAGAAGAAACTTGTACCCAATAATAAGCACTTCAAAAGCAATGCTAGTAGGACAGACAAAAAAATACATGAGGTGAACAAATTATAAACAAAGGAATGCAACTAGAGATATAAAGCCTTTGGAGGCACATAACTGTACATAATGGTACATAACTTTACCTTATTTGATAAAAAGGCACATGCTGCCTTGGGTTCACAGATATGCAAGTTAAAGCTAAGATTTTCAAAAAGTTATTTCGGTTATTGCAGTTTGAAAGTACTCTTCTAGGCACCTGTGTTTTCTTTTACCCAACACACTTAATGTGCCTTCTGCCCACACTACCGTCTATCCCTTGTGATGTGGCTGTTGGTTGGACTTAGCTTGTCTTCTCAGTAACTCTTAGTCCTAAAAGGGGGAATGCATCTGCATTTCACAGGTAGATCGTCTGTAATAAATTCTCTAGTAAATTCATAAAGAAACAAAATCTTTTTTACTGTTTCAAATCTAGAATTGGGTATGTGACAGAAGTAAGCCTAGTTCTTAGTAGTTACAAGCCAGGATAAGTGCATGACAAATGACAGTTGTTGTTCTTTCAGCTTTTCCCAGTTAGGGGTTGCCACAGCGGAACTCTGGTCCGCTAATGATTGGTAGTAGATTTTTCCAATGCGGAGGTGCCAGCTCGATGCCCAACCTTCAACGAAGGCATGCCCATTCTACGCATGTCTTTCGAATGCCACTCTACTGCGGGGAGGACATGCAGACTCCACACAGAAGGCGCTCCAGCCAAGACTCAAATGGGAGAACCTCTTGCTGTGAGGCAACAACACTACCGCTGTACCACTGTGGCTTTGTGAAACCCAAAAAGGCATTCTTCATGGAGTGCTGCAAACAGGGTTATTTGCTTCAGTTATCAGCTTTTGTAACTACACAAAGGATTGTTCAGGTCACTGTTGCTGAGCAAAGCACACGTTTTGGATAAATTCAAAAGCTAAATAATGAACAGGTAGTAAAGTACTTGCACTCAGTAAAAGTCTACATTCAGATGGAACATAATCTTAGTTAGTCAAGTGAAAGCAGTCTTGCTGACATTGGCAAAGCATGCTAGATAAACAAGTTGTTCTTAGCCCTGCATGCAGAGATGTGTACTCCAGCAGTCCTTTAAGGAATATAAGTATCTCTGAGTCTTCCAGTCATCAAGTTAAGTGGTATCAGTTAATGGTGAGTTCTCCATTTCTTTCCCCTGACCAACGAAACAAGTTTCAACCAAATGGGCTATGATAATGCAACTTACAACCAATTGTTTATGGCTTAAGTGTCCTGCCTGCCTGGGGTCAAGAGGCTGTGTTCTACCTTTCCATCTACTGCAAGGGTTGAAAGATCTTATTTGTTAGTTTGCTGCTGAGACAGTGTTATCATGGACTGCTCGGTACATTTGGAGACTACCTCAATTTTTCATTTTTTTCATTCATTTGTCTTAAAATAGAGATTGCGCAGTTAAAAGACAACCATTCCTAAAGTTAATTCTAATGTTTAGGGTAACTTATTACTCAGCCACCAAAACCACCTTATACCACTCTTTGACTTTTGATTTAAACTTGTTAAATTCTTATTAATGCCTAATGCTTAAAGGCAGTTTATTCCAAAGAAAATATGTTTTAACGTGGAACTACATTTTCTGCAGGTGCTTAAATTACTAATTTCAAATAATCACACTTCTCCCCATCTGAACACAAAGAAAATTAGTTTATTATTTGAGTCGTGCAATGAATGTGTGGTTCCATTCTGATCTGGGTCCTATTTTTAGAAAGGAAACAAGATCACATTTAAGAAATAAAATCATGTAGCAGTGTTTATTCCTGTCTCAAAAACCTTTGAGAATTCAGCAGGTGATCAATTATTTTGAGGTTAACAACTTATTATGCAGTCCCAACCATTTCTGAACATGGTAAAGATTTATTTTCTTCAAATTAAAACATGAAAAAAAAACAAAACATGTATATCCTTACCAAATTATAAATGTATACAGTTAGCTTGCAAAATGCCTCAAATTCGTAACAATGGAAGCACTCTACAACTACTACATTGAAATGGGCTTACAACACAAATACAGTCTCTGCTATGAGTATGGTAGTTTTTGTGGATTATTTTATGGCATTTGATTCTGTTATCTGTGAAAGTGTCTTATTATCTTAAAAAACAAGATGTTGCTGTGAAGTATTATTATCAGTACAGTTTTATTTAGCTGACAGAACCAGTGTTACCAGCAGCGAGGCCATTACATTTGTTTGTCAATGAACTTGCACGTAGGAAGTCCAAGGATTGTACCCACAGAAATGGGAGCATTTAAGAGTAAATAAATGCCAGTTTAGTGTTTGTGGTAACCTGTAGTATTCCCATATGCCAACGTGCAGTGATGGTGGATTTATTTAGCAGGGCTATGGTGGAACAGGAGGGAACAGATATGGAAAAGTTTTAAAGATATAACATTGGCTTTCAAAATTCCCTGATTTTTACTGCAATCACACTTTTTTTTGAAGCATCAAGTTTCAAAATTCATTGATTTATTTATTTTTTTTTTTTGTTTACTGAAATCATACTTTACTTTTTAATACATCAGGACTCTCATTAGGTCTTCCTATAGGAAGGCAGTTCAGCTTGTAGAGTTCAAGAAAGATCTGTTTTAGGCCCTGTTTTCTCTTTGCATTAATTCCCTTGGATGTTTGACCTGTATACTAGATTGTTAATGTAAGATAATGATGATGATTCATTTCTGTACTGGAAAAGAGTCTACAAGCATTTAGAAACAGTTTTACAAACTGATTTTGTTAGGTTAGAAGACTAGTCACACTATCTTTTGATTGGGATTAACATGGCAAAACAAAAGCTATGTGTTTATGACCCCCCATATGATCACCTATATGATTTTGATTAGTTCACTAGCAGAATAGATTACATATTTCAATTATTTATTAATCTGTGAGTGAAAACAAATTATAACTAGGATTTTATCAACTCTATTAGACAAAAATTTGTTGCACAAATGAAGTTAGAATTTTGTTTCATTTATCATTAATATTGTTTCTTTTAGAATGCAGTCTTATATTATATTACCCTCCTAGGAAGACTTTTAAAATGCTGACTATCATCTGTCATTCTTTAAGTCACTGTAATGATAAGCATTCCTTGATTGGTATTTCCAGTACCTCTGTGCTGAAATACTTGGCCGGCACCATGCCAATAGTACTGCTGTGCACTTACCAGCTGCATCATACCTACAGTGCTACTGTGTACTGACTGCCTGCACCATACCTACAGCACTGCTGTGCACGCACCAGCTGCACCATACCTACAGTACTGCTGTGCACTCACCGCCTGCACCATACCTACAGTACCACTGTGCACTCACTGCCTGCACCATACTTACAGTACTGCTGTGCACGCACCAGCTGCACCATACCTACAGTACTGCTGTGCACTCACCGCCTGCACCATACCTACAGTACCACTGTGCACTCACTGCCTGCACCATACCTACAGTACTGCTGTGCACTCACCAGCTGCATCATGTATACAGTAACACTGTGCACTCACCAACTGTACCATATCTATAGTACCGCTGTGCATGCACCAGCTGCATAATACCTACAACACCACTGTGCACTCACCGGCTGTACCATACCTACAGCACTGCTATGCACTCACCATCTGAATCATATCTACAGTACCACTGTGCACTCAGCAGCTGCACATTACCTACAACACCGCCGTGTACTCACCAGCTGTACTAAACCTACAGCACTGCTGTGCACTCACCAGCTGTACCATATCCACAGTACCGGTGTGCACTCACCAGCTGTACTATACCTACAGTACTGCTGTGCATTCACCAGCTGTACTATACCTACAGCACTGCTGTGCATTCACCAGTTGTACAATATCTACAGTACCATTGTGCACTTACCAGCTGCACAATACCTACAGCACTGCTGTGCACTCACCAGCTATACCATATATGTAGTACCACTGTGCACTCACCAACTACACAGTACCACTGTGCACTCACCATCTGTACCATACCTATAGTATCACTGTGTACTCACCAGTTTAAAGCATTGTTTAATGTATGAGAAGGGTATACACCTGCTCAAATGCAGTTACAGCATGGCACATATGTAAAATAAAAGTATTACTCCCAATACAAGTATTCAAGTAATTTCTGTTTTTCTTTGCAGTACTGCAGCTTACATTCAAGCTTGCACAATTGTATTAGTGGGCCATGTTTATTGTTATTGCTGGCATATCCACAAACATTATTTTGTGTTGTGTGTACTTTGTGTTGATAAAAACTACACGTACAAAAAAGTTCCCAATACTCATATTAAGCAGATCCCTTCATTCTATAACTCACTAGTGGAATTTACCTGCAATAAGCAGACATCTGATGTCTCAGTGTAGCATCATTGAGCATGTGAAAAGTCTGGTATGTTTTGATAAGGACCCTCCTAAATGCTCTCCATCTATATGGTCCTGTACCTCTTTCTTTTTACTGTTGATTGATAGAACAACAGAGGTGTAAGAGCAGTAACTGAAGTAGCAGCAAAGGTGAATATATCATCTGGTGATAAGAATGCAGTTGGAAAAGGAGACCGTCACACTTATTCTATAGTATGTGTAATGTATTGCTATGCAGGGGACTTTCTTGCTTCCTGGTTTATTTTTAGTTCTTGGTAATCGGGTCTATGTATGAATTCTGTATGTGATTCAAAATGTGTTTCCTTATTTAGTCACTGCAGTCCTCATTTAGTTATCCAAAGGCTACTGTCAACCTGGGTCCCCAGATCCCTGATGACTTCTGTGCACAGTGGATTGCCACCTATATGGTAGCTAGGGGTAACCTTGTTTTTCCCGAAGGGTATGACTATGCATTTCTTGGCGTTTAACTTTAGGCCATGGCTCTGGCACCAGTTATCTGTTTCTGTGAGGCCCTTCTGAAGGATATCTGTGTCAGATGTGTTTTCGACTATGGTGCCCAGTTTGCAGTCATCTGCAAACTTTGTCAGCCATAACCCTCCTGTGTTTGCTTGTACTTCAGAAAAGTAGATGCCAAACAAGAGTGGACCCAGGACTGAGCCCTGTGGGACACCACTTGTGACAGGCTTTGAGTCTGACATGGCTCCAGCAACTCTGACCCTGTGGGTTCTGTCACTTATCCAGTTTGCAACCCATCTTGTGATGTATGGGTTTACATTCAAGCTGATGAGTTTTTCGATGATACCTGAGTGGGGTATTGTGTCAAGGCCTTTGCCAGGTCGAGGTAGGCTGTATGGACTGCCTTTCCCTCATCAATGGCCTTGGTGACTGTCTCGAAAAAGTCAACCAAGTTTAAAAGGCATGATCTGCCTTTGACAAAGCCAAACTGGGTTGGATCCAAAGTCTGCAAGTTCCCTATGTCTTTATTTATGAGTTCCATTATGATCTTCTCCATGGCTTTGCAGATAAGGCTTGTCAAGCTAATGGGACGGTAATTTCCAGAGTCGGTGGAGGCACTGCCCTTGTGAAGTGGGACCACAGTCGCCGTGCGCCACTCCTTGGGTACGTATCCTGAGGTGAGGCTAAGATTAAACAGCTGTCCTAACTGCGGGTTTAATTCCTCATTGAGTTCGTGGAGCACACAGCCGGGGACACCATCCGGTCCCATGGATACTGTATTTTTTGCCTTGGAGAGAGCAGTTCTCACCTGGGCATTGGAGATGTTTGGGGGGGCTACAATCCTCTGGTATAGATATCTCTCCTTTTGGGGGGGGGGAGTTTGCACTGAACCTGTCAGCCAGTATGTTGGCAATGTGTGTAGGTTCAGTAATCTTCACATCATTTTGAACTAATTTTGAGCATATTTGGGAGTTTCCTCCTAGGTTTCTAACATAGCTAAAGAAGGCCTTATGATTGTCTTTTGAGTCCTTGGCGATTTTTCTCTCAAAATTTGCCTTGGATGATTTTATGAGAGCTCTTAGTTTTTTACTTATAATGATCAAAGGTGTCTTACCTTTCAAGGATTTTGCTCTATCTTGTAGTAGCTTCCTCCTTTGTTGTAGAGCTTGTTTATGGCTGGGGTCCACCAGACTGGACGCTTGCCTTTGGTACAAAGAGTCTTAGTTTTGTTTGGGATTGCCTGATCCATGCAGTCCTGTAGGTGCTGGTAGAAGGCATTTGTAAGTGATTCAGCGGTTTGAGTAATGTTTACCACTGGCTCAGGGGCCTTAAAGGAGACCACACTAGTTTTTAGAAGTATGAAGTCGGCTTTTGAGAAGTTTTTCACTGTGGTCTTTTTTATTTCAGGTGGGGCGGGATGAGGACCTCCAGCGAGATTAGTTTATGATCTGATCTCACCAGTGAGGGGTATACTTCGGTGTTGAACATTGTGATCCCATGTTCGTGATGATGAGATCAAGTATGTTTTCTCCTCTTGTGGGGATGGTGACTAGTTGTTCCATGGCATTTGAGTTTATGAACTCCAGGAACCTTTGGGCTAGAGTGTTTGGGCTTGAGTAGTGTTCCCAGTCTATGTTAGGGTAGTTGAAGTCACCTAGTATGATGGTGTTTGGAGATACATTTATCCTCCAATGTTTTCAGGAAGGCCATGTGAGGTTCCTGAGTTTGAGATGGTGGCCTGTAACATGCTACAAATTACAGAGCAGTCTTGCCTATGGTTAATTGCACCTGGATGGTCTCCGATGCATTGTGCGTTGCCACCAACCTTGAGGTGTGGGTGTCCTTTATGAATATGGACACCCCCCCTCCTTTCTTGGTGTTGTCCGGATTTTGGGGCCAGAACGCATGATATGAGGTGAAACCTGATAGTGCTGGGGTGCTCTCAGGAGCCTTGAACCAGGTTTCTGTCACAAGCACAGACATCGATGTTCTCCATACTGAGAAGGGCCTTGAGTGCGTGCATCTTGAGATTGAGACTTCTGGCATTGAGCAGCATTACCCTTAGTTTTTTTACTTTTTTGTGTTCTAGGGTGGTAGGTTTAGAATTTGAGCCTTGCCTAAAAAAGGCACTATGGGGGTGGCAAGAGCCTTTGCCAATATCCGGAAGCCTAGGGGTGACAGGTGCAAGCCGTCCCTTAAGCAGCGTGGCTTGTCCAGCATGTCATCCCAGGCAGACAGACATTGGATCCCCTTTGAATGACAGCAGAATTTAAGCCAATTATTAAAGCTGATCATCTTATCACTGTATTGTGGCATCATTCTAGGTGAAGGTAGGATACTGCTCAAGGTCAGGGTCATAACTGCTTGGGCTACATAATCAGAGAGCTCCTCAATGTCTCTTTTCATGTAGTCCAAGGAGGTACGCCTCAGGTCGTTGACACCAGCGTGGACAATGACTGAGTCGTACTTGTACCTGCTGTTGAGAGACCTGAGTGCTTGTGTTATGTGGCGGATTCTAGCGCCCGACAGGCAGCTTACTGTGACCTTCTCCTTACTCAGTCTGGTGAGCGGACGCCAGTGTGTCTGACTATGGAGTCACCTATGACAAGTATGTTTGGTGTTGTATTTGGCCTTAAGGGCAGTGACTGCTTTGCACACTGATTTTGTTGTTTATGTGTTGTTTGTGTGGTGTATTGAGTTTGCAGTTGCTTGGGTGTCTGCTTTGGAGGCCTCTGCTGTTTAGGTAAATTTTTACTCAGAGCCTCCGAGTATGTCTTAGTGTGTTTATGTGTTTGATTCAGTGGTGTGGTTGAGTTATATGAGACTGGTATTGTGGTGTGTGTAGTTGCCTTCTCCTCCTGCCTGGTCTTGCCAGTCCTGAGTTGAGAGAGCTCAGCCTCCAGTCTGGCTAAATAGCTGCATCTCTCACAAGTGTTAGTGTTACGTGGGAGGAGGAGAGGGTTGTCTGTGTACATGAGGCAATTGTAACATTGTCTCAGAATTCCCAGATTCACCAACTGGGCAGGAGAGGACGCCAGCATCTGACCCTTCGACATGCTAGAAAGAATTATGAGTTGGTATGAGACAGAAAAGTAGTGGGCTTAGCAGGGAAGTGGGCACTCCTGGGGGTTTTGCTAGTGAGAGATTTGTATAATATAGGAGTGCTTGACCTGCAAAGAGAATGCTTATAAGACAAGGGATATGCTTATAAGACAAGTGCTGAGCTTTTTGAGAGGAAAAAGCTATTTGGAACAAGTGCTGCACTTTTTAGTGAAGGTGTAAACTGTTTAGGTTCCTAACAGAGCAGTTCTAAGGGAAAAATTGAAGAAAAGACTTTCTGGAGCCAGAAAGAGTTTAACCGGCGCTGCCCGATGCTGCTCTAGTGGCAACTCCACGCTAAATCGTGCTAAAGCACGTTAAAGCATGCTTGATAGCAGGGGCTGGAAAGAAGCAGAAATAGACCCAAAACGGACAATAAAACTACAGTTTCAAGTCAGTAACCACCTCTACGGGGGGCAGGGAAGCTGCTCAATGTTATTCACTGCCACTGATCAACAGAGAGACCCTCCTTCAGCCCAAGCAAAAATGGCCTCACAGAAACTTTCAAACAGTTCAGGAACAGCAAGCCTGTAACTGAACTTTTAACTCTCAGAAAAGTGGGAAAAAGCAAGATTTTTTTTGTTGTTTTTTTACAGAGATAGCAGAGGTTCACAAGTAATATCAAGTTATAACAGTGCAGGAAATGACCCCACACAAGAGTGCTAGGTCAAGGACAGAAAATATGCAAGTTTTAAGAAAAAAACGATTTAAAATTAAGTGCAAACAGGAAATTCAGCAAACAGCTTTTGGTTGTGCTCTAAATACAGCTACTAATACAGAAATCATGTTTAACAAGCCAGAAAATGCTCAAGCTAGGCAGCTATGCAGAAAAACTTAGCAAATAAACAGAGAAAAAATACTTAAAATCTCAAAAGTGGCTCCCTTCTTCTCTCAGCGTTTTTTCCTTTACTTATGGTTCTGTTTATCAGAATGGAAATGGGATAGGCAATGGCTTTAGCTCCTTTTTGCAAGAATTTTGCTGGGAGTTTGTCAGCTGAGGGGGTAGTAGGTTTTAATTTTTGGAGAAGGGAGCAGATAAAGGAAGTAGACACAGGTTGTAGATACAATGATGGGGGTGGGTTTGTAGTAGAAGTAGGCAGATTAGAGGTGTCAGGAGATAGATGGCTAGCAAGAGTTTGTATAGCATCTGTGAAGAAAGAATTGAAAGCATTAGCTGTTTGATTGGGATTTTCTGGGTTAGATCCTTGTGGGTTGGGTATGATAGATTGGCCTGGGTAAAGAAGTTTGTTAATGCTAGTCCAAAATTTTTGTGGTTCTTTGTGGGAGGATTGCTGTAATTGGAGGTAAAAGTTCTTTTTGTCTAGCAGGGTGGCTTTTTTTGTATTATTTCTATGTTGCCTAAAGGTTTGGTGATCTGTAGGATTCTTAGTAGTACGCCATTTTGCCCTGGATTTGTTTCTGAGAAGGCTTTTTTCCCTAATATTTTTAGAGAGCCAGGGGGCTGGTTTAGCTTTATTTCTAATAGAGCATACTGGGGCGTGGTTGTCCAGGATAGTTAAGAATGTGGAATTGAAGTATTCTACTGCTTCATTTAGGGGGAGAGATTTTAATGATGACCAATTACATTGTTTGAGTTCTGTTTGGAAAAGTTCTGAGTTAAAGTACTTTTTGGTGCGTACTGTTCTGAAAGTGTTAGGGAAAGTTAGGTTGGTTTTATGTGTAATAATATAAGTAAGTGAATGGTCACTTAGGTCATCTGGAAGGGTTCCTGCTGTATAAGTTTGATGAGGACTATTAGTAAGTATCCAGTCCAAGGTACTTTCTTTGTTATTGAGTCTAGTTGTTCTGGTAGGGGAGTTAATAGTTTGTTAGAAGCCATAAAGGTTGATATGGGTGGTGGGGTTTATATTACTACAGGAATTTCAATCGATATTAAAGTCTCCTAGGACTATGGTTTCTTGTGGGAGATTAATAGAAAGCCAGTTAAGGATATACTCGAGTGCACTAATGTTATTTCCAGGGGAGTATGTAAACAAATGATATTTATGGCTTTACTTGTGTTTACTTGAAATTTGGAGATAATTATTTCAGCATTATTGTCCAAAAGTGGGTTAAGATTAGCAGTACTAACTTGTAACTCTGCTTTGTAGAGGATTGCTACCCCTCCTCCCTCTTTGGCTGTGCGGTCTAGTCTAATAATATTGTAACCAGGTGGGGTGATTTCATTGTCTTTAATGGTAGGTTTTAGCCATGTTTCAGATAAACACAGGATGTCAAATAGGTGGACATCTAGGAGGGCATGAACTTGAGCAATTTTGTTGCAAATACTGCGTATATTAAGATGTGCTATAGAGAGTGAGTTGGAAGGTTTGGTAGGTGGTAGGGTACTAGATTTGTATTGATTGCAGTTTGCAGTGGTAAAGGTAGAGTTAGGGCCAGGGTTGGGATGAATGTCACTGTCTATTAGGGAGTGTAGGAGTGTAAAGTGTTTAGGCTGAAGAGGCTTGTAATAATACTCTAATAATTTTCTAGTTTTTAGGTTGGAGTACTTAATGTGTACTACTCTGTGATATTTGGCTAGTAGGTAGCTGCGTTTGCAAATGAAGTTTAGGAAGTTAGGAGAGTTAGCTAATATTGGTGTAGAAGTATGTTTGGAGGGAAGAGAAGGGTAGAATAAAGTGGTTGTTCATAGGAGGTCAAGAGATAGGTACTGGTTAGAGGAAGTAAGAGTGAGACCAAGATGAATAGTTGTAATTGGTATGGGATGATTAATATAGACATTATGTTGGTTTGTGAGGTGGGAGAAATTGGGAGGTAGGTTTTATAATCAGGTTAGGAGTGTGTCTCTGGGTGGGGAATTATATGAAGGAGGGATGAGAGGTAAGGTATCAGTGGGTATGTTGTAAGAAATGGGGGGTGGGAGTGGTAATGATCTGATTAGTTTGATTGGAGTAGGTAGAATGGGGGTGTGTCTTTAGGGGAGTAAATGTAGGAGCACTGGGGGGTGAGAATTGGGGGCAGGGTAGGGGAGCGGAGTGAGCCCACAGGGCGAACAGAGAGGGTTCAGACAGGTAAGTGAGAAGTCAGCAAAAACCTAACAGTAAGCAGCTAACTACTGGGTACCTTAGTAGAGAAGGAGTGGGTCTAGGAGGATAGGTAACAGTGGTAGTGAAGGTAAGTGGTAGCAGAGAGCAAAGGTAAGAGAAAGTAGCAGGTAAAGATAGGCCAGGAAGCCAGTTTGCAAGCAAGGGACAGAACGTTAACTTCTTTAGATACCAGGGAAGGATGGAAGATTTAGGTGCTGTCCTGGTTTAGAATGCCATCTAGTGGACAGAAAGAGTTAAACAACAGAGGCAGGTGAGCAGAGAGAAATGTTTCAAGGTTTGGGAAGACTCCTAGGGATAGTAACAGGAGAAAGCACAGGAGTGAAAAAAAAATTATAAATGCTAGGGGATAGAGAGGGGGAATGGCTGCTGGGTATCCTGGCTAAGTCAGCATATAATATATACTCTAGATATTTAGCAAGTGTTTAAAAATTACCACTTTATTTGATAACACATACTTTCTTGCCTCCTAGTGAACAAGGTTCATTAAGCAGGACAGCAAATCTTTATGCTATAGAGGAGTTGTAAGGATTTGGTTTGCAGGGAGTCCTTTCACCAGGTAGGTATGTTCACAGACCACCCTCCCAAACCCAGGAACCCCACTCGGCCTTCCTGAGAACACTGGAAAATATGAAGGTCTCTCCAAGCACCATTATATTGGGCGACTTCAACTACCCAAACATAGACTGGGAGCATTACTCTAGCTCCAACACCCTAGCTCAAAGGTTCCTAGAATTTATAAACTCAGATGCTATGGAACAACTTGTTACCACTCCCACAAGAGGGGAAAACATACTGGACCTGATCATCACCAACATGGGGACTCTATGCTCCAGACCAGAAGTGTATCCCTCACTGGTAAGATCAGACCATAAACTAATCTCACTGGATATTCACATCCCGACCCCACCCCCTGCCCAGAAAACCACAGTGAAAACTTCTCTAAAGCAAATTTCACACTCCTCAAAACCGAGGTGGAATCCTTCAAAGCCCCCGGGCCTGTGGAAAATATGGCCCAGACCACAGAATCCTTTATAAACGCATTCTATGAACACCTTCAGGAATGCATGGATCATGCAATCCCAAATAAAACCAAGACCCAATCCTCCAAAGGCAGACGTCCTGTCTGGTGGACCCCAGCCATAAACAAACTGTACAATAGAAGGAGGAAGCTACTACATGATAGGGCAAAATCCCAAAAAGGGAAGGCATCTCTGATCAGTGTTAGCAAAAAACTACGGGCACTCATAAAATCGTCTAAGGCCAGCTTCGAGAGAAAAATTGCACAAGACACTAAGGATAATCACAAGGCTTTCTTTAGTTATGTTAGGAACCTGGATGGGAATTCCCAGATATGCTCAGAATTAGTCCAAAATGACAAAAAATACACCAAACCCACAGACATTGCCAACATCCTAGCTGACAGGTTCAGCAAACTTCTCCCCTCCCACCAAAGGGCAAATATCTATCCCAGCAGAGTGCTGTCCCCCTGACATCTCAGATGCTCAGGTAAGAGCCGCCCTCTCCAAAGCAAAAAACACAGCATCAATGGGACCAGACGGTGTCTCGGGCTGCATCCTACATGAACTCCAAGAAGAGCTAAACTCAAACATAAAACTACTGTTCAATCTCAGCCTTACCACAGGATATGTACCCAAAGAGTGGCGTACAGCAACAGTGGTCCCTCTCTACAAAGGTGGTGCCTCAACGGATCCTGGAAACTATCGCCCCATAAGCCTGACTAGCTTAGTCTGCAAAGCTATGGAAAGGATCATCATGGACCTCATAAAAAAAGATACTGGGGACCTACAGACACTGGATCCTACCCATTCAGCTTTGTTAAGGGCAGATCCTGCCTCTTAAACCTGGTTGATTTTTTTGAAACAGTCACCAAGGCCATTGTGAGGGAAGGTGGTCCACACAGCCTACCTGGACCTCGCAAAAGCCTTCGATACAATACCCCACTCGGGCATTATAGATAAGCTCACCAGCTTAAATATAAACCCCTATGTCACTAGATGGGTTGCAAACTGGCTCAAGGACAGAACCCACATGGTTAGAATTGCTGGAGCCACGTCAGACTCCAAACCAGTTACAAGTGGCATCCCACAAGGCTCAGTCCTGGGACCTCTCCTGTTCGGTATATATTTCTCGGAGGTACAGGCCAACACGGAAGGACTGTGGCTGACCAACTTCGCAGATGACTGCAAACTGGGTGCTATAATCGACTCTCCAGCCGACACAAGCATCCCCCAAAAGGGCCTCATAGAAACAGACAGCTGGTGCCAGAGCCATGGCCTCAAGCTAAGCGCCAAAAAGTATATAGTCATCCCCTTTGGCAAAAACAAAGTGCCCACAAATTACCACATAGGTGGTAATCCATTAAGTACAGAAGAAGTAATTAGGGACCCGGGGACCCAAGTTGATAGCAATCTCTCATTTGACAACCACGTGGCCAAAGTGGTTGGAAAAACATTTTATATAGCCCACCTAATCATGAAGGGATTCACATCTAGATCAGGGAGGTCATCGTGCCTCTTTACTCATCCCTCATCAGGCCCATAATTGAGTACAATGCCCCTTTTGGGATGTACCTTACCAGACACCTGCAGCAACTGGAAAGACCCCAAAAGTACCTCACCAAGAGGATCAAAGGGCTCAAACAGATGCCATATGCTGCCCGGTTAAAGAAACTGCAGCTCTACTCAGTGGCATACCGCCTGCTCAGAGGCGATCTGTGCCTGACGTATAAAGCCATGTCCAACCCGGAATTAATGGACATGCTGCACCTCAGAAATTCCAAATCCCATCGAGCTACGCACTCGAGAGACTTGAACCTCAGCACTGAAATAAATAGGACATGCTGGAGGGACAGATTCATAACCCAGAGGCTCCCTTCACTCTGGAATAAAATCCCACTCCAGGTTAGGCAGAGTCCCTCATTGACTCTCATCAAGAGGAATCTTGATGAGTGGATGGGGGATCGTAGGTTTACCCCGGGTATCACTTCTGTGTCACTGTCAGACAGAGGCACAGTATACTAACCTCGAAAAAGGGCATAGCAAAATTAATTTAAAATGGGTGGCGAAAGCCAAACACACTCTGGCTAGACTTATAAATGCCCTAGTGCAGATAGCCTAGTATGAACCTATGAACTTATTAGTGTAGGATATAGGTTTCAAACCTAGGAACAGAGGGCACAAGAAAAAGATAGTGAAGGGGTAAGAAATACATTTAAATGATAGGGTAATACACACAGTGCATGCAGTTCACATAGGCAAACAGGTATTTAAAAATACAGTTAGGGTAATACTCAGAGCAGTTGAGTTCATACAGACAGTTGGAAAACATACATTTCAAAGCAAGGCATTCCTGCATCTATTCAAACAAACATTTGAAAAGCATTCACGGCAATATTAGCAGATACAATGCAAGGCATTCCAGCACCTATTCAAACTAACAAATGGTACAGAGTACTCATAGAAGTAGAGAAAGGTCTGAGCAATGTGTAACAGTTGAGTTAGGAAATTACTTAAATAATGCTACAGTATGGAGCTAGGTTCAGAGTAGTATAATCAGTAAGCAAGATAGTTAATTAAAAAGAGAAGCTAGTGAGAGAAATAGATATATGCAGTTCTTGTTTAGGCACCTTACCAGGCTAGCATGTAAGCAGAACAGTTGTGAGTCTAGCATCCAGGATAGTGAATAACTCACTTATAATAGGTTAAGTGGGGAGACTAGGTCTTTTTATTGACTTAACAGTGCTGTAATTAAAAATTAGCAGATACTACAGTGTTATTGAGCATATACTCAGTTCATAGTACTAGCCCAAGCACTGATACAGGCAGTCAGGAAACTGGGACCCAATAAGCCCTGAGGCCATAGAAAACTTAAGCCAATTCACTAATTTCTGTAAATATATCAGGCATCCCTTCCCATCTCATTCTCACTGTCTATAGGCTAAGCCCTTTTTGGAGGAGAACTATGTAAGAAACCAGTGACTATAAATTTTCAGTACTTTTTTACCTCCTCATGCAAATATCATATTTCTGTAAATATATCAGGCATTGTCCACCTAAACACTTTGTGGAACAGTATTTCATATGTCCAGCTGCAAAACAAGTCTGAAATAGCTTCTTGGGCAAATTCAGTACTTGATACTAGAGAAAGTGTTAGCTATTTTCCAGAATATTGTGAATATGTGCCACGTTAATAATTATATCTTGAAACAGAAAGCATTTATATGGTATTCCATAGTATGAAATGAAAACACAAAACTGGAGATCTGTGCACTGATATTTAGTCTCTAACATCAGATATTTACATTTATTTATCCACCAAATATGCATTTAGAACATAATTATGCAAATTTATCAAAAATGGAGTGATATCTACAAAATGACTTTGAAGCAAACTGAAGAACACAAGTGCATTAGGAAAAGTCACACTGATATTTGGGGGTCTATCTACTATGGTTAGAGGTGTTAACAGATATTCATAATTCTCACTGACTGCTGCAGTAGCCTAGGGGTTGTGTCCTACCAGCTTACAAAATGGCATCCCTTCCCATCTCATTCTCACTGTCTATAGGCTAAGCCCTTTTTGGAGGAGAACTATGTAAGAAACCACAGTGACTATAAATCTTCAGTACTTTTTTACCTTATCATGCAGATGCATCTCTGAGGCTTCTCAGGAACATTATTGGGCCTAAAGCTTTTGAACATTAAATCCCCATTCAGGAGCCCTTCCACACTTGGTTATATTTTTAGGAATATTTGGTATTTTTTATCTGTTTTTTGACAAAATTGTGGTATGATTCATTAAGAATATCGTCATTTTAGTGATGTCGGAAGCCATTCCTGGAACTGCAGCTATTTTGGCTGTAGGTATTGCTTTATTGGTTTAATGTGACTTTTTAATCTTTGAGAGCTTATTAAGTAGTTTTACTCTAATATGTTTATTTTTGACACTGGGAAGTGTACTCTGTAGGCAGAATCTGTGTTGTGTGAATCCTTATGTAGACTTTGTGACTATTTTTTACAGTGGAATTTTTATGTGCTTCTTATGAACATAACTGTGCTGGGGAATTAGGATTTATTGAAGGTTTGTTTACTGGTTATGTGCACTAAGCTACAGTCTTGAGACGATTTGTCTGAATAAATAACCAAAAGTGTTCAGATGACCTAAAGCTTGAAATTTTGAATTCTCCCCTTGACACGGAAATTTTATTTGGGCCTTCTGACTACACAGGTGATCAAACAATGGGTTAAGAGGGGTAAATTAATGCAGAAAGTTTCTAGATTTTTCAGGTCCCCAGTTCTTCCCTTCTAAACCTTATACCTCCTTTAAAAGACAAAGCAAGGAAGTGGTACCACCTGCATACAGGCAGACCCTTAAGAAGAGATGGCAAGAGGTGATCAGTAACAGTTCCAAAATATAAGGAGTATTTTTCTTTTTTTTTTTTTTTTTACAAAAAAGGGTCAGATACCGGCCCCAGAATGACTATGCCAGAAATCCATTCACCTTCCCTTCCACTTTCAATTAATCTGGCTGTCAAGTCTCCTGAGTCTCAGACAAATGGATCTTGAAGCTGATCCAGGGAGGTTACATTTAGCATTAGATAGACAAGCCCTCTCCTTGCAGGGGTGTTTCCCCCACCCTTCTAATCAAACAGAATTGTTTCCCCAAATGCTCCAACACATGTTAGAAGCAGGAGTCTAAGACCATGTTCCTACAGAACAAATAGGAAAAGGCTTTTATTCCAGAGTATTTCTGTTTCTGAAGAAGGAGCACTCTTGGAGAACAGTACTGGGCACCTCCTTCCTCAATCTTTTTATTAAAATTTCAAAGTTTAAGCTGTTCTCTTCAAACAATGTTAGCTTTGGTTCCAGCTTAGAGTGTTATGGTAATCTTAGTCTTCAAAGATGTTGATCAACACATTAGCATAACAAGCAACTTCAACAAAGATCTGAGATTTTGTATATCTGGGTCACATTATTAATTTTCTGCATTGCCCTTTGGGCTGTCTGCTACACTGAGTGTTTACAAATTGTCTAGCTCCAGTGGTGACCCACTGCAGATTGCAGGGTATTCACATTTTTCCTTAATTAGACTCTGCACAGCTAAGCAAGTCATCTTTCTTCAGATGTCAGGGGAACCTTAGCAAATGTTTCTTACCTCCTAAGCCATCCTGGATTCCAGGTAAATAATCCTCCTTCAGTCAGTCATGGAAGATTGAGTTTCTAGGTAACATGATAGGCACTGTAATGCTAAAGGCTTTCTTTCCTCAAGGGAAGGTGGCTTTATATCCAGACGTCTTCCTAAACTTTTCTCAAAGTCTCAGGCTACTGCCAAGACATTTCTCAGGATACTAGGCCTCATGGCTTCTGTGATTCTCAAGATTTCCTTTGCCAGTCTGCATATGAGTGAGATACAGTGATACCACCAGAACAAATAGAACCAACATTCTCATCCATTGGAGTTTAAATTCCAGTCTTGGAAACTTTCAAGTCAGAATTACATTGGTGAAGGGATCAGATGGCTCACAATCCAGGTCTCACTTTTTTGCCACCCATCCCAACACAATCTATATTGACTGATTTGTCGGATTTTGCTTGGGTGCAGTTTTAAAGGGGTAAAAAGTGCAAGGACTGTGAGACAGTTCACAGGGACCAAAGCACATTACTAGCAAAGAAATGTCTGTAATTCATGCCATAAAGTTGTTGCATCATCTTTTGGACCCAGGTCCTCATTAGATCATTACAGACAACACCACCGTAATGTGTTACATAAACAGGGATAAACCCACTGTGCTGTCTGGTAATGATAGCTTGGCAGTTAGCTCTTCTGCACTCCTTAATTCTACAGGCATCTTGTATACCATCCGAGCAAATTATAGTGACAGACAAACTAAGCAGGTACTGGGCAGACCCTCACAAGTGGAAACTCAATGAAGAGGTCTCCCATGAACTGATGAAGATGTGGGAAACACCACAGGTGGATCTGTCCACCTCCTTTCAAAACAGAAAACCAAGCAAACTATGTTCCAGGACTCCTTGGATGTTGGGCTGGAGAACAGATGCTCTGTTATTCATCTGATTGGGCATGTTTATTTATGCTTTTCCATCCATTTCAATAATGTCTAGTAATTTTAAAGATTCAGAAAAACTCTCCAAAAATGGGTGTATATTACCAGAACGAAAACCCGACTGAGTGAAACCCAGTTGAGTGACACATAAAGAGCGAAGACTGCTAATTTTGAACCCGTGAAACTTATCAAGTAAAACAGGTAAACTCTCATTAACTGTTTTATGCAGGGGGGCAAGCCCCCCTGCACCACTCACACCCCCCCCTACTTAAATATACCAACTCCGAGATCGCACTACAAATTCCCTATGGCGATTTCCATTCATTCTTGCAGTATTAGCAGTTTTTGCTCTTTATGTGTCGCTCAACTGGGTTTCACTTAGTCGGGTTTTCGTTCTGCTAATATAGACCCTCCAAAAATCATTGTTGTGACTTAGTTATGGCCCATGCAAAATTGGTTCTCCATTAAATTGTCAGGGGCAATTACCACCAGCTTCCTCACAGACTGGATCTGCACTAACAAGACAAGGGGAGTTTCAAAGAACTCCAGCTGACTGACTGCATGATTCAATTTTGATATGTTTTAGGCACCTGTTTCTTGAAGACATGCTGCAGGTACTGAAGGAAGCAATAAAGTCTGCTGCTAGAAAATCTTATATTATCAGGTAGAAGAGTTTTATAGTTGGTGCTCAGCCAATAACCAGGGGCACAACAAGGATTCTTTACCAGTTGTATCAAGTATTCCTCTATAAAGGTTCATCTTGCAGCCATTTCATCATGCCTGCTCATGGATCCCCATGTTTCCTGTCTGTTCCTAGTGAAACAGTTTCTAAAGGAGTTTTGCACATGAGACATCTTCATAGACAGGTTCCTCCTCCTTGGGATCTCAGTGTTGAGATTTTTTTTAAGCCTGCCTGTCTTGCAGGCTTGATGTTCATCACTTGAAAAAAGTACATTTGTGTAAAATCTTACCATAATGGTAGATTTCCTTACTTTCACTGCTGCAGTATTCTTAACAGATTGGATTCCTGCCGTGTAAGCCCAAAAGTCCAGCATACCAAAGACTACTTGTTGCTTTTAAAAGGTTTGCCAAGAGTCACCCAAATGCTCCTTGTGTATCATAGGACATAAAGGAGACATTCAGGCCTACCATAATCAGAACTGAATGCACCAGTAGAATCACAGTAAAAGAAACCCAAGAAGTAACCTGTATATCCAGGAAGGCAAAAGACTAGGGGGGATGGAGGGGAGGGAGTGAATACTGCAGCAGTGAAGGTAAGGACATCTAGCATTATGGTAAGATTTTACACAACTGTGCTATGTCCTTACGTTCACTGCTGCAGCATTCTTAACTGATGGGAGAGTGCCAAAGCTCAATAGGAAACTTGGTAGGGGAACCCGCAGAAGAGCCCCCTAAAAATCATGAAGAACGGCATTAGCAAAACCAGTCCTAGCTCTAGAGATACCATCCAAATTGTAGTGCTTGGTAAAGGTATGCACAGAAGTCCAGGTAGGTGCCTCAAGAATAGAATTAGTATCTAAGCCCTTGGAGAAAGCACCAGAAGAAGCCAAAAGAATGAGCCCTTAACTGAAGAAGGAAGGCTCTTGCCATGAAAAGTGTAACAAAAGGAAAGTGCCTTAGAAATCCAAGAAGAAATTGTTTGCTTTGCTACAGCAAGTCCCAAAGATCTTGATGAAAAGAAACAAATAACTGATCAGATTTTCTGATCGCCTTAGTCTTATCCAAATAAACCATGAGTTGCCAATGTACATCCTAATTATGCAGTATGTTCTCACTGTTAGATTAGATTGCGGACAGGAGAAAAAGTAGGCAGTTTAATGACTGATTCAATGATAGCTCATTAACTATCTTAAGCATAAAAGAAGGGTTAATACGCAAGGACGACCTGTTCTCATGAAAGACCAAAAAAGGAGGACAAGCAATAAGGGCCTGCAAATCAGACACCAGTTTGGCATTAGTAAGAGCTAACAAAAGAACAGTCTTCAAGGACCAATGTAGCAAGGAAACTGAAGTAGCAGGCTGAAAAGGAGCCTGAGTAAACTTCTCCAAAAAAAGTTAAGACCCCAGGTAGGAGGAACAGGCTTCCTGGGAGGTCTGATATTAAGAACGCCTTTAAGAAATTGTTTAACCTCAAATTTAGAAGCTAAAGGAGGAAAAAAAGGCAGACAAGCAAAGACAGCTGATAAGTGGGCCTTAATCGAAGAATAGGCCAAACCAGCACTGAACAACTCACACAAATAAGAGAGAACCAAAGGAACATCCACAGTAAGTGGGTCCAGGTTACAAGACACCAAATAGAAAACCTCTTCCATTTGGATAAGTAGGTTTCCTGGCCTCCTGCAGGACTTACAGCAAGTCCTCAGAAAAAAGGTGTCTGAATCAAAATCCTATCGCCCACAGTGACAGTTGAAGTGTAGACAGGTGGGGATGGATGAGAGATCCCTTTTCTTGTGTGATTAGACCCACCCTGTGAGGTAATGTGTTATGATTGCACTTGGCTAGATGCAGAAGTAGAGGGAACCAGTGCTGTCATGGCCAAAAGGAAGTCGCCAACAAGATTTTGGGAGCATCCTGTTGAATCCTGAACAGGACTTTCAGAATGAGAGGAAGGGGAGGGAATGCATAAAGAAACATCCCCTTCCAAGAAAATGAGAGGGCATCCACCTTCCATACCAGAGGATCTGGGACTATGGCACACAACAGAGGAAGTTGCCTGTTCAGAGGGGAGCCAAAAACATCCACTTGAAGACTACCCCACTGGCGGATAATGTCCAGAAACACATCCCTGTGAAGCATCTTATCATGCGACTGAGTTAAGGACCTGCTCAGAGTGTCTGCCACAATGTTCAGACTGACAAGGATATAAACTATTTCAAGAGTCAGTTGATACTTGACAGCAAGATCCCATATCAGAAGTGCCAATTGGCAAAGAAGATAAGATGTCGTTCCTCCCTGCTTGCTGATATACCACTCCACTGTGGTATTGTCTGTGAACACCTGCAAAGCCCTGGAGAGAAAAGAGGATGAAAGGCCTGAAGAGCCAGCAGAAGAGGTCTCATCTCTTTGACATTGATGTGCTCCTTCTGCTGCCGAGGCAACCACACCCCCTGTACTTTTAGGGAGCCAGATATCATCCCCATTCCATGTCTGAAGACTCTGTGACCAATTGCTGAGAGGGAAGTGGAGGATGAAAAGGAATCCCTGAATTCAGAGACAACTGCTGAATCCACCAGTGAAGTACCTGTCTGAGACAAGGAAGAGGAGGAACTACAAAGTCTAGAAGATGTGTATGTTTGAGTCGCACTGACTTCAGAAACCACTGAAACGTTCTCATGTGAAGTTTGGCCAGAGGGAGCATCGCAGTGGTGGATGCTATGAAAAGCAGAGCTCTCATAAACTCCCTGGTGGAAATGGAAACCAGAAGAGGAATAGTTTGAAAGAAAGAAATGAGAGTTAAGGCCTTTGGAGGGGGCTGGGGTGCAAGCATTGGCACTGTCTGAATCCTGCAGCCCAGAAAAACATGATCCTGAGAAGGAGTCAGAGAAGACTTTTTGAAATTTGTAGTGAAACCCAGGCTTTGAAGAAGGGAAATGGCAAAATGAAAATTTTGCAAAAGGGTCTCTGGGGAGGTTGCATGAATCAACAGGTCATCTAAGTAAGGAAATATTTGGATCCCTTGAAGGCTGCAAAAAGCAATCACAGGAGCAAGGCATTTGGTGAACACCTGGGGGGCAGTAAAAAGGCCAAAGGACAAAGCAGAGAACTGAAAATGCCAGAAATCAGCAGAGAAATGCAAATACTTCCCAAAAGAGGAGGGATCGGATTATGGAGATGTAAGCATCCTTGAGATCCAGAGATATCATACAGGCCTGAAGGACCAAGAGAGGAAACAGAATCTGAAGGGACAACATCTGAAAGGATGGCACTTTTAGAAAAATGTTTAGGTGAGAGAAGTCTAGAATAGGTCTTTAAATGCTCTCTTTTCTGTTCACTAGAAACAGTCTGGAGTAGAACCCTTTCCCCCTTTGAGACACATGCACCTGTTGAATAGTACCTTGAATCAAGATATTTTGAAGAGCCTCTGGGGAAAAAGGGAAGTTGTTCCTTAGGAGGCGGAGTAATGCCCATAAAAGCAGGATGGGATTTCCACACCATGAAGTACCCTTGATGATTAACCGAAAGAACCCAAGAATCCTGAGTGATCTGAAGCCAAACAGGAAGAGAAAGAGAAAAAGGAATGTGTCTAGAAAGAGACGGAGAGTCATACAGCACCTGGTTTGTCTGGAAAGGAAAGCTTCAGAGTCCCTAAATATTGGGTAGCTTTAGCAGGAAGAGTCCATTTGCCATTCTTCTTAGCTTTAGTAGAAGACTGCCTACAAACAAAGGCAGGCATAGCGGGGTAATAGCAGGGTACAGCAATGGGGGCAGCATTTGCCCCCTCGTATGCCAACTTTAAGTATGGCTTTATTTGAGCAAGAATGTATTTACAGAACTTCATTTTTTCAACAATATGTTAAAAATTATAGCAGGTTTATAGATTACTTGATTTTTTTGTGTGAAGGAGGGGAAACAAAAATTGATGAATTTGTATCAGAGTTGCAAAACAGTAGGTTTAACCTCAAATTTGAAGGTATACAAATAGGAAAAAAAGTATCATTCTTGGATGTAGAGGTAGATGTATCTAAGGGATATCTACATACTAAGATTCTTAGAAAATTTGAAGATCAAGTTAAGTACCTTAAGGCTACAAGTTGTCACCCCCCCCCATACTATAGAGGCGCTCCCTATTGGAGAGTTTACGAGGTTGCATAGATTATGTAATGATACAGAAGAATTAAGACAGGAAATTTATAGAATGTTTAACATGAGGGTATAGCCAGCAAATATTAGATAAGGCTTATTATAAAACTAGTCAGATTAATACACAAGAATGTAAAAGAGATAGAGATATAATAAGTTATGATAGTAACAAAAGAAAAAATAACTCAGAGATTTATTTCATCACATTATATAGTGTTTTTAGTGATCAAGTTATAGCTATGGTGAAATATTATTGGAATTTTTTTTAAAAATCCAAGGAAGCAAGAGATTGGTTACCAGGGAATTTAAAATTGTCCTATAAAGTAGGGAGAAATATTAAACGTGTATTAGTTAAAGGTAGAGTGATTAAACCAGAACTTAAATTTTATGATGCACTAAGAACAGTTGGTACTGAAATCTGTGATAAATGCAAGGCATGTAAGCATATAATTACAGGGTTTGACAATATAAATGGTATAAAATTTAATGGGAAAGCAATTTTTAGATGTGACACATAGGGCATTATATATGCACTTAAATGCCCCTGTAATAAGTTTTATATTGGGGAAACGAAAAGGCCTTTTAAAGTCAGATTGCTTAAACACATCAGAGACATTGAAAATGTTAAAATGTCTAGCTCAGTAGCAGAGCATTTCTATTATGAACATCAGAGTCAGTCTCGTGGGTCAGTTGGTACAATATTAAAGAAAGTTGTAGACAATTGTTTGTACAAAAATATTAAAAATGTTTTATTGTATAAAGAAGCAGTTTATATTTTAAAATTTGATACTTTGGTACCACAAGGAATGAATGTAGATTTTAACTGGAGAGTTTTGCTTTAAATAATTTTGTAAGTAATTAAATAGTAGGATTATTGGACAATTGATTGAATGAATGTATTATAAATATGGACTGTGAAGTTTGTTCTTTATTCTCCTGTGAAGTCACTAGCTGAGACGTCAGAGGAATAAATGCTGTTTTGCTTCCTTTTTTGGGTCACTGGTTTGTGGTTTTTACTTTACTGTTTTCAGTTTGTGGTTTAGTTGGTGTTGGTTACATGGCCAGTGACCCGAATATAGATGTACCCAGGGTGTTTTGAGGTACTACGGATTTTCAGCAGAGACTTGTGGATAAGTATTTATCCCAACCTAATGAGAGAATGGTGAAGTTGTCTTCTATTATTGGATCCATGAGTAACCTGCAGCCCTGTATTTCGAATTTACAAGCCTGGAACAGATGGGAAACAGACTGGAATTACAGGCTTTCTAATCCATTTTCTTCTATTGAACGGAAACAACATATACCCATGAGTACGGACATAAAGGTACTGTGTGAGTCTCTTGAACAAATTATTTTATAGAGAGACATCTGTTTTTTTGAATGTGCAGAGTTTGACTAAATATTTAGAATTAGAAATAACCCCCCATGGTCTAAGAGTGTATAAAGATCCAGCGACACCTTTTAATCTGAAAGATGAAGTAGATTCTGTCTTCCATAAACGTTGGATACAGGCAGCCCATAAATGTACAACTGAATAGGTTGCTAGACTTGTCGAGTGTGACAGGTTGAAGCAAACTAATCTACAAAAAGATATCCATGTTTCGTGCAGCAATATTTTGTCCAAAACAGGTCCAGAATTTCTGGACAATATCCTGAAAGATATTAACAACAAACTGAAGGATCATGAACAGGATATTATGAACAGAAAAAAGAATAAGTTAATTAGAGACACCAGAGATTATGACAGTGATTTGGCCTTCATTTTGAAGACCAGTAGGAAGAACACTAAACATCATGTGACTTTTAAGGAAGGGAAGAGGGTGGATGAGCGGCATTCATTCAGCTCAAGACTATCCTGTGAAACAGTTTCATCGGGCACGGATGATAACTGTGCATATAATGGGGAATATTCACCCTTACCACCAGCACAAAACATTGAACATCAGCAAACATTTTGGAACCAAGAGGGGAATAAAATGTTTTACCAGGGCAAGAAACGGCAACGAGAAGGACAGTTCAACCATCAGTATCAGCAGCACCCTCAACAACAATACCAGCATTTGGCAACATAAGAATAAGAGGAGTAGATGGTAAAGGGGACTCTTATGTGGTAAATTTGTCTGGTTATAGTCTAAATATGTATGAACAGGCCGTATTAGAATGCGGCTTGAAATTTATTCCTACAGTACTACCGAGGCTACATGATTTGAAATGTGATGTGTTTAAGTTTATCAGGAAATTGCAATTGAAATACATGTTCAGGCACAATTTAGAAGTTGTACCTAAGATTTCTGATGAAAATGTTTCTTTTATCTATGATGATGGTAATGAAAAAGTCTCTTTTAATAGTAATGACGTTTTTTTTCTCTTGTGTATCTGATGATGATATTAATGCATATTATTTGATACAAATAGTATAGAAACAAGAAGTACATTTATACCTGTGTTTAATTGTATGGAAATTATGCAGTTTCAAAATATGTTAAATTATTCTGTGGAGCAAGAATTTGTTGAATTTAAAAAAAGTATGAATATTAATTACAATCTGACTAAAAATGAATGGCTAGCACTGTAAGCATTGGGAAGAAATGCAGATTTGATATTCAAGCCTGCAGATAAAGGTAACAAACTTGTTTTGTTACCCATTTCCCAATATTTAGAAATGTGCTATAATCATCTAAATTATGTCACAGTAAATGAAAAAGGTCAGGGGGAGATGTATGAGCTAGCTGTTTCTGAGTATGAACAATTGTTATACAAGGGTATCAGGTTAGAGTACCGGACTGAAGAAGATGCTAAAAAGAAGTTCTTTCATTATAATACGAGTATGGCTTATTTTTATTGTGTACCAAAAATTCATAAAAGTATGGTTAATCCACCAGGGCGCCCTATTGTTTCTGGAAGTTATTATTTTTTTGCACAGTATTGGATGCGTTTTACATGAATTAATGTTACCCAAGGTATTACTGTTACCAGCCTATGTGAAGGATGTATCTGATTTTTTTATATAAAATACAGAACATAGGCTGGAATGATCAGATGTATTGGATTACTTTTGATGTTAAGATTTTATACACAAATATTTATCACGAATTTGGTCTAGAAGCAATGAGATTTTTCTTAGGGCAAGGTCCAGCTACTGAATATATATAGTAGAAATGTTATATTTTTGTCTTACAAATTTTTTTTTGAATTTAGAGGAGAGTTGTTTAGACAAAACCAGGGCACAGCAGTGGGGGCAGCATGTGCCCCCCTCATATGCCAACTTAAGTATGGGTTTATTTGAACAAGAATGTATTTACAGAACTTCATTTTTTTCAACAATATGTTAAAAATTATAGCAGGTTTATAGATGACTTGATTTTTTTGTGTGAAACAGGGGAAACAAAAATTGATGAATTTATATCAGAGTTGCAAAACAATAGGTTTAACCTCAAATTTGAAGGTATACAAATAGGAAAAAAGTATCATCCTTAGATGTAGAGGTAGATGTATCTAAGGGATATCTACATACTAATACACATAGAAAATTTGAAGATCAGGTTAAGTACCTTAAGGCTGCAAGTTGTCATCCCTCTCATACTATAGAATCACTCCCTATTGGAGAGTTTACGAGGTTGCATAGATTATGTAATGATACAGAAGAATTAAGACAGGAAATTTATAGAATGTATAACATGTTCTACTCAAGAGGGTATAGCCAGCAAGTAATAGATAATACTTATTATAAAACTAGTCAGATTAATACCACAAGAATGTAAAAGAGAGAGAGATAATAAGTTATGATAGTAATGAAAGAAAAAATAACTCGAAGATTTATTTCATCACATTATATAGTGTTTTTAGTGATCAAGTTATAGCCATGGTGAAATAGTATTGGAATTTTTTTAAAAAATCCAAGGAAGCAAGAGATTGGTTACCAGGGAATTTAAAATTCTCTTATAAAGTAGGGAAATATTAAAAGTTTATTAGTTAAAGGTAGAGTGATTAAACCAGAGCTTAAATTTTATGAGGCACTAAAAACAGTTGATACTGCAGTCTGTGGTAAATGCAAGGCATGTAAGCATATAGTTACAGGGTTTGACAATATAAATGGTATAAAATTTAATGGGGAAGCAAATTTTAGATGTGATACAGAGGGCGTTATATATGCACTTAAATGCCCCTGTAATAAGTTTTATATTGGGAAAATGAAAAGGTCTTTTAAAGTCAGATTGCTCGAACACATCAGAGACATTGAAAATGTTAAAATGTCTAGCTCAGGAGCAGAGCATTTCTATTCTGAACATCAGACAATTCGTGGGTTAGTTGGTACAATATTAGAGAAAGTTGTAGACAATTATTTGTACACATATTAAAAATGCTTTATTGTGTAAAGAAGCAGTTTATATTTGATACTTTGGTACCACAAGGAATGAATGTAGATTTTAACTGGAGAGTTTTGCTTTAAATAATTTTGTAAGTAATTAAATAGGATTATTGGACAATTGATTGAATGAATGTATTATAAATATGGATTGTGAAGTTTGTTCAGTATTCTCCTGTGAAGGCACTAGCCGTGACGTCAGAGGAATAAATGCTGTTTTGCTTTTTTTGAGTCACTGGTTTGTGGTTTTTACTTTACTGGTTTTAGTTTGTGATTTAATTAGCGGGGTAGTTTCTCCGAAATTTAGGCACAGGAGAAGCAAACGCATGTTTAAGTTCCTGTAAGGCCTTACTCTTATCCTGAAGGGACTTAAATGAACCATCAGCAGCTTCGCCAAACAAAAGCTTAGAATCCAGAGGATTATTCATCAACTTAGCTTTAATATCATCAGGTAGAGGTTGAAGCCTAAGCCAAGAATACCTCATTACTAAACAGAAAACAGCGGCCCTAGAAGAGGCATCTGCTGCATCATAACTACATTTAATAGAATGACAAATGACATGTGAGGAAGTCCCTAGCAAGGAACCTACAGAGGTTTTTACCCTCAGAGTGAAAAATCAGAAATAAGTTGACAGGCCTGAGAAAGAAAAGCCAACACATACCTAGACATATGGGTGTGATAATTAATAGCCTTAAAGGTAGGGTAGTAGAAGTGTAAACCTTCTTCCCTAACCTTTCCACAGTTCCTTGTCAGAAGGCAATAACATGGGTGAAGGAAACAATTGAGATGGCTTATCAGAGGCTACAGACACGACAGATGGGTCAACAGTAAGACATTTATATAGGAAAGAACAATCCTCAGGCACACTGTAAAATCTGTCAGGTTTCTTGGGAGCAGGGGGCAGAAAATCAGGTGCATGAGAAGCTTTGGAAAAAGCATCCAGCAAACCAGCCAAAACAGGAGTAGATGCAGGTTTAGGGGATTCCAACTGCACTAACTCATAGTACCTCTTATGGATATTAGAGACCTGAGTACAATCTCACTCATCCTAGAGAGTGTGTCCCCAAAGGAAATTTCCTGAAAAGGAACATCAAGATTAATAGATTCATCCTCCTCTGTCCCGTAGTCTAAATGAGAAGGAATTTAAGTAGAATAAGTCAGGGATTCGTCAGCAGAATCTGACTCATCCTCAGAAGAGTCCTGTTCTCTACTCCTTTTAAGTGGAATAGGGGAGTAGAGGACCAAAACCCCATGAGGAGGTTTTAAGGACATTAAAGCAGCAAATAGTCTATGAGTGAAGGCCTGACACTCACTTTGTGGATCCCTAGGAGCAGAAGAAACATGTTTAATTTTTTGTTTCTTTTTTAAAAGAACATCTCCTCCAGAAAATTGGGAAGGTTCAGACCCAGGACAGCAATCAAGAACCGTAGTAGGAACTTTTTTCCCAACCAAAAACTGAAGAACTCCCCTTAACCCCCTCAGAAAGAAAATCAACCCTGGTTCTCCTGAACATCCAACACAAATGCTTGCAAAGACTGTTTGGAAGTGCTGCCAGCCAGCCGGACCCTCACTGGCCTCCGACATGGTCACGCCAGAAAAATCCAACAACACAGCTGGGCGAGCCTCTGGGTTTATCATGATCTCAGGAGAAACATCTGGCAGAGGCTGGACAGGGGAAGATTCTGGTTATACTTTTTCACATCTTCCTTAACAGCTGATCCTCAGGGTGGGAGATTCCTTCCACTGTATCTTTAGCGGGAAGTTTAAAATGCTGGAAAAGGAAAGGGAAGAAAGTCTACTGCGAGGGATTTTCGGGATGAACGCCTGACAAATAGAACAAGATGTATGGTCACGAGAAGCTTCTAGACAAAAAACACGCCTATAGTGGTGGTCTTTATGGGGAATCTGTCTCCCACACTGGCATTCACCATTCAAGGATGACATTAACCCCAAGGAACACAAAAAAATAATAAAAAAAAATATCCCCAATAGGCACTTATCTGCAACTGCAATAAAAGTCAGCAAACAGGCGTAGGTAGTGACTGGAGAATGAAAATGCATTCAACTGGCAGAAGACAGATACAGATAAAACAGACCAATGAAAGACATGTTCAGACTGGTGGCAAAGAAGTTCTGATTATGGTAGGCATGAGCATCACCTTTATGCCTTACACTGTGCAAGGAGTGTTTGGGTGATGTTTGGTGTATCTTTTAAAAGCAACAAGTAGTCTTTGGTAAACTGGCTGGACATTCAGGCTTCCACAGCAGGGAATCCCATCTGGTAAGAATACTGCAGCAGTGAACGTAAGGACATCTGCTTTTCTTATTGCTAAGACATATGCAGGAAGAGCATCTGAGTTGCAAGATCTTGTGGTGGCAGAACCTTATCTGCTATTTCACAAAGAGAGGGTACATCTGAGCACAAGCCCCTATTTCATGCCCAGAATTGTTTCAGAGTTCATGTTTGATCAGTCCATCAATCTCCTTGTTTTCTGTCTAGATCCAAGAAAACAAGGAAAAGATTCTGCTTAATCTGGATGTGCAAAGGCAACCCAGGTAGTACCCTGAAGAACTAAGCCCTTCAAGAAAGCTAACCAGCTATTTCTTTCCCATTCTGGGACTAAGGAAGGTCAAATTGTATCTTAACAGACTATTTCCTCTGTTATTGTGTTTCGTTAGTCTCACCTTGGCAAGTTCATTCCAGGCAATGTTAAGGCACATTTCACAAGGGCTTTAGCATCTTCAATGTCATATTGGAAAGGTGAGGGTGGGGGGGCCTCTTGAAGTATTCTTGGGGTAGCAACTTCGTCCTGTATTCATGCATTTACAAAGCACTACAAACTGAATTCCTTTTCCATGTCCAGAGCAGGCTTTCGTTGGACCATTCTCTAGGGGCTCCTGGACCCCCATCCTTCCTCCTCCCAAGCCTCAGAAGCTGAAGTATTCTACCCATGTAACTAAGGCTACTGCAGCAGTGATCAAGTGATGAAAATAGTAGAGTTGTGTAATTTACACTTACCCATAACAGTTGTTCAAATTCTTTACTGCTGCAGTAGCTGCATTTGCCATTTCCCTTTGTTGTATATATAGTTGTAGTGGGATATAAAGTTAGCCTGAAATTAAACAAGATATGAAGAACAAAATCTAAGGTTGCAATTTTTAGTATTGCACAAGAATGTCCTGATGATTTGAAGTCACGCTGACTACTTGTATAGCTCCCTCTAAAAAGGGCTTAATATATACGCAGACAGCCAGTGTGACAGTGGATAAAAGCTTTTGGAAGCTGGAAGGTTGCTGTTTCCTTGGCATGATGCAAGCTATAGTCTGCTACAGCAGTAGGGGTAAAGGCAACTTACACAACTGTACTTTGTATAATTATGATAGTAAGACATGTATTATCTAATTACTTTTTCAATACAAAAAACACCATTATGTCTGGCTGACATTAATGTCACCATTATGAACAGAAGAATGCTGAAGAACATTTGTAGTGTAACCTTTTATGAAACTTTTATGGTTTTCAAGATGTATACTAATTTGTTTACAATTAAGCTGCAAAACTGCATTCTTAGGAATTTAGCACAAATTAAAGTTATCCAGCCAAGAAATCAGCAGGTTTCAGACGGTGTAAAATTCTACTCAGGCCATATACGAGAAAAGATTCTTTGCCCACTTACCAGCCACCAACTAAACTTACCCAAGTAGTGCATTCCTGTTTGTACTATCCTCCAGATCATCCAGTCTGGTGTTAACCAGATAAGCTACAACTTATTTCCTGTCAGCGTTTTTGTGTTTTACCCTCATTTTTACTTTTTTGGTCCAACAGCGCATATACCTTATATACATTAAGGTGTAGTGGTGTGCTCATTTGCAGTTTTCTTACATTTTATTTCCTTTCTTCTTGCATTGTCAGAATAAAAAAAAATCACTTATTAAGAAATAGCATATTGCTACCATAGTAGGGGAGAACCAGCTGAAGTAATGAAAAAAAAAAAAGGTTCCTGAGATGGAAGAGATTTAAACCATGGCATCTCAGACAACTCACATTCAGCAGTTAATTATTCAAAATGTAATGCTGCCACCTGGTGTAGAAAAGTTTTACAGCAATTCCTTCCTGAAAAAGCCTACAGTACTATTGTTTTGCATATTGTTCTTTGAGTTGTAGTTTAGTTATGAAGTTTAGGAATATGTACAGTTTAAATGTGGATATTGTTTACTAGTACTGATACAATTTCATCATTATGTGTTACTTCAAGGCCTAAATTATGGTTAACAGACCTTATGTGAATGAAACTGTTACTTCATGATTAAAACACTAAAAGTGAGGCATGTTAATTTTTTTTTTTGCATAGGTAGTATAATATCATTTTTTGACATATTTTAGTAGAGAAAAAGCTAATAATTTCATTAGGATTTGCACTTAAATTTCAATATTTCTTTGCAGCGTTCTTTAACCCTGATGGACAGAGGTTTCACCTTTCAGCTTGTAAATGATTACATCTGTGGTTTTGGTCTGCGAGACCCAAAAGTAAGTCCTGAGGCATTAAAATGACTTAATAAATAGTTCTTATTTTGCATGTTAATGCATATTAACATTTACAGTGTATAATCCTAAATATCAGAAAAATGTAATGATATGTTTTACTTTTATGTACAGGTTCTTATCGAATACAAATTTGAATTTTTACAAACTATTTGCAACCATGAGCACTACATACCTTTAAACTTACCACTGACGTTTGGAAAGATAAAATCATACAGAGTGCAAGGTATTTTGATATTACTTAGATAAGTAGGCCTTTTTATAGAACTTTGTGTAAATATTTGCTATTTCATTAGTCTATTATTTCATATAAAATAGCTGTGTGTAAAGCATTTCCTCAGTAGTAAATCTGAAATGTTTAGATATTTTTTTTTTCTTTTTTGAGTTTTGAAACAAATAACAGTTTCCATTCCAGGTCTTCTGTTACTCATTTTAGTTTGTCCAATATTCTGATGCATTCTGACTTGTTAGTATTTTCCTTTGAATAAGCATTGTGTTAGTTTGTTTTTGGTAGTTGAATTCACCCTAAGTGTCACTGATCAGATGCAAAACACAAGTCTCACATTTTTTGGTGAATTTCCTCTATTTCTGACAAAACAAAATTAGGTAATGATTATATTAATGGGCAGCTCAAGTTAAAACTGTTTGGCATTGTTACTGTCTCATTTCTGCTAAAATGTGATGGTCTAATACTTTGACTTTCCTTCCAGCACATTGACAAGTGTGCCCCCCCCCTTTCTGTATTCAGACTTCACATCTTTGTCAGCTTATTTTCATATGCACTACTCATAATTTGCTGGGTGCCATAATAAAACCAATTGTTGAATATTAGTAAATCTCATGGGACTGGTACATCTTCCTCTGCTTGTAGTACTCAGTGTTGACAGGCCTGACACAACTCAGCAGATAAACCTTTATCAGCCTCCTTCCCTTCAACCATAATTCTGTGCTCCAAAAGATCTATCTCCAAATCTTCTTTACTGTGTGTCAATGCAGTTGTATTTACCATCACTCCCAGGCTCCCACAATGCAGTTGTATTTACCATCACTCCCAGGCTCCCACAATGCAGTTATATTTACCATCACTCCCAAGCTCCCGTTTATTTCTGGAGGTGTATTTTTGCTATTTTGAGTGCATTTACCAAAGTCATATAATTCTTCACGTCTCCACTCCCAGTCGATTCTGGTTTCTTAACCCTTGACTTAAAATTTACTTTTTCTATGTATTGTTTCTATACTACTACTGCTATTTCCTCTCTGGGCCTTTTCTATGCAGCCTTTGTTAAATGCCCATTAATGTACTAATTTTGAGTGTTTTCAATAGGCAGTGCTATGTTAGTCCTAAATTTATGCTGTAATCTTGAGTTTTATTTTGCGTAGTTCAATAATCTATGATGTCTAAACATGTTCTTTAGATCTTTTTACTTGTCATAGGGCATTTCAGAATTTAAAAAAGGCATACTATATCTTCTGAATGGCTGTCTTTTCAGTTTTTTTTATTCCTTAGCTCTGATGATAATTTGAATTGATGTATACCTTAGTCCTCCTCTCCTTAGGGTACCGTTTCTCTAATTCTCATCTTCTAGTCTTCTTTTTAGATATCACTAATTTGACCATGGTTGTAGATGTTTGTATTACATGTTCCTATTACTTGCCTGACTTAGTCATGAGCTCCATATTTTTAACTGCCCAAGTTAACCAGACTTATTTCTGCATGGACTATCTCCCGAAGCTGGTTCGGGCTTTTGGGTCTGCTGTCGTTATATCTTGATCTGCCTGTTAGTCATTCTTCTTCTTTTGGCTTTTCCTGGTTAGGGGTCACCACAGCGGAACTCCGGTCCACTAATGATTGGCAGCAGATTTTTACGGTGCCGAGTTGCCAGCCCGATGCCCAACCTTCAACGAAGGCATGCCCATTTATGCATGTCTTTTGAACGCCACTCTACCGTGGAGAGGACATGTAGACTCCACACAGAAGGCACTCCAGATTCTGCTTGTTAGTCATTGCTGGAATGTTTATCAGTTAATGGAAGTTTCCTCCTGGCAAATTTCCTTTTTTAAGAAATGACTTTTCAGACTTGATAATAAATGTTTGTGCACCTTTCTGAATTGAATGTAATGGACTGCCTCAGCAGCCTGGCTTTGGTATTAATGATGGTCTTGTTAATTTTGCCTTTTGTGTATTACTTGGAATTTTTCATCTCTGCTTGACTTAGTCTCAGAAACAGTGTAGCTGTTTCTATGACTGTGTGCTCCCTTGATTAAGTTGACCTGTTACATGATACCTTTTACTGTTGTTCTGAACTAATGCAACATAGTTTCTCAATGGAACCTCCTGCCATCTTTGGTGTCAGTTGTGATATCCGTTTGTCACTCCCCAACCCATTTCTGGTTTTGTACTCAGTTGTGACCATACCTTAATCTGCCTGTTGGACTGTACAAGCATTCTTCTCAGTAAATGGAAGTTTCCTTGCAGGTTTTCTTTTTTATGAAATTTTTTTTAGACTTGATAAATGTGTAAATGTTGATATTAGCAGCTCATGTACCTTTTAGAGTTGAATGGTCCCTTCTCACCAGCCTGGTTCTGGCTTTGATGTTAGTGGTGATCTCAGATTGGTTTGCCTGTAGTACATTACTTGAATTTTTCAGTATTTTTATCTCAGTTAAAGGTTGTGTGCAGTTCTCATGGCTATGCATGTTTTGTAATTATAACTGCTACTGGAAACCTTTTATTCTTGTTCTGAGTGGAATGTGACAATTTTTCTTAATGGGCCTTTTCATAAGCCCTGTTCTGGCTTCTCTGTCAATTTTGGCAGTTTGTTTGTTGGGATCAGTACACACCTCCTACTATGTGCTTACCTTGGCTATAGCCTGAGATACATGATCCTTTCCACATTGTAATCAGTATTGAGTCCCTAGTTACCAGCCACCTCCTTTTGACTTTAACCTTGGCTTCAAAGTTGGAGGTCTCATTGGTTCCAGCTTCAGGGTTTAAACTGTCAACCTTAATACACTTTCTCATTCAAAGGGTTGCTTCAGCATCAGCAGTTTGGTAGTAACACTTCTGTGTGAAGATCACCTTTCAGAGTCCAGCTTTGTCAGCACAGTGCCATTTAGAGTCAACCTGATTGCGACCAAGGCATTTTCAGGGGTTGGGCTCTTCGGTACCAAGGTATCAGAGGCAGGCACATCAGCACCTAATGTTTTTGTCAATATCTTTTCTCCATTAACCAAACCTGGAAAGGATGCTTTTTTTCTCCAGATCAATGATGAGGTCCCTTTCTAGACTTTGCTTTGCAAGTGATGAGTGCACACTGTATCTAGCTGTTCCCTATGGAATCTTTATTTTGCTGGAGACTGAAATTGGGAATGAGCTAGTCTTTCTGCATCTTGACAACTATGGCTAGAGACCCATCTCTTATGCCCCCCTTAAAAGACCAATAAATCTTTTGTTCTTGACTCTTCTATTACTTTACTTTGCAGATGCCCTGGATCATATATTCAGTTCCTTTGGTGTCAGTTTTCTGCACTTTTTTGTACCTTTCCTCAACCAGGTGCTGTACCTGGAATCCCTTTCTAGTGAATACTACATCTAGATGTGGTCTGAGGTATTTGTTGTAATTTTTCAGCAGACTTATATTTGTTATATTTTATTATTTTATTCTGTCACTTTTTATCTAAGGGAACAGTGTATATTTTATGCTATTTTACCACTATCCATTCTTATTCCAGCTAGAGATGGGACTTATTCAAGCCTTACATTAGACTTTCCTGTGCTTGACCCCCTCTGTCTCCCCCCACCCCCATGCTGGCAGACAGGATTGAGTGTACTTTCTGCATTAGAAAAATGATTATTGCATTCATAAGCTTGTGCAGGTACTACTTTACATCTTTCTTATTTCTGTACAGTCAGGTGACTTTAAATGAGGATCTACTGTTTTCTATATCCTAGCATGTTCCTTGTGTATCCAAATCCTTCTTCCTGTTGTGAACAGATGTAGAATCTATTTTGTAGGCACTTTTCCACATTTCTGACCTTTTTGTCTGTGTCTGGACTTTCTCTTAACGTTACAATGTACTCCTGTATAGCCTCCTTGTCCACACTAGAGGTTGGGGTCTGTTGTTAGAATTTCCCTTGGGATCATATTTTTTAAGATTGTTGAATATCACATATGGTATGCATTTACACATTTAGGTTTCTGCTTATGCCATACTTTGATATTTCTTCTCTGAGACCTAGGAGTGTTTTTTTTTTTTTTTTGGAGTTTGTCAAGGTGACCCTCACTTGTATGGCTACTCCATTTCAGTGGGGGAGATGTTTGTGTCCACCTTTTGTGTTTCTGGCTTGTGTTTTATGCTTCATCAGTCTATTTGGCTACACCAGTCTTGGTCACACTGTTGTGCTATCTTGTCTGTGTTTGTAGTTATTGATGTTTTGTTTTACGTGTTCCTGTTACATGCCTGACATAGTCATGGGCACAACAATTTGTCTACCCATGTTAGTCAGACCCCCATTTTTATCTCATTACAGTTGGCTGCTCACCTGTTCCTCCATCCTGTTATTGCTTCTGACCTTTTCAGGGATATTCTGTGTTTTCAGGAACCCCCTATCCCTGAGCCAGGGCGGAACATCATTACGATGTAAACCCCGAAATCAAGACTGATGCCTGAATTTATTGCTGCTGCCTTTGTATCCATATTCCACTTGATTACTATGAATCCTCCTGCTGTTTCTTGGTATATTTTACAAGACCTGCTACCTGGTCTGCTGTAAAATACATTTACTCTTGGCTTGACTTCCACATCAAGTAAAGTGCCTGTATCAGTTGTTGCTGTCTGTGTAGCCCTATTCCTCTTAGTTTTTAAGGAATATTGTCCCTATCAGTAGTTGGTACATACCTTTATAACACTGGACTTAACTCCTTTCTTTGGAGGCCTGTACTTATGTTTTCTTTATCACAGACCCTATGTCTAGTGTTCATTTTCTGCTATATTTCTATAAACTTAAGGCTTCATGCCATCTGTGTTTTCTCTCCTCAGAGCTGAATTACCAGACTGGCTTTCTGTTTCTCTAGTACATCAATTCATGTTTGAGAAATAAGTCCTTCCTTTCAGTATCTTTGTTGGAAATATATACTAGAGATTTTTCTTCTGTTGTTTTTGCTTCAGTTCTCTTGCTATTTAACTCATCTGGATCTCTTCTGGGACCATGTCTCAAACATGTTCATTTAGTTTGCATTTCTTTTGGCTCTTTCAGCTTACTTCTGTCCAATGCAGAAACACCCTGGTTAAGTTTATATATAACCTAGATCCTTGATTGTGTATTTTATGTGCTTTGGCAGGCTACTTCCTTCCCCCCTCTGCATTCTTGAAATGAGAGAGGCTCTTCCATAGAGCTTAAGGACTAGAAGATCACGGCTCTTCCTTAAGATCTCTTTCCTCGGAATTTCTTTTCACTTGCTGCTTTTGGGGATGATCTCTAGTAACAGATATTTTAGCTTTCAGTCTGGGAAATGCTTTATTATTATTTGACAGTGGTTGTTTTCACTTACGCTCACAGGACATAAATTATTTAATTTTTTATTGCCTTAAGGGTTTTTATGGCTGTTCCTCATTTTTGAACTGACATCCTCTTCACTTTGTATTGCATAACTCCTGTACTACTGCTAATTACTAATTTTAAAGATCTGTCTGCTTTAAGGGATTCAGAAGATTTTAATTGATTAGCTGTCTGCTGCCATATGATTCTTTTCCGTACTAATGCTAATTGTTATTTTTTAAAGATCTGTCTGCTTTAAGACATTCAGAGGCTTATAGATTGATTAGCTGTCTGCTGCCATCTGATGGCTTTCCATACAGGGTTCCATTTCTGCACGTCTGTTTCATTTTCCTTGTAGATAGAGCCATCCTTGTACACTTTCTTTTTCTAGTTAATGTACTCCTTTGCTTCTAGTTTGAGGTTATATGGCATTGCAACTTTTTGATGCTGGTTTTATAGGACAGGAAGTATTTTCCTTGCTAACTTTTAAACTTCAGTGAATTAACCCTTGTAACTATGTTTTGTGCATTTATCACATTTCCTTTAGTTTGTAGCATTGTCCTTTCTGTCTCTAGGTTCAAGATAGTAAGGGACTTTACTGGAAGATTTTTCAGGTCAAGCTATACCGCCTCCCTTTTTCTTTGAAATGAGGCCATTTTCAGTTGTGGTTTTTGATCCCCAGTCTGTCTCTGCATCTGTTGGGGTGTTGGATAGCATATGCTCTATGCCTTTGAGTCGCTTGTCTGTTAACTTACCTGACTCGACTTTGTTAGTGGATTCTTCTTTTGCTGTCCTTGTACCATAAATTACTGTAGCCACATACTTCCTGAACTCATTAGCATAGCATTTGATTGTTTTTCATTGTCATGTGAATACCTTGACCTGAGGCTATTTTATAATTCTCACTTTACTTTCTGGGATATAGTTTTCCCCTCTGCCAGTCTCATTAATCCCTCTCTGGTGGTTTGGATCTTGCAGATTAGGCATCCATCTTGGCCTCTCATTTCCTGTTACTTTCTGAATGTTAGTCTCCCATTTCCAATGTAAAATATATCTATAGCTTCAGTTATTGTCCATCTGGGATGTACTTCATTAAAGGAAATCTTACAACAATCCACCCAACCAGTTATGCTTGGGAACTATGTCCTAGTGGTATTAGAAAATGGAACATTACTGTCACTTAGGAATATTATGCACTTACCACAACAAAGTATTAGTTTAAGGGTGCGCACACTTATGCAACCAACTTATTGTACATTTATTTTTTTATAATTTTCCCCCTAACAGATTTGTTTGTTTTTCAATTGAATTGTAGAGGTTATAAGTCACATTAAAGGTGGGAAAAGTGTTGAAATGATTTATTGTGGTCCCATTTATTTGTATCACAAAACCTGGCATTTTAACAGGGGTGTGTAAACTTTTTATATCCACTGTACCTCCACCACAGCCCTTCATTATCACATCAGAATGTCTTATACTGAGATTATTAAAAGTAATCACTCCCAAAATGTTCTTGAAATGACACTGGTATTGACTAGAATCATTTAACTACCTTGAATGATAAGTAGATGCAAAGAAAAGATAACTAGCATCAATAATTGTTTAAATAGCATCATTCTAGGGTGATCCAGTATGTGTCAGCAAGGCATGAGATACTTGACAAGGCAGGTTACTTCAGTAAAGATGACCTGAACCTCTCATTCCAAGGCTTTTGTATATTTGATAAAGTCCTTGTAGCCCCCAATGTCTTTTTATGCAAAGTTCAGTTGATGGACATTCCAACATAACTATTATACAGTGACTGGCTATTAATATTCAAAAATGAGCTTGCTGATTGGCCAGCCCAACCAGTGTGCCCGTTGTAAATCCAGGAATATACCAACGGGAAAAGGTCCAGTCGCCCGGACTTTTTCCCATTAGTATATCTCATAATTTTTTTTTACTTTTCTTTTTTTATTTATTTATTTTTACATTTGTTAACCGGGTTAGTCTGGCTGAGCTTTTGGCTCATTTTCAGCAGAGATGCGGGGAGAAAAGCTCCTCAGGACTAGAAACCAATTTATTAAATTTTAGTAACATAGTAGTAACAATCAGCTATAGGATCTTACAAGCAGAGACCTGGAGAGAAAAAAAGCTCCTCAGGCAATTCAATTATACAGAGTATTAACAATTGGCAGACAAGTATGTGAGTTGTTACAAACAAGGTTTAAACAATTAGCATAAGAAAATGTGACTAGTTACAATATTATTTAAGCCGCTTAGAGCAAAATGAGTTAACAGTTAGGCAGATGCTTATTTAAAGTGGGTAGGATCTAGTTGTATAGGAGTTAGAAAACAAGAAAGGAAAGTAAGAATGGCTAGTAGGAGATGTAGGGGAGGTAGAGTATAGGAACAAACAAAACAAGAAAACAGAACACCTGAAATGAACGAGGGAGATGGTGCAGACAAATATCAAAGTATAATCAGGTATGTTCTCCAAAACTAAAGAAACTTACCTAATTACCCTTTTATTTTATCTGTCCCGGCTCTCCCGAACATAAAAAAGTCTCCCGGTTTCTTTCTTTTCTTCCCAATTAAAAAAAATAAATAAGCAACGGAGATCTTCCTTTCTCCATTGCTGCCTTTGCACAGCACAGATGTAATGCGTACATGCACAGTACATCCAAAAAAGCCCCAGGATACAGAAAAGCATGGAAGGGCAGTATGGAGGCATTATACAATGACATAATTTAAGAAAAGTAAGTATTTTTTTTCTTAAATGTCATTGTATAATAGCAATAACTCACGGCTGGGTATGGATAATGTTGGATTAAACCAAGGTTAGCTTTTCACCCTCATGACCAAACCACACCAACCATGGGTAAATCTAGCATTACCCACACCAGCCGTGGGTTATTGCTTAAACATATCACTCCCAAAATTGGATTCCATTAAGTTGGCACTCCTAGCTATCAGAATTATAAACAAAGAATTGCCTAAGCTTGACACTTTCTACATTTTGAAAACACTCAAAGCCCTATCACTATACTTGGTATCCTGCAGACTGCTAAGAGGTGACCTATGTCTATCATGCAAGGCATCTTCCAAACCATGACTGATGGATTTGCTGCACATCAGCAAGTCATATGGCATCAGAAATACTCAGTTTAGGCACCTAAACCTCTTCTGCAACATCAACAGAACAGTTTGGAGGGACAGGTATATTTTGCAGAGGATACAACTTCTATGGAACTGACTTTCCATCTGCATAAAACAACGTTCATTCCTGTCTATGTTCAAGTGCAACTTAGATCTATGGATGGGAAACATAGAATTTACCTCAGGACTGTCCCCTGTACTACCAATGGACAGATGCAGGTCCTAAATCCTTTATCCCATACATGGATTCCCTCAAATTATTTATGGCATGACCCCAGTTATTTTTATTAGGGATAGTATATAATTATCAACCATGGGATGGGTAAGGCCAATCTTTAACCAAATGGGATAGGTTATTTCGAGCACAAAAGGGAAGTTAGCTAGGCTTAAAATGGCCATCAAGGGTAACTAGCCTAGTGCTTACCTATGAACCTGCGTCCAGCTAGTTACTGAGACTTGGTTTAAATGTAAGGAGACTGCTCCTTCTTTACCAAGGTTTTGCTATTTTCATGCTATCAGACCTAATGACAACTGCAGTGGAGTCTGTATTTGCCATTGAACATATTACCTCCAGTCAGGACCCTAGAGACCCACAAACTGGGCTCTTTAAATTTCAGATCTTTCTGGACAGGATTGATTATCAACTAATATCTTTGTCACATACCTGTTTTGTTCCCTGATGATCACTTAAGACTCCTTAGTGTTCTAAGTTATCTCCATATTAGCAAAAAAAAAACACTATTTTAGGTAAATTTAACTATTTTTAATATACTGGGACACCTCTACCTTTAATGTAGGACATGTCCAAAATTTCCTAGACTTTATAAGAAAAACTCCCCTGAGCAGTTGTTAAACAAACCTGTTAGAGAACACAGCATTTTCAGCCAGATTCTTACTAGGGTGTTCACCTCTTGTGCTGCTGCACTGGTATTTTCTTTTACGGGAGGACTGACAACAAACTTGTGATATTTGCCTTTAAACTCCCAAAAGTTCCTATAGTAAACGCCACTAAACGTAAGGACTACAAACGTGCCAACTTATATCAACTGTTTGATGAAATATCGTAATCTATTTATGATTGAACCACCTTAATCTAGATACAGCTGCAAGCTTCTCTAAGGAGTTCTACCTCCATTGATAAAAAGGTATAGAGCCAGTAGTCCCCACTAGAAACAGCCATCATAGGAAATCCTAAAATAAACTTTTAAAATCAAAAGAAAGAAACTCCTTAAACTGAATAGCAGATTTACAACTCCTGCACTCAAGGAAATAGCAAAAGCTTTGCAAAAAGACTGAAAAATACTTTTTGATCCACTAAAGGAGCCCATGAACTTTGGCTAGCCTGTCACGTCAAATATAATTATAAATCCTAAATCCCTGAGTCCCCCAATTATCTCTAAAAATCATTTACTAAAAGTGCTAACCAATACTTAAAATACTTTCTCCTTGGGACCTGACAATATAAGTTTGCTTAATTCTTCTTCTGGCTTTTCCCGGTTAGGGGTCACCACAGCGGATCACCTTGTCCGCACATTGAATGGCAGTGGAGTTTTACGGTGTCGAGTTGCCAGCCCGGCGCCCAACCTTCCACAGAAGGCACACTCACACGCACACCTAGGGCCAATTTAGAGTTTCCAATCCACCTGCAGCATGTCTTTGGGATGTGGGAGGAAACCGGAGTACCCGGAGGAAACCCACGCGACCACAGGGAGGACATGCAGACTCCGCACAGAAGGCACCCCAGCCGAGGATCGAACCGGAGAACCTCTTGCTGTGAGGCGGCAATGCTAACCACTGCACCACCGTGGCCGCCCTAATATAAGTTTGTTTAATTAATAGTGTTAAACATAGCCTTACAAACCTACTCCTGAAAATCTTTAATCTTAAGTTTAACTGCTGATTTTGCCCCTTACATATGGTGCACTGCAGTGGTAATGCCCCTCCATAAGTGTGGCTTTACGGCTAACTGATCCAGGTCATTACAGATCTTTCAGCCTTACAAGCTTCATCTGCAAAGCCATGAAATGTTTTATAACTGACCTCATGAACTACAATATCTAGAATATTATTAAATCTGACCCTAGCAACTGGGCTTTCAGAAGAGTAGATCCTGTCTACTGAATCCAGAAAACTTCTCGAAAAGGGTTACTGAAACTGTAAAAAATTGTCATGCAGTACCCTATTTTGACTTTGCTATGGTGTTTGGCACATACTTCTCAATTGTACAGATTTTTGCAGAATGTCCAGAGTTTTGCCTCATATTTTTGATCCATTTTTCATACAATTGTGGTTTTCTGGCAAATTATTGGCAAGTAATTAAAGACTGAAGGCAACAAATAATGGCAGACATTTGAGTTTCAGACTTCATACCCTTCATAAATATGCTACAGCAACAACTGTTATTCTATCAACTAAGTTTGTAGGAGCAATATTTAAAAAGTGTCCCTATTTTGGGGCCTTTGTCCCCCCTCCCCCCATTATTTATGGCTTTGTCCACATTTCTTGCTCTAAGAGGTTGAGAAGTATGGCACCATTCCCCATACTGGTATCCAACAGAAGCTAAATGCTTTAAAGATCACCCAGTATGTGCTACAGTGGATAGCAAACTTGCTGAAAGACAGAGCCCACACTGTGTGAATTGCAAGTGCCTCATCAGAAAGCATGAAACTGGCAAGCAACTGCCCCTTAGGGTTCAGTGCTGGGATGCTACTTTTCTGCATTTATTTCTCAAATCTCCAAGCAGAGAACCAAGACTTCTATCTAACAAACTGGGGGTTATTGTGACATCACTCACTGACACCCAAAGCTCCAGAATGCCCTCTCCTTAGTAAATTCTTGGTGTAGTAAAAAGGGGCAGTATTAGTAAAAAGGGGTTATAGTAGTAAAAAGGGGCTGTAGTAGTAAAAAGGGGCTGTAGTAATAAAAAGGGGCTATAGTAGTAAAAAGGAGCTGTAGTAGTAAAAAAGGGGCAGTAGTAATAAAAAGGGACTGTAGTAGTAAAAAGGGGCTATAGTAGTAAAAAGGGTCTGTAGTAGAATTACTTTTGGTAGACAGCTCCTTCTCTCATCATACTGTATAGACAACACACAACTACAAAAAGAAAACGTAGTTGGATGCCTAAATACTTGAGTTAATAATTCCCTTTCTTTTGACCATTCTGTAATGATGGTTGTCAGGAAATCCTTATATTTAGCACAGATAATTGTCAAAGAGGTAATCACTCACTTACACTCAGCATTGAGCAGACCCTGTTATCAAGTACAGTGCCTCCTTCAGGATTTATTTTATTAAGTACATCAAACAGTTACAGAGACCCCACATTTTCATAACCAGAAAGATTACATGTCTAAAGTCCCTGAGCTATCAAGAGAGTTTGGAAGCTCTATTGCTTAATTCAGTGTCTTATAGACTTTTGTTGAGAGATCTCTGTGTTGATTATTGTGTCATTATTGACCCAGGTGTCCTAGAATTCTTGTATCTCAGCACTTCCATTGGCTCCACCAGCACTAAAACTAGAGACATAAGTCTTCACCATCAGTAAAGTAAAACATGGTGGCGGGACAGCTTTATAGCCCAGTACCTCCCAAACCTCCAGAATAAATTTATCCTGCATGTTAAACAGTGTCGCTCACTATGTTCTTTTAAATATAACCAAAATGACTGGATGGGTATCTACATGTTTACTCTGGGGTTGACTGGTATGGCCCTCTTGGAGAAAGGGGTCATGGTCTATGTGAGGGTACTAGTAAGGACTAAATGGTTATATATGGCTTATAACATTGGTATATCTAAGAGTCAAGGTCTTCAGGTTAAGGTTCTGACACTGTTATTTTACCAGAAATCTTATAATGGATAGATGAGATAGTGCAAACTTGATCAAAAATCGACATTCCTCAGCTTTTGCTGCTGACCTTGGAACACATTGCTCTTGCTGTAGCTGCAGGGGCCTTAGATTTGATTTTAATAAGTCTAAGCATGCAGAGGGATGGGTTTCTTCAGCAAGAAAAGTTGCATTTTTTGAAAGCCTTGGGGAAAAAATCATTTGTTTCATTAAGCTGACATTTGAATAAAACAGGTTTTGCAGGCTGATATGGGTCTTTGTGTCCTGTCATTACATGAATCTATTTGACATTATTTTGGATGAAATGGTTTGAGCTCTTAGTCATACCTGAAAAGGTGCTCTCACTGATATTTGTTTGTTTCCTCACAGTAACAAGGAAAGAAACCTTCAAAAATATTCACCAGTATAACAGGAAGTTGCTATGGCAGTATATTTTTAGCCAAGGAGTTTTGTAGGCTGTAATCACATACTTCATTGTTCTTTAGAAGCAGTCATTGGTTAGTGTACAATATGAAGCTTTCTTCTCTTTGCTGCATTTGTTTGTCATGGTTTCATTACATGCATGACAGCTGCCATTTTGCATTTTGATCTCAGAAATCAGCTACATACCTCTTGGATTGCAAAGCTCATTGTTAAAGAAGATCAGGCAGTGGTGCAGAGCATGTATAAAGGCTGTCTTTGGCAACTTAGCAAGAAACTTGCATTAACAGTACATGGCCTTCTCTAGATATTTGCCATTGGCTTGTATCGTAAGGGGGGGGGGTCTGTCTTACTCCATGGTAAAGTTGCTATTCCAGAAGATATAACAAGTCAGTGAAACAGGGACAGCATTTGGGCCATAATACTCTTCAAGATGACTTTTTTCTGTAATAAAACAGAATGGTATGCATTGGATACCAATCTTTTTATGGCCCAGTCACTCCACTTGACCATCTACCTCATTTCTCCCCATCTCTTCTAATGATCCCTTTCATTTCCCACAATGAACTCCATGGAGACCATTCAGACATTCTCCAGGTTGAACGCTAGGTGGGCTAGGACCAGAACCTTCCATCCATGTGGTAGGGAGTAGGTATTGTATGTCCTATCATCCCTGTGCAGGGCCCTATGTATCTGAGAGAAACTTGTGGTCTCTCAGTGTATAGTTCATCCCTTTGTGTGTGACATACCCAAAGCCTTTTTTCTTTACAGACAGCACCTCAGTGTAACCCTAGTGTACACCAGTAGGTCTACCATGGACAGTGTACTTGGTTGCACACACAATCATCCATCCCTCCAAGGAAAGGCAAGTTGGATCCACCAGTTCACTCCTCTCTTCTACCTTGCCAGGTCCAGCAAACACCCGAACCACTAATTGAACTCTGATCACCTGGGTCATACTCAGGGCTTTATCCCTCTATATCAGTGGAGTTCACTATACTTGTATAAATGGAGTAAAAATGGTTTGTTCCAGTACATACCTAATGCTAAATGTCAGGTTTTGCCTCCCGCTCAAATTGTATTCTAACAAAAACAGCAAAATAAAGATGATCTAATTGTTTTATTTGCAAGTCAAATGAACCAGTTTTTTTAAGTCTAAATGTCATTGTTTGCTTCATGCTGTAACAGTGATAACCAAATGAAGAAAAAAAAAATATATATATATATATATATATATATATATATATATATATATATATATATATATATTTTTTTTTTTTTTGTTGTTTAATTGCGTCTTAACATGCATGGCACTACTCAATATGGAAGCCTAACTCATCTGTTTATTTTTGGGTTTAATTAAGCTTCCCAGTGTTTTCTGAAATGCATACCAAGTACATTTCCATGAGCCTATGAACATCAGCAGGACTTCTACTGATCAAGTGGGCATATTAAACTGTGTTCCTGGATCATATTGTCTTTATTGGTCTTCAAATTTTGTGCTGAAATAAGAACTTCTAATACAAGCTTTTCTGTAGCTGACAGCTTCATATAGCTTGTGTTTAACTAACTGCTGAAACTTGCAATAAAGTTGAATGCTTATAAGTGGCTTTTGCGTGGTCACAGCTGTCAACTGTTGAGAGAACATGAAGCCACGCTAATCATAAGCCTGACCTGGGTTTTATTATAGTCACATCTCACTTTAAGACTAACAACCCAGTCTCAGAAAGTTATCTGCAATAATTTCATCAAGAGAGCTGTTCTCGTTCAGATCATCCGGCTGATAGTGTTCTGTGTTAACTTATGCCCTGGGATGTTTGGATGTGATTTAAGGTTATTTACATAAAGAATTAAACACCATCACTCATATTCTGATTGTTATTATCTTGCTACTGATTCTTGAGATAGATGTCCAGTTTGTTAAGTAAAAGAAAAACAGATAATAACTAAATCACCTGCAGCTTATTGGTGACATTGAAAAAAATCTGTTCGTTTTAGACATCAGGATACACAAGCCAGAAATCCTAATGCAAACGTAAAGCATTTTAGCAAAAAGAACACTGATTAAAACTCTGTAGGGTCTGTAAGATTAGAGATTATCAAATATGATTCAGTTTTAATTGAAAAATGTTCTCAGTATTCCTGCAACATGAGTTTTTTTTTTACCTTACTGATAAAATCTGTAAAGACTCTCTCTGCCTGAGTGCAAAAGAAGAATTTAGCTTAGTGGCAAGAAGACCAAAGGAAAATATAAATAGGTATGGAACAACAAACTAGTATGGAAATAAATGATTTAAATGTGTTTATTGACATTTGATTACTGGGAAATTCCGACTGGGTAGGAGCCCATTTTAGTATTATAAAACAACTTAAGAAGAATAATTTTACAGTCTTTAAAACTAATACAAAAATACAGTTTAAATAATCATATGAAATTAGCCATAATATGAATACATTGCTTAAAAATAAGTACAATTATATGACAATGATTCAATAATTAGAGAAATTTTAGCCTGTTTATATAGAAATTAAAGGTAAGTTAGTATAATACAAACAGGAATTGCAATACACAGTGCGAGAAAGGCAGTCTTATGGTATATTTAGAGAGAAAGCCAGAGAAGAGAAATTGACTGAAGTAAGGAAGTGAGTGAAGATGGGAGAGTAAGAAGATGTAAGGCATGAATAAGTATTTGTTCACATTTAGTTTATCCTGGAGTTGAGCAAGGACAGAGCCATCTTTTGGCTAGGAAGTCTTTCAGAATGGATGGGAGGGAGGGTATTGACCTGATGGATAGGGATAAGGAGTTCCAGGCCTTTGCAACATGGTACAAGTACAGACAATGCCCAGCAGATTTGTTAGGTTTGTGGATAGACAGGAGGTTTTGGTCACTGGATTGTAATGTCTGACTAGGAACATAGACGTATAGAGTGTTATTTATTACTGGACAAGCAGATGGATTCTAGATAATTTTATAGGTAGTAAGAAGCTGTGTGTATGTTAGTTGCTGGGGAAATTCTAACCGATTTCGGCTCTTTAGTGCTAAACAGTAGTGGGTTTTGAAAGGGATATTTGCTGCAAATTTAGGAACTTTGTTCTAGCATTGTTCAAGTTTTGATTTTTGTGATGCCTGAAGGTTAGTAAGGATGGGAGTCCCATAAAGAATTGTGGGGAGGAGATAAGTAGAGGCAAGTGTAGCTTTAGTTGTGTTTGTGAGAGAGTTTTTACTCTGTAAAGCATCCCTAGCTTTTGTGGGGTTTTCTTATGGAATTTTGTATATGCAGGTCCAATTTAAGATTATCATCCACTACCATACATAATTGTTATGAGAAGTGACTTCAATACTTCAATGTTTGTATTATCAGGAGAGAGGATTTTGAATTTTGTTTTTTCATGGGAGAGGGAGTTGGGGAAAAAAGTAGTACTTTTTTAGGGTTGAGCATCATGAGTTGTGGGTTACAAAGCCTTGTTTCAGTTGCTGTTGTAGCTTCCCTAGTAATTTTTGGAGGTGTGCCCCATTGGCAAATGTGCAAATGAGTATGGTGTCACCTGTGTACTGTATTAGGGAGGTCTGTTATGTGGCTTGGGCATTGATGAGAACATTAGAGGAGGAGACCAAGGACAGAGCCTCGTGGTAGACCAGTGGTGACTGGGAGGCATGGAGAGAGGGTAGAATACCATTTTACTGACTGATACCCATTGGATAGGTAGCTTTGAGCCATATAATTGTGGGCTGAGAGTGGGACCTAATGAGGACATTCAAAGTAGAAGTTTGCTTGAACCAACTTTGTCAAAGGCTTTAGACAAATCTAGAAATAAAGAGGGGACAAGTTTGCCATTATCAATAACTTTATCGACAGCATGCATATAGGTTAGAAGTGCAGTGTTAGCATAATGGGAATGATGGAAACCATCTTGTGAGGTGGATACAAGTTCTTCCTGCAGGAAATAGTGTAGCAAGATTTTGAATATTTGAGCATTCGGGGGGGGGGGGGTAAATTGCTGTAGGTCTAAAGTCAGTAATTGTCTGTTGAGTTTCCTCCTTTGTGCAGAGGGATAATATGTGCCTTTTTCCAGAGAGAGGGAACGTGGGATTCCTTCACTGGCCTGTTTATAAGGATTGAGACAAGGTAGGCAATGCTATTGACTGCTATTTTAAGGTGATTAAGTAACCACATTAACAGACGAGGAGATTAAATAACCTTAAATGATGCCCTGGGCATGCTGCTAGTACATGCAAAGGGGTAAGACAGATATCAAGAGGAAAGTATTGATTTTAGGAGATTCTCTTTTGAAATGGATTAAGAGCATCATTCCCAGAATTAACACAGGATTAGTCCATGCTTCCTGTCTATGAAGTTGTAGGTTGTGTGACATTCATCTTCTCTTTCCAGCTTTTCCCATTGGGGTCCCCACAGCAGAACAACAGTCTGCAAATAATTGGCAGTGGAATTTTTACAGTGTTGAGTTGCCAGCCCAGTGCCCAACCTTCCACAGAAAGGCATTTAGAAGTTAGTAGGTCAAAATAATTTAAGGTACAGTGAGACTGTTGTAATAACAGGAAATGATGTGAAGTATAAGAACATGAAGGCCATAGCTCTGGACATAGAAGAGATTATTTCTATCTGTCATGAAAAAAAGTTAGTGTCGTTATCACTGACATGTTTCCAGCACCTAAATTAAATGTCGGTCCAAAAACAAAGGTGATCACTATGTATAGTGCTCTGACAAGACAGGAGGGTACTTAAGGCTTTTTGTTCCATGGTAGAATCACTGGGGGCTAGACTGGGGTATGTAACACACAAAGGCATGGACTATACACTGAGAGCCCTCTACAAGCTTCTCCAAGATGCATATGGCCATGCACAGGGATGATAGGGCATATACAAAAAAAAAGTGTATATGTATATATATATATATATATATATATATATATATATATACACACACACACACACACACACACACACACACACACACACACACACACACACACATATATATATATATATTTTTTAGTAACATTTTTTGACAAAAAAAATCAGTTTTTGCAAGTGATAAGACCCACTTGAGCTTTTTGTGGAATATCATTTTAGTGTAAAAGTTAACTACAGCTGTAAAATGTTTTTGGAGGTATGTCTAATCAGAAAGTATAAAGAAAAGAAAAACATGTATAAGGATATATTAAACTTCGTCCTAACAAATGCAAGAAACTTAAATAATAAGATGATAGAATTGATTTCTACTTTTCATGAGACAGGAGCTCATGTCGGTGTCATTACTGGATGGTATGCCAATATATGTTGTGCAAAACCTTTCACCTGTTTTAGTAATAAATGCTTTCAGAAATAGTTGCAGTAAAAATATTAAATGTATGATGCCCCTCAAAAAAAAATGCATTATTTATGCAGAAACTGAAACGTGCTGTTTATTGGTCTCAAAACTATTACAAGAGACCTTAATATGCCATGTGAAAACTGAGGTACCTTCAGTCCTTTAAACGCATGAAATTCTTGGACTCTTATTCGTTAATAACTTAAAACAACGTATTTATCTTAATACAAGGAACAGCAACATAAGGATGGTATTCTTCCAAGAAATTAAACCAACCTTATTGACTTAACATGTTGTGATCCAGTTAGAAATTCTGATCACAAAGTCATTTCTTGGTCTGTTGATGATATGAATTATTTTATCACATCATTTACAGCACAAATTAGACAGTTCTACAAAAGATACTACAGTGAAGTAAACAGAGCTAGTGAACTGGAACCGGAAGAATGAAATGGATATCACAGACGGTTATGACTGGGTTGCTGACCAGAACCTGCTTATTATGTGTTTGAGACATGGATGTTAAGAAATTCACCTTGAGAGTGAAACTTCAGAGGTGAATCTTGGCATCTGTGTCGAGAACACATAATTAAGAGTTATGATCGGAAACCTAATCGTAATTCTTTGTAGTGTCTGCTCCAAGTACTACTATTTACAGGAAAAATAGCACTAGGTGTTCTGTTGGCTTTAGCGAGTGCTGTCAGCATTACAGTGTAAATCAGTTTCTTACATTTGTAATCTCCTTCCATGCCTGTCAACACCAGATTTTTGCAGAATGTCCAGATTATTGCTTCATATGTTTGGTCTGTTCCTTATAACTTTGTTGTTTTCAGGCAAATCATTGAGGACTGAAGTCATTAAATAATGACACACATTTGAGTTTCAGACTTCATATCCTTCAGAAAACACAGGCAAACACAAATCCTGTTATTCAATCAACTTTCTAAATTCGTAAGAGAATGTCAGGGATCTGCTACTGGCACAGACAGCCGGGAGAAAGAAATGTCATTTGCTGATCAGTATTGGCAGATGAGTCCCTAGCACAAGACCCAACCATAACAAGTTAAGCAAGGGGTGCTTAACATTTGTTAAGACTGGGTCCTGCACTATAGTAGTGCTTAACTGATTTGTCTTTTTCTGGAAATCAGAGCATAAACACAGCCTTCTATGTAATAAAAGACTGTTGAGTACTATTGGGGTCTGTTTAAGGGTAAGCTAAAGTTATAACAGATTGTATTCCTCAGGTTTCTGCAACAAAATTGGCAGTAGAAAATAGCTCTGTGGTGAAATGATAACCTTGAAAATGATATAAAAAGAAAAGACACTTAACAAAATAATTAAATATTTTCTATCAGAAAGGAATAATAGTTCTTGTAAAAACACTCTCACTAAATATAAAAGGGAGGTAAAGAAGGCATACATTTGATATAAAAATAGGGTGGTAAAAGTACAATTGAAAAAAAAAGCAAATATATGAGGGACTGGAAAATACCATATATTTCAGTATATGAGTTAAAGCAGATGTTAACCAAACTCCAATCAAAATTAAATTATGTAGATTTTGAAGAATATGCCTACCTCAAAAGATTTTGCCACTGATTTATGGAAAAGGGCTATTAAACTACACATTTCTAATGGAATTACTACTAGTACTACCGTGCCATCAAATTTTGGGCCAGTTATTTTAATATGCAAAGCAAACAAAACATTTGTTTAAGCTTAGTAAAAGTTGCTTAGACCCAAGACAGTGCTACTGACAGTCACTCCAGAAATCTGCCCAGGTTCCTGTAGTCACGTGTATCTCTTGTACTAAATTCTCTGTCCTCCATTACAGGCTGAAAGTAATCACTACACATTGCATTTTAAGCTTGCGTATCCAGGTAGACTTGCTTCTAGATTAGTTATTCTGCAAAAATATCTCCAAAGTCCTGGAGTTTAGCATATGCTGATGTCAGGAATGAATGTAGCTTCATGAGATGTTTTAGCCACAGCATATAAATGCAACTGTATCCCTGTAGCCGTATTAATGCTTGACCTGTCAGTTTTCATTCATTTATAAAATAAATGTTCTTATCTTTGTAACTATATTCATGTTTAGACTATTTTATTGCTCATGTACTGATCAAAATGAATATATAAATGTAGCAATGGTATTTGTGTCTTAGCTCCAGACCATGCCTGAAAAGGGTGTTTGGGTCAGTCCACTAACTAGGTTGACAAACAGAGCAACAGATAAATAGAATAAGCAGGTTTAGGGTTTCAAATCCCAGTACAGTAGACATCAGAATGTGTCTGTAATGTGCAGTATGGGTTCTTAATGGGTGGAGCATTGCAACATCACTACTGATGACATAAGGTTGGTTGTGCTAGCGAGTTTATGTGCACCACAGGGCCACCATAACCAGTGATCCTTTTCATACAGTAAAAAGTGCTTTTATCGGTTTGATTTTCAGCACATATAGTGATATTTCACAGGTATGTAAGTTGAGCGACACATCGACAGAGAAAGCATATTGGTCAGGTAATATACATTTGCATTAACAGGCAATATGTTATCTGGTGTTATTTATTTAGGTGGGTCTGTACTACATGCAGTTGTGCTGCTCCTTTTTTTCTTGGTCTTCAATGCCCCCCTTCCACTGACTGGCATCCTTCCTTATAGACTAATTCATTCCCTTTCTGGAGAAGTAGAGATGTTCTGCTGTAAGTCTTCCAACAGGAACACCCCCTCCCCTCTGTTTAGGGAAAGTTAATCTTTTTGGTTCCTTTTAATGGGGAGATACAAAGAGTGCATTATAGTTTTCAGTTATTTAGTTCTTCTTAGTGGCTTTATAAAATATTGGAAGCATTCATAAGAATATCTTTTAGTACTGTTTTTTCAAAAGTTGATATTGAGGGATTAATGGGAGGCAGAAATGTAGACTGCTTGAATTTAATGCCTGTTGGACCACATTTGTTTATGGTCTCTGTCCCTGATAAGAGTATGATGATCATATATGTTGTTTTGAGGGCAGGCAGTTTAGGGATGAAGGGCCAATAAATCCTAAATGGGATGCAGTGTAAGTGTGATGTCGGGCTCATCATCATGCAGAATGATGCACCGACTCAAGTCCCCCTTTCCCTTCTGAATGAATGGTAACCTGTTACACAACCAGGGAATGCTCAATGGTCTCCACCAGGGAGCATCTTGCTGCAAGTTGAAACATTAAATGTTCTTCTCATCCTGGCTCCTCCGCTATCCAAACCATTAATTAAACTTGGGTCATCTTAGTTACAGAAAGGACTCCATCCCTGTTTGCTATGGAGTTGTAGTACTGTTTCTGAATCGTGGACTAAACTGGGAGGGGTCATATGCAAGTGTACATCATGTACACAGTATTGTGGCTTTACAATGGTGTTATAACATGTACAGGAACTTAGCCCACTCTATCCGTGTGTTTATGAACTGTAGATGAGGTTGGTATGTGCTTTTCATTCATACCAGTCCTACTGCAGGTGACAGTTTTTAGTAATTCATTTTATAGAAATTCATGTTTTTTTTCCTACCTTTTGTAATATACAAAATGAGCAACTTTAAAACAAAAGATAATTTCATGATACTATGACTAAAGGAAAAAAGTTGCTGTACATACAATTATTTACAAAATGAGTGAATTTTTTTTTTTTACAAATAAGGTATGGACATCTAATTAAAGTTAGTCACTTGCCCAAACCTACAGTAAAACACAGCCTAAACAAAAAAAAAAAAACACTCCCTGGAAACTTTCTTTACCCTAGAGAATGCTCATGTCTGTGCAGTCTCTGAGATGTGGTTTAAAGCCTGAGACAGCACGCCAATAGTGCAGGGTTATAATGCCTTCCACAAGTTCAACACATTTAGACCAGTTACTTCACAGGCACAGACTAAAGGTGGAGGTGTCTCTGTTTACATAAAAAATAAATATACTTCAAGGATGGTCAAACAGGACAATGCACTTGAGCTTCTCCATGTTCAAATCACCATAGGTAAAATCCAATACCACTTCCTTGCAAGCTATTGGTCCCCCTCTATGACCCAGGAAACCCATACCATGTATTTAAACTTATTAGAAACACTAACCATCCAACCTAATACCATATTCATGGGTGACTTTAATTACCCCACTATTTACTGGGAATCCTATATAACATCAAACGTACATGCACAGAGATTTCTGGATTTTGTCAACACAAACTCCCTGGGCCAGATAATCAGTACACCAGCCAGGAGTGTAACCATACCGAATCTGGTCCTCACTAATATTAGGGGAGTGCTGCACACCACCTACTGTAATGCCTTTCCTGGTAAGGTCAACTACAAAATAGTCTACTTTGAAGTAAAAATAAAACATGGACCCCCAGCTAAAGCGGGAATATTCAGGAACTGTTTTAAGGCTAACCTTCTGGTATTAAGTGAGAACCTGGCAACATTTCAACCCTTATAAACCCCGACAACACTTCTGTCTATGCAGAACTTTCACAGAAACCCTGTACAAGCATGCTAATAGCTGCATAGAGGCAGTTGTATCCGCCAGGAAGAAGTACAGAACTAAATAAAAAAAGCCACCCTGATGGAATCACAAAATCAATCGGATGTATAACAGGATGAGGAAAATCATGGCAAAAATTAGGTAGTGCAGCACCCAGCAGGATAAAAGCACTCTCATCAAACTAAACAAACAACGCAGAGGACAGATAAAGTCTGCCAAAGTCAAATTTGAGGTAAGTTTGGCCTCCCAGGCCAAGGAAAACCACAAAGCATTATTTAGCTATGTCCACAACCTCAAAGGCAGTACACAATTGTGTGTAGAGCTCTTTGCAAATGGAGCCACCTATACTGAGCCAGAAGATATAGCAAACCTCCTGGTTGATAAATTCACCTCCAACTTTACTCATCTCTCCCCTCAACCTTCCCTCAGGAAATATCATCAAATATAACTCCCCCTACTATCACTAGGGAACATGTCCTTAATGCTCTCTCTAAGACCAAGAAGAGTGGATCAGTGGGCCCAGATAGTATTCCAGAATGGCTTCTAAATAGCATGAAACATGACCTTTCAGGGCCCCTGGAATTACTATTTAACTGTAGCCTCTAGACAGGCTTTGTGCCTCATGAATGGAGAAAGGCAGCAGTCATCCCTCTGCACAAAGGTGGGCCATATGCAGACCCCAGAAACTACAGACCCATAAGTCTCACTAGTCTTATATGTAAAGCCATGGAAAGAATTATCATGGAGATGATCAATAGAGATATAATAAACCTCCAGACACTGGACCCAACCCACTTTGGTTTCAATAAGGGCAGATCATGTCTACTCAACCTGGTGGACTTTTGAGAAGGTCACCAAAGCAAAGGATGAGGGCAAAATGATTCACACTGCCTACCTTGACCAAGTTGACAAACTGAAGAGGTTAGGTACAAACTTGTACATCACCCAGTGGATAGCCAACTGGCTCACAGACAGGACCAAGGAAGTTAGAATTGGGGAGTCCACCTCTACAATGAGGCCAGTCACAAGTGGTGTCCCTCAGGGATCAGTCCTTGGACTGCTCCTTTTTGGCATTTACTTCTCAGAAGTCAAGGCCAATGTCACTGGTCTCTGACTGACTAAATGTGTAGATGATTGCAAATTAGATGTCGTCATTAAATCTCACAATTACACAAATGTTCTCCAGGAGGGGCTGATACAGACAAACAACTGGTGTCAGAGTAATGGACTAAAGGTAAATGACAAGAAATGCATAATAGTATCCTTTGGGAAGTCATCCATCCCTGATAACTATCATATTGATAACACACCCCTCAGAGCTGACCCAGTAGTCAGGGACTTAGGGACACACACAGATAGTAATCTAGCCTTTGATCATCACGTGTCTACAGTGGTGAGAAATTCATTCTATGTTGTGCAGCTTGTAAACAAAGGTATGACATGTAAGCCCAAGGAAGTCATTGTCCCACTGTATTTGGCATTCATCAGATCTATCATTGAGTACAATGCCCCTTTGGTATGTATCTAACCAGGCATATCCAACAAATGAAACGTCCACAGGTTTCCTCACTAAAAGAATACAGGGCATAAGTAATATGTCCTATGCAGACTGCCTCAAGGCCCTATCCCTGTATTCTGTCTCCTACAGGCTTTTGGGGGGAAATCTGTGCCTGGTATACAGGGCATTGTCAGACCCCACTCTGACGGACCTCCTGCATATCCACAAAACAAACAGTACGAGAATTACCCCTTCTAAAGACTTAAACCATAACATGTGATATAAATAGGTCCTGCTGGAGAGATAGGTATATATCTCAGAGACTACCCCATCTATGGAACAGACTCCCCATCCATGTGAAGCAGAGTTCCTCCCTAATCCAATTCAAGTGCAACTTGGGCAATTGGATGGGAAACCGGAAATTCATCCCTGGTTTGGTGTCTGTGTCTCTTATGCAAACAGGTAACCTGTAAATGGCTCATCTCTCAGGCTCATGCTTACACTTATCAAGGGTTTTAGAACTTGTCAGAGATTTGGGATACATAGCTAGGCTTAAAAAGGCCCTTGTGGTCGTTAGCCTAAGTAAACATCTACAAATCCCCCCAACTATATATACTAACTCCGGGATCACACTACAATGGGTCAAACAGTACTAAGTAAGTAGCTTCAACGAGAACATCTTAACATTTAAGTACTCCGTTCTAAACCCAACACATACCTGTTACCTATTATTATTTCTTTTCCTCTTTTAAACCTTAAATTCCAACTAAACTCTTCACTGAAACCAGCAGCTTCCAACATTACGTCTGCCATATTACTTTTGCCACCACAACGGCACAACTTAAAGTGACAGTGCACTATTTAATGAAATATTTAACTGTAACAAAACATTTGCTAATAAGAATGTAGCATTAGCTATTCTATGTTCGACTTTGGTGTTTGACGTTGTGAAGTTTTAGTAAAGTTAATATTTGACTTTGTTGTCTTGATGTTGTGAATGTTGATCAAATTACTTTTTCAACTTTATAAAGTAGATCCATATATATATATATATATATATATATATATATATATATATATATATATATATATATATATATATATATATATATATATATATATATATATATATATATATATATATATATATATATATATATATATATATATATATATATATATATATATGTATATATATATATGTATATATATATATATATATATATATATATATACACACATATATATAAAATGTGTGTGTGTTTATGTATGAATTTCTGTCTGCCCCCATATATCTATATGGGTAGAGTTAATTTCGTGGAACATACCCATTCTTGATAAATTTTTCAGTGTCAGAAGTGGCTGAATGTTTGGATTGTCAAAATCAACAATAGTAAAAAGTGTCAAATCTCAGGTGTAAGGCAAGTGGAACTGGATACTAATGATAAAACGTTCACTTGTAATGAAAGTTTTGTGATTGGAGTACAGTATATGTCTCTGCATATGTATGCACGTATGCACATGTGACTGTGTTTGTGGATTAGAGTTAGAGTAAGGGGCAGGCAAGGGAATATATGGGTGTGAAGTGTGTGTTTGTGTGTCTTATTTAGTGAAACTGTTAGGGAAATGGTATTCAGTACCCTAATCTGTAGGGTTGGGGTTAGATGCATGGGTGTTAGTGTAGGCGCACATGAGTAAGGTGGTGCAGTTGGGAGGGAGGGGTGAACCTGTCCTTGCTGTTTATTACTTCTGCCTCCGTTCTCTGTCCACTTCAGCATTACTGCTTTGCTTCATTGTTTTGGAGTGGGACATAAAAGAATATAAATGTTTGAATACATTTATGACCTGCCAAACATTAAATAATATTGTTTTTAACTGTAATGGAGCTGTACGTTTTGCAGGGTAGCAAGCCTTCCCTGCTGCTCTTATGTGAGGTGCTTTGCTCCTCCATACCCACCTTATGTTTATATTCTAATGCCGAGATCACTTTAACACCATAGAGGGGCATGTCCCCTTCCTTAGAAATAACACTGCCATAGGTTGGAATGTAAATAAAAGAACGGGACTAGGGGCAAAGTGCTGGGGACTGGCATGGCTTGTCTCCCCTGTAAAGTACTGATTTCAATGACTGAGTTCCTTTTAGTGTTCATTTGAAAGTTTCCTAGTTTAATTTCCTGGATTTGAGCTTCTGAAATTTTCTGCCACTCTTTTTTTTTTTTTGGTGTTTTTCATTTTTTTCAGGCTGAACTCCATTGTATAGATGAAGTAGATCACAATTTTTAGCACTGCATTTGTAAAATACCATATTACATGGAAGAAAGCACCTGTTTAGGAGTCGCATTCAGTGTTCACAGGAATCAGTGTTTGCTTTACATTTCTCAGCATCATGTAACTTTGTACTTGATGTTCATAATTCATTTTGTACACTAACAACATTTAATTTGTTAAAAATGTCTTGTTGATTTAACTGTGCCACAAATAAAACACACCATCTGTTTAACATCATTAAAAAACATCCCTAATAAAACTTTAACTTGTAACACTTTCTTAAACATTTGTCTTTTAAATGTGTACTGCATTGCTTAGTAAGTACTGTCTTACTGGAATGTTTTATTTGTGCTTTTTCTTTTCTTTTATTTTTTGCATATTAATCAGATATTATTTCATTTGCTGTGGAATGGTTCACTCCCGTAGGTAGGTTGTATAGGAGGAATACTTTTTGCTTAAATAGAACAAATGCTTTTGCTTATCTACAGGTGGTTTACATGATCTTAGAGAAACCTTATTGGAGTTAAAACATGGCTTATATAAACCAAGATAAATTATATATATATATATATATATATTTTTTTTATGTTAGATATATTTTGTTGTCTAGGAGCCGTTATATAGTTTCAGTAATATTTTATGTTCTAAGCCAAAATTAAATATTTGAATAGTCTGCCTGATTACTATATGTATATTTTTATTTTGTTGTAATATAAAAATAAATATAAGCTTTGTCATAATACTGGCTGACTAAAGTGATGTACTAAGGACAAAGGTATTTTATTGTTTAGAAACATGTCTGAAGCACTATACTACAGTCATATCACCACTTTGATAGATGTTTTCTCCCTAGATGTTTATGTCCCTATCTGATGTGCTTGCTGACTGTGAGCCTCCTCTTTCTTTTCTGTAGCCCATTCAATCCCCTGGAGCTGGGACAGAACTGGTGTACACGCAACCATCATTCAGGCAGCCAGTGGGGTGGATGAGTTTTCTTCTGAACCTCAGCAGTCCCATGCAATAGACTGATTTGTGCAGGATTTTAACAGTGCTTCCCCCATGATCCATGTACATTTCCCTGATGGCCCAAGCTATATCTACTTCACAAGTGCAGCTTGAAAGGTGTACAGTATGCTGAAATACCCACCTCACCTGAATGCCAGTCATGAAGCTGGTTTGCTGCCTCCCCCCCCCCCCCCATAATGGAACAGCCACTATTGGCTGCTCACTCCCACCTTCTCGGTCTAGCTCTTCTAGTGTTCAGTCACTGATTAATCCTGGGTCACCTGCATCACAAATGGGACCTTATTCCTATGCACTACAAAGCTGGCATTGATTTTATAGATTTGTGTTAGAGTAAGAAACTACCGATATAGTATCATGTGCACGAAATAAGTGATACTGTAGCTAGTACTAAGAAATGAGACTCATTTTCATGGATAACTTAAATATGTGTTGTCGTTGATTTAATTGTTTAGTTATTTCTTAACTGGGTAACTGAACTGGTCACCATGGTCCCTTTTCAGTCATGATCTGGGCTGCAAGGATAAGGGTAAGTGCAATATTTATGAACTCTTTACAGTAACCAAAGAACCACAATGTTTTTAAAGGATAGGAGGAAAATGGATTACCAGGAGAAAACTCTTGCAGACATGGGGAAGACATCCAAGATTCACTATCGATGGTGACAAGAGATCAGGAAGAGATAATTCACCTTTAAACACGTTTTTTATCGCTATTACTTTTTTCCCAACAGTTATTCAGTAACAAAATTGCAATCTTTTTTTTAAAGATGGTGACATTAAATTATAAATTCCATCTTGGTCTTCCATTACTAGACCATAGAAATTGCTGTTGGAGGTGATCTCATATAAAAATATATATGAAAATAGCACCATCCATGCTAAAAGCAGTTGGAGAAGGGGTTAAATCTGAAGACCTACTCATGGTTAAATACTCCCAGCTGATAAAGTAGTAGCAGTGTAATGTCAGATAAATAATTCACAACATGTTCACAAGTAAAAATTACCCAACCACTTTATCTGAGTGCAGAATTTATCATTGAATTGGCATACCTGATTGCAGAGTCATCAAACATACCAGAGTAAAATAAAGGGCTGATGTTCTGTAGTCCTATCTCACCTTCATTCTTACATATGGGATTGGAGCCAATCCTCCGACTCAGTCTATTTACAAGCTGGAAGTCTTCTAGTTGGCTCGTGACTAGGTAGGTATCCCATGGTGCACCAGTACAATCCCCAGATCTTGTTTGCAGCGTCGACGAGTTTGGTTGTGCTTCTCTTTGGCTCTGGCTAAGTGTTGCATTTACTTTAACTTTTTCCAAAAAATTGTTGGCTCTGTTTAGCTTAAAATAGTAAAAAGCTGTTACTGCTTTATTGTTAATCAGTTAGCGTAGTTATTATTAGTGTAGTTAGCTTATACTTGTGCCATTTGGTGCAATCTTTGGCCTTTTGGCCTGTTTTTCCTTAGTATTGGTATCCTGTGTGCTGGTTTTTGTATACTCTTAGAATTAGTAGTTGTAGGCACCTTTTGCGCACTGTTAGACTGTGTGTTAATAGGATAGTCTAGTGTTTTTGGCGGTTTCCCGCTTGTTAATTGGTTAGCATTGTTGGATTTGCTGTCCTTGTTAACAGAACTATATTCTGTTAGTTATTGGCATAACTTTGAGTTTTTGGTAGATTCCCGCTAGTTTTGCTGATATTTCTGCTTAAATGTGTGAAATTCTATACACCGTTTCCCTTCCTGCCTGGGCTAGGCCCATTTAAGTTAGAGGACCTAGTCCTCGTGGTGTCTTTCTCCTTCCTGCAGGGCTAGGCCCATTTAAATTAGAGGACCTAGTCCTCCTTCTCCTTTTCCTCCCTCTGCATGTGTCCTTTCTGCAAGAATGTCTAAAGAGAGTAAGGATCATAAGTCATCTGGCTTTAAGAAGTGTATTAAGTACTGTCAAAAAATGTCCATAACGGATGGTCACGGTAACTGCGTTTACTGTTTGGGGGCCATCCATTTACATGAGACTTGTTTATTTTGCCATGCTTTCAGTCCTAGGGTGTTGCAGGAGAGGAAGAACAAGCTCATCACAAAAGGTCTTCTTAAACCTTCCTTTGAGGAAGTTCTGTCTAGCTCTTCCTCATCTTCAAAATCCACTAAGGGAAAATCTAAATCCTCTAAGAGGCCCTCCCCGGCTGGCATCTCGGAGCCACCTCTTAAGATATCAGAATCAGACAAGTCCACTGTCTCATCGGCTCCACAAACCTTGGTGCCAACTGAGAGCAGTATTGCAATTACAGGGTCGGTTCCAAGTATTTCAGAGCCAAACACTGACACCACTGAGACTATTTCTTGGAGCCAGTCTATGGATCCTCTACTGGCCTCCTTGTTATTGAAATCTCTGATACCTCAGAGATCCCACTTTCCTACTCTGTCATCCAGGTCTTTCCGGAGTTTATCGGAAGAAGATGTAAAGAGGGTAGTGCTGAGACCGTTGAAGTCATCTGCTTTGCCTAAATTGCTGTTGGTTTTGACCCAGTTGGTTCCGGAGCCACTTGAGTCCATTCAACCCTCTGTGATCATTCCTCCTCTGAGCCATGCTGGTCTTTCAGAGCCGGAGTGTTTGGTACCACTGTGGAACCTTCGGCTCCAGCTCCCCTTGTGGCTGTTTCAAAGCCAAGTTCTGCTCAGACACTCTCGGTGCCATCCGTAGTGTCTAGGGGCCGAAGCTCCCCGGTCGGCCCCGACAGGGATGCTTGGAACCGAACTTCTTCAGTTCCGAGTCTTCCTCTCGGTGAATCGGCTAGGGTGATTTCGGACCCTATGTCTATCTTGGAGCCAATAGCTCTGGTACCGACGGCATCCTCGGTCTCCTCGAAGCCGGGGAGGTCTTCAGTGCCAGAGAGGTCAGCATTCGAGATGATGAGAAGTGTGCTGTCCCGATCATCAGCTCCTACCAGAGGTACCGGCACTCTTCCCCCTAAAGCACCTATTTCTGTCTCAGCTCCTACCCCCTCCATGAACAGCAGAGACCCTCAGCCTCAGGAGCCACCGGCTGGTGGCCCCCACTCTTCCGAGACCTCCCTGGAATGTCCTTCTGAGGAGCCCCAATGGAAGAGAACATGTAAGAGGAAGCATGTAGACTCCCAGGATGAGTCTCTGACCTCTGACACTGACCTCGAGGAGTCGGAAGGGTCCCCCAAGTCATCCTCTGATGATGTCTCCTTCGTAGACATCCTGGAAATCCTTAAGCAGAGGTGCAGCTGGCCCACTGTCACCCTTTTTGATGAGGAGTCGTACCTGAAGGCCTTCGGGTCTCAATCTTCAGCCTCTTGGGTGTCTCCACCTTTCGACGAACTGATAGAGCTAGTTAGTTGAAAGGTGTGGGATACTTCTAATGCCGTGGAGCCAGTCCCCAGGAGACTGAATACGTTTCTTTCTGCCCCTCCTGAAAATGATTTTTTGTCTAAAGGTGTTCCCGTAGATGCCATGGCACTGGAGGCAGCCACTAAGAATGAGCTAGCTGAGACGACTTCTTTTCATCCACCGAATAAGGAGTCTCGATGGATAGGTACGGGAAGCGTATCTTTAGTTCAGCGGCATTTACCCTCAGATCACTGAACTACCTTACTCACTTCACTAGACATCAGAGAGATCTCCTTAAAGAGTTAGGAGATTCTCTAACAAGGTACATGTACTGAGGGAGTCCCTGACAAGGTTTCTGCCCAGTTGTCCACCTTGAACTCTATCGTCAACTCTTCCATCTGGCTTATTTCATATGCAGCCGATGCAGCGAGTAGAGCAGTGAGTTCAGGTATTTCCCTGATGTGGCATTCCTGGATGCGTTTGTGTAACTTTGCGGAACCATTCAAGTCTACCTTTACCACGATGGTTCCTCCTTGTTTGGATCCAAGGTAAAGGAAACTCTCACCTAGTGCGAGCAAGAAGGAAAAACACTCTCTGCCATGGGAGTACATTTTACTGTACTCTCTAGACCATACCCTAAGGTTAGAGGGACGGTAAGATGTGTTTCAAGAAGTCCGAGAGGTTTTTCCAGGATGCACAGGGTGACTCCTCCTTCAGAGGCAGAGGAGGAGGAGGAAATGTTAGACGTCACCCTAGAGGCAGGGGTGGTCCGCAAAACCAGGGAGGTTGCCATTCCTTTCGGGGCTGGCCTTACCAGCGCTCCTGATGTGGGGCCCGACTGTGCTTCTCTGGGGCCAGTCGGGGGTCGCATTTCTTTGTGCCCAGAAGCCTGGCTGGGTATCACTCAAGACAAGTGGGTACAAAGAATTATTACCAGAGGTTATGCCATGCCCTTTTCTCTTCCACCTTTTGTTCCCAAGAAGATCCCTGATGTTCCACCCAGTCACAGGGATCAGGCAACTGTGGAGGTCAACAAGTTGCTGTCAAAAAGAGTCATCCAACCCTGTCCCAGCAGACCAAATAGGATCCAGAACTTACTCCAGATTCTTTTTAGTGCCAAAACGTACAGGGAACTGGAGGTCTATTCTGGACCTCAGCAGTTTGAATGATTCAGTAAAGAAGGACAAGTTCCGAATGGTGACACTGCAGTCTATACTCCCGTTATTATGGAAACACAATTGGATGTGCTCAATAGATCTCCAAGGCGCCTATTACCACATAAAAATGGACAGGGCATCGAGGAGTCATCTACGCTTCCAGCTGGGAGCCAGTCATTACCAGTTTCGTGCTCTGCCCTTTGGTCTCACCACAGCCCCCAGGGTGTTCACCAAATGAATGGCAGTAGTGACAGCTCACCTGAGACGTAGAGGATTCCAGGTGTTTTCGTATCTGGATGACTGGCTCTTGACCGTTGCCACCAGACATCTACTTGTTCAGGCCAGGGATGCTACTCTTCAGCTTTGTGCCCAGCTGGGAATTTCTGTAAATTGGGAAAAATCTGCCTTATTGACCTCTCAATCTGTGATTCTTTTAGGCACAGAGATAGACACAGTAGACATGCTGGCTCATCTTCCTGCCGAAAGGGCACAGAATCTGGTTATTCAAATTCGACGTCATCTTCCCTTATGAAAAGTCAAAGCCAAGATTATTCTGGTGGGTGTCAGAGTTGCAAGCGTTGTCTGTTAAACCCCCTTATCTGATTTTTCACAAGGACAGGGTGTTCCTTCGTACTAATCCCTCTTTTTTTCCCAATGTCTGTTCCCATGCCACTTCACTTCACTTCATCAGCTGGATGTCCATAGACAATTACGTTTTTATTTGACTAAGAAAATCAGGAAATCAGATCAATTATGCATATCCTTATCTGAATCCAGGTCAGGTTTACCAGTTGCCAAAGTGACACTCTCAAATTGGATTTCTAGCTGTATAGCTTATGTTTACAATTCTGAGGGTAGACCTTTACCCTTTAAAATCAAGGCTCATTCTACCAGATCTCAGTCTACCTCTGCAGCCTTTCAAACCAGGGTCCCACTAGATAATATTTGTGCAGCAGCTATGTGGGCTACCCCAAACACTTTTATTAATCATTACAAATTAAATTTAACCTCCAGGGGTAGAGCATCATTTGGTTCCATGGTACTCAGGAGTATTTTTCCTTGAGCCACCCAAGAATAAGACGCTAGGGACGCTGTCCCATATGTAAGAATGAAGTTGAGATAGGACTACAGAACATAAAAAAAGTTATGAATTCACCATAACATTCCATGTTTGTATTCCATCTCGCCCTTCATTCTTACGAACCCACCCGCTTATCCCCAGCCTGGAAGTACCTGGAGACAGAAACATATTATCCTTTTTATGGAGACCTTTTAGTGTTGGCTTCTTTGGTATAGTTATTATCTTTCCTAGTTAGCAGCAAACAAGATCTGGGCATTGTACTGGTACACCATGGGGATACCTACCTAGCCACGAGCCAACTAGAAGACTTCCAGCTTGTAAATAGGCCGAGTCGGTGCCAAGGTTCAGCTCCGATCCCATATGTAAGAATGAATGGTGAGATGGACTACAAACGTGGAACGTTATGGTGAGTACATAACTTCTTTTTTTGTTAATAAACATATAAATAAGAATAACAAGTGACATGGAGGAATGAAATGCACTTTCATTCAATGATCTCCACAAACAGCATAAACAGATTTTTTTTTTCGCATCAGAGCTGTGACCTCTCAATTGTTGTATCACTGCAGGTAACCCAAGGGATTTTACTTAATTTCAAAAAAACAAGATTTGCTAATAATTATGAGAAATAAGTACACAGAATGAAGAATTGAATTCATAAGACAAATTGGTTAACTTTTTCAACCACAATACACAGCTGGATTACACCTTCAATAAAGCATTTTTGCATGTGATTTATCCATCTGGTTAACAACTTATTAAAATCTGCAGATATAATTTTGGGTACCTGTTTCTTTCTGTGAAGAGTGACCACTTATGTGCTTTTAGCCACTGTTATGTCATTAGACTGACCCCCAAAACAACACACTGTTCTCAGGATGACATATTATTGATACAGATGATGTATACAGTACGTGACAGAAATACATCTCATCTGATGGCTGTGAGTTGATGAATGCACTTTCCATTTCAGTGTTAGATGAAGCATCCCTATCCTAGATCATAGCAAGATGAAGCACCCACATCTCTGATGGCTACAAAGTGAAGCATCCACTTTGCATTTTACTGATAGAAGAAGCAACCACATTCGAGATCACTTACATGGTGAAGCATCTCAGATCAGTACTACAGTACCTTGGGATGACTGTTGCAGATGAACTTTCTGCTTTATACTATTTATCCAAAAAATCCAGAACTTGCTGTTTTCTACTGCACAAAATGTAATGCTTTCTCCCAGTATGATTCCTGAGTCTGCAGTCGAAAGGTGGTTTACTATCCATGTGTTGATGTCATTTCTGTCAAAAGCTGCAATCTCGAATTTGGAAGATTGAAAGGCGGAAAACTAAAAGTGAGAAATGCCATAAAATCCTGAATTCTGAGACTCCCTGTTGCTACTGACCCAGAAATAAGGACTAACATGGGTTTTGAAGGGGGGCCAGTCCAGCACTTTGACATTTTTCACATTCTGTTTTCTGTGTTTCAGTTATCCAATGTTGAGATTGCAGCTTTCAATGGAACTGGCATCAACATACTGACAGTAAGCATGAAAGCCTATACAAATGACACCATTTGCTTTTTGTCTCTGTTGTGTGACCTATGTCCCCACTCAGCCCTAGTATCATCTGTAAGTTAGCCTTTGGAGTTGAACCAAGCAGCCATCACCACTGCCTTGGTCTTTAACATCATTGCCATGACAGTCTGTCCATGCCCCTTATCTAATGTATGCTGATGAAATCCCAGCTTGTGACCACTGGTCCATAGCCATCCATGGGCATATTGGTTACCTTGTTATAAGCATATTGGCTAAAGACAGTTTGGGTGAGACGTAGTGACTGAGCAGTGCTTCCTCAAAACATTCTAAATGGGACTTTTATGTTGGGGACAAAGCCCTCCACACCCCCTGTGCAGGGGTATGTACTTCCTCTATAGTTCTTATTATATTCATCAGTGAAATCACACAACCTCAGCAAACAGTTTAGTACACTAAAATACACTTTCACAGAAGCATTGTTTGTTTACTCAGTATTCACCAAACAGATAATAGGTCATCACTGAAGCAGTCCCAGCATACACAACAGGTGTAGAATTGTATGTAGAGAGTAAATCATAATTGTATTCTAGTGGCTGTGGTTCCTGTCTGGACTCATCTGGAGGTACTAACTTATGATATCCATAACTCTGCTACAGAGATATTGAAGCACGATTAGCCCCATTGCTAGCTACAGCACTTACTACTTAGGGTCAATATATCTTATTTTAACCTACAGCCATCCATCTCTCCAGAACTGCCTTTTCTCATTTTTGCACATGGGTTTGGGGTGTCCCATCAACAGTGACCATCTTTTACAGCCAGTGTACACCCCATCAAGTGGCTATCCCTGCCATGGTTGTTCTTCCATACCAAACACACACTTGCACACTCATATCTATGGCCGGTTTATGGTGTCCAATTGACCTACTGCATGTCTTTGGAAAGTGAGATGAAACTGAAGTACTCTGTGAAAACTCCCATGACATACACATGGAAGACATGCAGGCTGTGCACAGAAAGTACCCCAGCTGAGAATTGAACCTGTGAACTTCTTGCTGTGAGGTGGCAAGTACTACCCACTATGCCACTGTGCCACAATCTACATTTAGTGCCATATTGCTGTTATTATTTGTAGTCACTCATTAACCAAACAAAACCATTAAGCTCAAAATATCTTCAGGATTCATCCAGCAGTGCTCTCTAATTATGTGATTTGCTTAGGGTTGCACAGTAGGCAAGTAGAAACTGCTGGTCATTGTAACAAGGGTCTATATTACAACAACGAACGATCAAATGATCGAACGTTGTTATATCGAACTCTAAAGTTCGAATTCACAAGACATCAAACAACCAGAACAGCGAGTTTTTTTCCCAGGGAAAAAAAATCGCTGCCCCCCCCCCAAAAAAAGACATTAAAACATTGCATAAAGTGGGAGGCTGTGCCCCTTACACCCCCCACTACTTAAATATACCAACTCTGAGATCACACTACAGTGCCAAAAATGGCAAAGTGACGAAGCGGCCAAGCGACTTCTTTCCCAGGGAAAGAATTTGCTTATGTGCCTCTTCATCATTTTGCCTGTTCAATATTTCAAGTTCAACCAAGACGCATTAGACAAAATGTGTCTTCAGTTATCTGATAGAAACCCTGAAACAAGACATCATAATATTATGGGGTTTAACCCACTCACCTTGGCTACCATCCAGGCAGTTTTGCAGACAGAATGTAAATGTATGCTGATTTCATGACTGCATTACATAGAACTGTGAAAGGTGCGCAAGACTTTCCCTAAGGCCATTATTTTTAGGCAGTTTCTCTAGCTTTTTAAGTACTACCTGTCCCACATCATTTTTGGGCTATTTCCAGCTGTGTACTGACTCATGCTCCTCATCCTTATAGGTTTCTTCAAGAGCATTTAATCACATCTAAGGACATCCTATAAACCATGACTGTGGTAGATTATAGAAACTCTTTTAACTTCTGCTTTCAGCACTTCATTTTGAGGACTTTTTTCCATTTTCATTTGTAGAAAATTCTGAATCATAAAAAGCAGAGGAAAAATAGAAAATGCTAACTCCTAGCAGAGGGGAATCGTCAAAAGCAGGTTGCCAGGAACTAGTTTTTCTGAATACACTAATTTGTAAAGGATTTCCATTTATAGGGACATTGAGTAATTCTCTCAATTTCAAAATGTCTTCTTCTTATTGACCTCTGTGTCACCTGTGGCTAAAGCTTTAGTGGTAACTTTGTTGTTATGTCTGTTGGTGTTTTCTAAGATTTTTGTAGTGTCCAGATGTTTTAATTTCTGATCAGTTCTCCGTCTAAATCTTCTGCTTTAATCACTCCATATTATAGTACAGTTCAGGAAGCCTCATTAAAACATCGGATGTCTAGGCTGCTACCTAAGTCAGTGCCTTCCTCAGTTCTGTGAGAGTCTGCAGCAAAAACACCGAGGTGCAGACCTACACAACCATCTATTATGGTTCAAGAGAAAAAGGAAAGATGGCTTACCTGATTTATCTCGTTAGAATGAGATCGGTGCCTTTTCCTTCTTAAGATTGAGAATAGGAGATGTTTCCCCTTCTTGTTCCTTAGGGTCTCCGCCAGAAATATTTCCTTTCTAGGAAAAGAGAGAGAAATGAGAGACTTCTTGTTGGAAAGTGAACAGCGCCTTCACTTTATTATATTTTTAAGGATATTTTAAAATCTATTAATTAAACTCCTCATTCAAAGTATGTTACCCTTAAGAAAGCTGATAGGCTTTACAAAAGTCCGTTACCTAAACAGGATCTCAAACCACAAGGTCGTGTCTATAGTGAGCTTACTTCTAGATGGATTCAGAATTATTAAACAAGTATGAGGAAATGTGTGTACAACTTTTACAGTAGTTATTAGAGCAATTAAATGTGTAGTACATATTGTATTTCAAACAGCTTAAGGAAAATTTGCAGTCATTTCCCACTAGTAATAATACTAATAAAAGAAATAGGGTGGTATGGTAAATGAGATAGGAGTGCAGACTTCGAAATGCACTTATGATGCTTTCTCAAGGAGTGCTATATTCGAGGTTCTGTGGAGAAAAGGTGCATTTCTGTAGAAGTGTAACGTATAATGAGATCATTAGGGGAACATTACTAAATAGTTGGGTGACACATGGATATTTGGTAAACCATAAGATGATGTCATTCTTGACCTTAAACCAAAAGGCAAAACGGGATCCCGTGTTAGAGATATGTATGTTCACATCTCCTACACCTCAAAACCAAAAATGTATACAGATTACCACAGAACAGCTCAATACTTCAGACAGTTCAGTGTTGTTATCCTTTAAAATTTCTTCAGATACCAGGTTATTCCATGAATGCCTCATCACCAAGTGCAAATGGCAGTATAAATTATGGATCAGTTCTTTTTACATGCAGTTCAGAAAGTACTTATGTTTCTGAGAAGTCAAGGCTTTTATTTCAGACTTTTTCTGATCCCGGAAAAGGACAATACCTCAAACCAAGTCTTAGACCTGCTAATCTTGAGCAGTATCAGCAGTGCAGTTTCTGTCTTTGTGGTACATTTAAAAACTGTACTTCCTTTTACAAACTGCAATACTTGTGTGGCAGGTTTGGAGCTGCAATATGTTTAACTTTGTAATCAAGTGAGACCTTTTCATATGAAATACCTCAGGTTTCATACACCTCACTAACATGTTTGGTGTTTAGGTGTGCCATCTGGGCTGTCCACATTCCCCAGAGTTCTTACCAAATATTTAGCTTTGATGTTTGTATCCCAGGCAGAGGTCAAGCCAGTAATTCCACTTTGCATTCAGAAAAACGTTTTGCTTTCCCTTAACCCACTTGACATTTAGAAAATAGACACATCTCTTTAAAATTTGCCTCGTATCCATTTAGTAAATGTCTGCAGCATTTTCATCTGTTCCCTGTAACTACTAAAGATATTCCCTGGAATTTAGAAAGGCATAGTGCACTGTCCCCCAGATTTTTATAGTGTGTTGTACTGAGTGATTCAGATTCTAGTGTACTGCTACAGCAGTACAAAGGCACCAGCCTGCAGTTTGGGTACTTACATGAAAATGTGGGAGTCCAGAAGCTGGACTTATGCTAACTAAGCTAGTGCTCTCCCTATGAAATACCACTGACATCTCAATAATGTGGTAGAGTGAGTCAGAAAATAGCTCAACCACATTATTTGTGTGGTGCAACAGGAAAAAATGTACACTTCAGTTGATGGTGTATGCTGTGGGTAAATAATGAGAATTCATCCATGTGTGTGTGTGTGTGTGTGTGTGTGTGTGTGTGTGTGTGTGTGTGTGTGTTTGTTTGTAGCTGCCTGCACGTGTGAATATCTGGGTATGTGAATGAGCATGCATTCCTGTCTTTGTTTTGTGTGTGTATGTATATGTGCATGTGTGTATATCCATCCACATGCATGTAAGGTGTCTGGATGGGCTGGTATGGGGACCACTAGTTTGGTTAGGTCTAACTGCACAGTGCTCAATTCAGAAAGGTGACAGTGAATTCAGAGGGGTTTTATTGTGCCACTAATGAGGTGTTGCATAGTGTACCTTTATCATGTCTCTGACTTGTGGACTAATAGTGTCACACTACTGATCAGTATGGTATTGCCCTATGAGCTGTGATGTAGGTAATATTTCTGAATCCTTGGGACTGGTTTTAGATCAACAGCCTTTTATTGTAAGCAAGCTATGCACCTCTTTGTTGGAAGCATTAATGTATACAGTTGTAGACATGAACAACTAAAAACACATTCAGGTTCACTAAAGGAAGCAATTAAAGTATTAACAATAAATGTTATTTCAAGTTTTTATCTAATAAATGAGTAATATTTATTAAGCTAAATATTTTTATAAAGTATATTTTCAGCTTCATTGTGATTGGATAAGCATGGTCATGTGATATCTGAAATATTTAAAACACATTGTTTGTCTTTATTTTCATTGTTTTGAAGAGGTTCTTTATATGCAGTAATGAAAGCATGTAACATTAAATTTCTTAGTGTACCTGAGTGTTTGATTTTTGTTTTCCAGTTTTAGTCACACTGTTGGCCATTATTATTGGTATTTCATTTGTAGAGATAACATAGCCTGAAACAGCCGTAATGTTTCTTAGTGTTGCTGTAAAAAGTGTACTCAGTACAGTGCAAAGGGTATGCCTGTATATACTGTTGACACCTGAGTAAACAAAGTATTACAATCTTCCCCTGGCTGAATGAATGATTCACAGTAAGAGACCCATAAAGGTGTTAATTCGGCACACATAACAAGCAGTTTCACTCGTCCTGGCTTTAGAAAAAAAAAACAAATGTTCAAGCTCAAGTGTATTACCTTATTTTTAAAGAATGTAAAATTATTCTTAAAATGTTTTGTAATAATTTGAAGCTAGTCTCCCCAGGCCTCTGCTGAAAACAGGCTTCTTCCCAGTCGGAATTTCCCAGTAATCAAATGTCAATAATGTCGATAAATAAGTAAATTACAGTATGTATTAACTAAGCACATTGCAAAACACAAACTCAGACTATGATGTTTGGAATAAATCACCCAAACAGATGACAAAACAAACAGATAAATAAATAAGTAAATAAATTTGCCAGAAAAACATTTTCCAAGAAACATCAAACTGTTAAAATTCAGCATGCATTGCCAAGAAAATAACCACTTAGTCAAAGCAAGTGTAAACAGGAGCTCAAAAAAATGGGCAACAGCATTATTCAAATGCACAGAAGCCAAAAGGCAGCAACTTGAACACTGCTCAGAGCTGGCAACCATTGTTCAAATGAACAAAGTCAAATCTGGCATGCCTTCAAATAATGAAACACAAACTTGAAAGTTTCCTGTAGAAAACCTATCCAAAAGTGAAAAATTGCTGGGCATTAGTATAAATGTGGTCTAAATATGCTGCTGTATAAACAATTTGCTGTCAGTCTTTAAAAATATCATTCCTACAAACAAAATATTTGTTTTAAGATTAATATTGGGACCATGCAGCTGATACTCCCAGGCACATAAATGCTGGTTATGGATTTCCAACATATAACTCTAATATTGATGATAAACAACTTGTAAAATTCCTCTGCAAATCGACTTTTTCAAAACAGAAAGCAGACATTCAGCAGAACAGTCCCACAGCACTCTAAGCCCCACTCCAGTGGAGCAAGACAAATGCATAGTTCAGTAGCTGCAAGCAACAGTGGCAAACATCTGCAAGACACAGCTATAGGACATCTGTGACCAATGACTAAACATCTCCATCAGCCAAGAGCAGAGCCACCAAACAGTTTCAAAAAGTGACTTAGGCAAATTACAAATGGAAGGCTTAGAAAAATGTCAAAAAAAACCTTAAAAAGCATATCTCTGCACTGCCAACCATCTGTCACCAACTCATCAGCCTTATTCTGTCACTAGAGTGCCTGTCTGAATCCCTCAACATCAGTATTATTTCTAGTGAAATCACAAATCCATTGTTGGTGAAGGTCTCACAGCCAGAGCTTATGGGCTTCACTTAAAAGCAACAGGTAGCAACAAGGCATTGACTGAAATCCTTGGGTTATGCGTCATCTTGTATCATTGTTCATGCTTTATTTCATGCTAACCAGCAGCATTGATTCCATTTTTTTCACTTCATGAAAAAGTGACTTCTGTGGTGGACTGATTTAATAAAGCAGTCCATGGGAGAGACACCCTCAGAGATTTGGTGTTTTAAAACAGCTTCATTTTATGCCTGGGGAGCCCATTAACATGTTAGTTCAGGGCAGCCAGAAAGTGGAGGACGTCTCTTCACATAATTTTAAATAAGTTGGTAGCTATACATAGATCATTCATAGCCCTTCAGAACCAATTTCAACCAGGACATTTACTGATCATGATAGGTGACTTTAATGCATGTGATATGTAAACCAGCAACTAGGAACTGGATCTTTTCATCTGTGTAAAGAGCATGTAAGTCTGCGGTAGACAACCTTAAAATTTAACAGTGTAGTGCTTGGTCTGCCGTATAATTTGAAAGGGGCAGTTAGATTCATAGGATGATACTAGGCTACTGGCCTGGAGGCACTTATAAGCCTAGCCAAGAATTTCACCCTTGTTCCCACAAAGTCAGCAGCTGTTTTCCCTGTCCAGCAGGGAGACAGATATGATCCCAGGGGTATATTTTCTGTTTCCCATCCAGTCATCCAGGTTCCTCTTAAAGACGGCTAGTGAGGTACTCGGCTTGACATGGAGAGGGAGTCTATTCCACAGATGGTGGAGTCATTGGGATACAAATCTATTCCACCAACAAGTTCCATTAATGTCACAGACCAGGTTGAGGCCGTGGATGCAGGTTGCGTGAGTGGAGTTTGACTTATGGATATGCAGCGACTCCATCAAGGCTGAGTCTGAGATGGCCTTGTATGCCACTCGGGTCATCTCTGAGCAGTCTGTATGAGACTGAGTAGAGGACAGAGCTTTTAGCCTATCTGTATAGTATAGGTTTTGAGAATTTGGATTTTCCTGGTCAGGAACCTCTGTGGTGTCTCCAACTGCTGCATGTGCTTGGCAAGGTACATGCTGAAGGGGGCACTGTACTCGATAATGGGTCTGATAAGGGAGAAGTACAGGGATGTTATGACTTTCTTGTTCCTGGATGAAATACCCTTACTTATGAGGTGGGCCATGTAGAAAGCCTTCCATACAATGGAGGGAACGTGCTGGTCAAAAGTCAGATTGCTATCATCCTGGGTGCCTAAGTCCATGCTTAGTACATTGTTATTAATGTGATAATTAATGGGTATGCCATTTTCCCCAAAGGGGATAATGATGCATTTCTTGTCATTCAGTTTGAGGCCATGCTTCTGCCACCAGTCATTAGTTTGGGTAAGGCCCTCTTGGAGGATGTTGACATCACTAGGGGAATTTATGACAGTACTCAGCTTACAGTCATCTGCAAACTTGATCAGCCACAGACCAGTGATTTTGTCTTGTACCTCAGCAAAGTATATCCCAAACAGTAGAGGCCCCAAGACTGATCCTAGGGGTACGGTGCTTGTTACGGGTCTACTACTAGAGGTGGATTCCTCTATTTTGACTTAGTGGGTTCTATCCATGAGCCAGTTAGCTACCCATCTGGTAACATACGGGTTGATGCCTAGCTTGGAGTTTTTGTCTATTATGCCTGCATGGGAAATTGTGTCGAAGGCTTTGGCTAGGTCAAGGTAGGTGGTGTGCACTGTCTTCCCCTCATCCATGGCTTTGGTGACTGTTTCGAAGAAGGCAACCAAATTTAACAGGCATGATCTCCCTTGGACAAAACCAAACTTTGTGAGATCAAGGGTTTGGAGGTTGCAAATGTCCTTGTTTATAAGGTCCATGATAATGCGTTCCATGGCCTTGCAGATCAGGCTAGTTAGACTGATGGGCCTATAATTGTCTGGGTTGGTGGATGCTCCACCTTTGTGTAGAAGAATGACAGTGGCTGTACTCCATTCTGCTGAGACAAAGCCGGTGCACACGCTTTGGTTGAATAGGGTGCATAGTGGTGCTAAGAGCTCTTGCCTGAGTTTATGTAAGACACAGCCAGGGATGTTGTCAGGTCCCATGGAGACTGCATTTTTTGCCTTTGCGAGGGCATTAATGACCTACTCCTTGGTGATGAGGGAATGGGGGCAGGTGCTGGGGATGTCCTGGTTTACTGATGGGGGAGACAGGGGGTGATATTTTCACTGAACTTGTCTGCCAGCAGGTTGGCTATGTGTATGGCATTTGTGTATGTGGTATTCTTGACCACCAATTCAGAGCAGATTTGGGAGTCACCTTTGAGATTGCAGAGGTATGCGAAAAAGGCCTTGTGATTGTCTTTAGTGGATGTGGCCTATTTGGACTCAAAGTTAGCCTTAGAGGATTTCACCAGTGACCTTATTTGCTTGTTCAGACAAAGGAGAGATTGATTCCAACTTGGCACGTGCTCCTTCTTGGTCCTGGACAACAATTATTTCCTTTTATTACAGAGTCTATTTATTGCTGCTGTCCACCAGACAGGTTTACTCTTCCTTGCGGAAGATGATTTGGTCCTGTCAAGTATTGCTGAGTCCTTGCAGCTGTATAAGTGCTCAGAGCATTTAGGGCTAGGATCTACGAGCATATTTATGAAATTAAACCTTGCAATGAAAAGAATGCCCTATATAGACATATTAGGGAGAACCCAACACATGCCTTTAAATTTTGTGCCATAGATCACGTTGACTTAGGACCTAGGGGTGGGCCAAGTGACGGATCTTTAGAATTTAAAGAGCTAAAATGGCCAATTAAACGTAATTCTGATGAAAAGCCTGGACTTAATGACAGGCTATCATTCAGTTCTTATTTGAAATTGAAAGTAGCATATTTTTTTATGAATTTTATGACATTATTTGCAATATTTAGTATGTTTTGTGAGTCTGTAACAGAGTATTAAATGAATGTAATATGCCTTTTATGTTGTGCTGTGTTTTAACAACTGGGTGGGTCTGAATTGAATTGAACTAATTAAGAAAAGGGTGGAGAAATGGGTATAAAGTATGTGTTTGTGCACTTTATTTTTTATTCTGAAGAAGTCTGAAACTAGTAAGATGAAAGCGTTTGGATTAAACTGCAAATATGCTTTGTACGTGGTGTGACCGGCTTGCTTTTTCACTTCTTTTGTGTTTGCTGAGTTGCTGTGTGGTTTTACTGAATAGTCCATAAGAGGTATGTCTCAAGTCATTCACACCAACATGGACTATGACAGATTCATAACGGTACCTCTTGTTGAGAGACTTGAGTGTGTGAGTGATATGGTGGATTCTAGCACCTGACAAACAACTTACACTGACTTTCCCCTTGTATAGCTTGGTGAGGGGCACATCTTTATGTCTCACGATAGTCTCTGCTATGACTAGTATGCTGGGTTTGTGGCTGGGCCTCAGAGGCATGTGTACTATGTGTGGTAGATTGTGAAGTGCGTGTGTGCTTTTGCTTCAGAAGTCTCTCTTGTTTATGTATGATTTTGTTGAGAACCTCCACATATGTAGAAATGTAGTATTTAGGTGTGGGTGGTGTTAGAGGTGTGGTGTTTGTGCAGACGGCCTTCTCACTGCCAGATGTACTGGCTTGTGATTGAGACAGCGAGGATTCTAGGTTCTTAATGTAATTGCATCTCTCACATATTGTATTCCTAGGTGGTAGAAGAAGGGTTCCTATCGCGTGATCAAAAATTGTAAACGGCGTACACGTATTGAGCAAACCCGATTGGTCGAAATGTTGCACTTGTCACACGGAAATCGCCGTAGGGAATATTTTCCCTTTACTTCAATGCAGTGCGATCTCAGAGTAGGAATAATTAAATAGCGGGGTGTGGCTTGCCCCCCTGCCTACAGCGTTTAGATACGTATAGTTTTTTTATTTTTATTTTTTTATTATATTTTCAAAATTTCAAACATCACTCATATGGTGTCAACCATATGGTGTTCGATGTCTGAAACTTTTGAAAATATAATATAGACCCGTAGAAGAAGAGGGCTGTCCGTGTACATGAAGCAGTTGCTACACTATTTCAGGATGCCCATATCAACCAGACTAGCAAGAGAAATTACAGGAAATTGTCTATGGTTGTCAGAATCTGCGGAAGAGGGGTTAAGGATGGTCAAGATAATGCTGGCTCACAAATGGAAGTTAAATTCAGACATTTGTCAACAGATTTCGCAAATGCCTAAGACAGGGCTCTGTTGGCAGTTGAAATTTACTTGAGAATGGACCCTGGAGGTAGATGGTCATTTGTGAAGAAATGTGGACCTAGACATTTTTTGTAACTGTAAAACATAAGTACAACAGTAGCTCTCACTTATGATGTTGTTCCTATTATTGAGTATTTGCTGTAGGACCAGTGTTCTTCACAGTCCTACGTTCATAGGTGTTTTCTAAGTTAACAACCACAAGAGCCTTTTAAAGCCTAGCCATGCATCCTAAATCTTCGACAAGTTCTGGTACCCTTGATAAGTGTAAGTGAGAGCTTGGGAGATGAAACATTTACAAGCAGGGGCCCGGGAGATGAACCATTTACAGGTTGCCTGTGTCCATTAGAGACATAGGTGCCAAACCAGGGATGAATTTCTGGTTTCTCATCCAATTGTCCAAGTTGCACTTGAATTGGTTTGGGAGGAACTCTGCTTCACATGGATGGGGCAGACAGTTCCAGAGATGGGGCAATCTCTGGGACACATACCTGTCTGTCCAGCAGGTCCTATTTGCATCACAGTCAAGGTTTAAGTCTATATAACAGGTAATTCTGATGCTGTTTGTTTTGTGGGTATGCAGGAGGTCCATCTGAGTTGGGTCTGTCAGTGCCCTGTATGCCAGGCATAGATCTCCCTTCAATAGCCTGCTGGAGGCAGAGTACAGAGATAGAGGCATGATGCGGTCTAAATAGGACATTTTATTTATGCCCTGTATTCTTTTAGTGAGGAACCTCTGTGGACATTCCAATTATTGGCTATGTCTGGTTAGGTGCATACCAAAAGGGGCATTGTACTCAATGATAGGTCTGATGAATGCTGGATACAGTGGAACAATGACTTCTTTGGACTTAGATCCCATAACTTTGTTTCAAGTTGCGCAACATAGAATGATTTCCTCACCACTGTAGACACATGATGGCCAAAGGCTAGATTATTGTCTTGTGTGTCCCCAAGTCCCTGACTACTGGGTCAACTCTAAGGGGTGTGTTGCCAATATGATAGTTACCAGGGAAGGATGACTTCCCAAAGGATACTGTTATGCATTTCATGGCATTTGTTTGTAGTTTGTGGCTCTGTCACTAGTTGTTTGTTTGTTTCAGCCCTTCCTGGAGGACATTTGTGTCAATGTAGGATTCAATCACAGCTCCTAATTTGCAATTATCTGCAAATTTATTCAACCAGAGACCATTGACATTGGCCTTGACTTCAGAGAAGTAAATGCCAAAATGGAGCAGTTCAAGGACCAATCCCTGAGGGACTCCAGTTGTGACTTGCCTCTTTGTAGAGGTTGACTACCCAATTCTAACTTCCTTTGAGCCAGTTGGCTATCCACTAGGTGACATATAGGTTTATACCTAACCTTTTGAGTTTGTCAAGAATGCCTGAGTGAGGTATTGTACCAAATGTCTTGGCCAGGTAAAGGTAGGCAATATGAATCATTTTGCCCTCATCCATTGCTTTGATGACCTTCTCAAAGAAGTCCACCAGGTTGAGTAGGCAGGAGCTGCTCTTGACAAAACTAAACTGGGTTGGTTCCAATGTCTGGAGGTTTACTATAACTATGTCATTATTGATCATTTCCATGATCATTTTTTCCATGGCTTTGCATATAAGACCAGTGAGACTTATGGTTTTGTAGTTTCCAGGGTCTGTAGATGGCCCGCCTTTGTGTAGATGGATGACTGTTGCTGTTCTCCATTCATGGGGCATAAAGCCTGTTTGGAAGCTACAGTTAAATAGCAATTCCAGAGGTCCTGACAGGTCATGTTTCATGCTATTTAGAAGGCATCCTGGGATATAGGCTGGGCCCATTGTTGCAGTGTTTTTGGCCTTAGAGAGAGCATTAAGGACCTGTTCCCTAGCGATGTCAAGGGGAGTTATATTTAATAGTATTTCCTGAGGGAAGGTTGAGGGGGAGGGTGGGGTAAAGTTGGAGCTGAATTTATCAGCCAGTAGGTTTGCGATATCTTCTGGCTCAGTATAGGTGGCTCCATTTACAATGAGCTCTGCACACAATTATGCAATGCCTTTGAAGTTGCTGACATAACTAAAGAATGCCTTGTGGTTGTCCTTGGCCTGGGAGGCCAAATTTACCTCAAATATGGCTTTTGTAGACTTTATTTGTCCTTTAAGTTGTTTGTTTAGTTTGATGAGAGTGATTGTATCCTGCTGGGTGCTGCACCTCCTAATTTTTGCCATGATTTTCTTCCTTCTGCTATACTTTCTGCTTCTGTCTGAGCTCTTTCTGAAAGGGAAGTGGCCTCTTCTGGCACTTTCTTCAAGGGTTTGGAGACTAGATCCATCCTTGAAGCTGTCACTTAGTCCTCTGTCCACACTTTTACTAAACATTAAAAGTTGGATGTCATTTCCAGAGCCAGGGCAGGATTTTCCAAGGCTATCCTTCATGTGTTTCTAGAGGGTTTCTCTGTGCTTTCCTTTGCCCATCCTTTTCAGTAGCTTTGTTAATTCCCCCATGTTATGAATGCTGCAACAGTAATAAGGAAAGACATAGTACACTTGTGCCATATCTTACCATGACAGTACATGTCCTTCTTTTTGCTGTTAAAATATTCAGTCCCTCTCTCCTGCTCCTTTTATTTTGCTGGGAACACTTTGCTGGTCAAGGGATCTTTGACTTTCTCTTCTGTTTCTGGATGTGCATGTTCTTTCTGGGATTGCTGAAGGTGTTCTGGAGCACTTCAGTTCTTTGTATGGAGTGTATGTACATCGCCTTTATACCATACGCTTGCATGGGGAGCATACATCTGACATACAATGCTGAGAGGATGTAAAGGCTTTGGTATGCTGGCTAGATATTGAGATATCCTTGGCAGATAATCCTACATGTTATGAATACTGCAACAATGAAAAGAAGGACATCAACTCTTGTAGTAAGATTTTACACAATGTACTTTTTGACTGAATCATATTTCTCTTAATCACAATTGATTGAAAAAAATTTGACTGAAAACCTATTTGACTGAAAAGATATTTGACTGAATAATGACTGGCTGAAAAATAACATAACTAAAGAAGCAATGATTCAGTGTGTATGTTTTTGCATATGTTAGTGCAAGGAATCTCCCCTTCCCTTCAAGAAACAAGTTTTTAAGATATGTTTATCAGTCAATCAAGCACTTTATTGTCATTGTATAACACAAAATTATTTTAATGACAACCTCATTGGTGCATCAAAAAAATCAAAAATACCAAAACAAATAAAATAAATCAATAATAAAACTAACAAAATAAATAAAATAACTAAAAATAAAAATAACATAAAAATAAATCAGGCACAAATACATCACATGACACCTTAATCAGCCTCATCCACATATGCTGTTATCCTATGTACAGCAAGTAAAAACATTTTACACCTATATGTTGTTACTCCTTACTAACATTGCTAACAATTAATATTATGTATTCAATAATAATCATCTAAAAGCTAGATATTTTCTAAATTCACAAAATTAGTAACAGGATAAGGCTAGGCTTTAACCCATTTGTACGCGCATAAATTGATCTAAAGCATCTTCCTGATGGTAAAAGCTCAAACAAAGTGTTTCCAGGATGAATATTATCTGCAATAAAATTTTTAGCTTTTGTCACACAGTGAGTTCTATAAAAATATTGAAGCGATGGTAATGCAGCATCGATAATAACCTCTGCTGTCCTTATAACCCACTGTAGATTTTTTTTTCACAACCTTAGTACAACCAAGGTACCAAGCCGTCATACAATGTCAGGATGTTCTCTATAGTACACCTATAAATATTATCATTTCCTGAGAAAAGTTAGCTCTTTTTAACTTCCTTAAGAAATAATGGCATTATTGTCCTTTGCCTATTACATCCAATGCATTTTCAGCCCAGGACAAATTTTCTGTAATAATAACTCCCAGAAACTTAAAACTGGAAACACTCTCAACAGTCTCTGTGTTTATCATTATCAGACTATGATTAATCTTTTTCATCATCCTAAAATCCAGAATAACTTCCTTGGTCATTAGTATTTAGGGCCACGTTGTTAACATCACACCATTTTGTCAGATTCTGAACCTCCTGTCTATATGCGGTCTCATCATTATTTGATATCAACCCAATGACTGTCGTGTCATCTGTGAATTTAATAGTCATATTCGATTCATGAATATATTTGCAGTCATGGGTGAAAAGTGCATAAAGTAGGGGACTCTGCACAACCCCTGCAGCACACCCATGCTCAGGGTAAGATTAGAAGATATATGCTTGCCCAACATGACAAACTGAAGTCGATTTGTAAGAAGGTCCAATAGCCAACTAGACATGGAAGGAGCTAATCCTAGTGTTTATAACTTATCGATCAGTTGACCTGGTACAATAGTATTGAATACTGAGCTATTGACAAAAAGCAGCCTAGCATAGGTATTAGACTTCTCCAAATGTGAAAGGGCAGCATGCAGAGTCACAAATATGGCATCTTCAGTTGATTTATTTGAGCAATAAGCAAACTGAAGTTGATCTAAATCAATTGTAATAGAGGCTTGAATACAAGTAATCACCAGTCATTCAAAACACTTTGCCACAACAGAAGTAAGAATAACTGGATGATAATCATTTGGGCAAGTTATCCTTGGTTTCTTTGGTACAGACACACTAGTTGCAGATTTCAAGCTTGTTGGGACAACACATGAAGAAAGAGAAAGGTTAAATATATGTGTAAAGACCTCCGCCAACTGATCAGCACAGACCTGTAGCACACGTCCGCACACATTGTCAGGACCTGATGCTTTTCTTATGTTGTTATTTTTAAAAACCCTCTGCACTTCATGTATATGCAAAACCAAAGGTTGAAGATCTTCAATCAGATTCATCTTGACTGATGGTAAATCATTTTCCTTATCAAACCGTGCAAGGAAACCATTCCGTTCTATTGCTAAATTCACATTATTTTTTGCCTGCATATACTGTATATCACTCTTCCTTTTATATCACGCAATTGATCAAATGTTTTGCCACGTCTGCTGTGAATTCAAATTACTATCAAAGTTCTCTTTATTCATTTGTTTGTAATTCAGTTTTGCTACCTTAATGCCTCTCTTGAGATTTGCTCTAGCCACTCTGTAGGCTGAGATATCTTTTGCTTTAAAAGTAATATCTCTTTCTTTAAGTAACTGTTTCATTTCACTGTTCATCCACAGTTTCTCATTTGGAGAAACTGCGATCCTTTTGTAATAGTAACATTGTCCACACAGAAATTAATATGTAACAACACAGACAAAGGATAATCATCAACGTCTGCCTAGCAAGAAAATTCAAAGCAGTCTTCTAACTGGGAAATAACACCTTCAGGCCAGACTTTCACAGTTTTGCTAGTCGGTTTAATGCTGTTAATAAGCGCTCTGTACATAGGAATCAAGGATAAACAGAGGTGGTCAGACTGCCCATGATACAGGGCAAGGTATAATCCTATAGGCAATTTTTATATTTGAATACACATGAGCCAGAATAGGTCTATATTATCATGTTGAAAGCCACGTTTGCCGAACACGTCTTAGTCGACATGGAAAGATTGACCTGCCAAAATTCTGAATGGCAGAGTCAGCAAATTTTTTCCCAGGGGAAAAAAATCTCTTGGCCGTCATCTGGGATTTGCCCTTTTCCCCAGTGTAGTGCTATCTCAGAGTTAGTATATTTAGTTAGGGGGGTTTGGGGAGTGAAGTCCCCCACATTGTAGGGTTTGAAAGTGTATTTGTTTGTGTACGGCCGAGCGATTTTTTTTTTCTCTGGGTATTTTCCACTTTTTTCACCTCTGGATTTTGGCAGATCGATATTTCTGTGCCGATTAAGATGTGTTCGGCGAACATGTCTTTCAACACAGTAATGTAGACCCATCCAAATATTTCCCCCTCATTAGCTTGAGGTGGTCTATACACTACCATAACAATAACAGCAGTATATTCCCTAGCCAGATGAAATGGTTGACATCTTAGTATTAAATATTCCACATCTGTAGAGTATAACTTATTAATAGTAGTTGTATTACTGCACTAAGCATTATTCACATAAACACACAAACCTCCTCCCTTTTTCATACTGTAAATTATCATTCTGTCAGCGCAATATAGTGCATAGCCTTCTAATTCCACTGTATTATCCGGTATACTGGGACTTAGCCACGCTTAAAGGAAAGGCAAGAGACAACAAGCCTTCATGCTTCTGTAAGTAGCAACACTTCATTGACGCTCTCCCATTTTATTAGGCAGTCTCACATTAGCCAAAAAAGCACTAGGAATATGGGCTTTATGCAGAGCAGCTTTTACCCTAGCATACACTCCTGCACTCCTACCCTTCTTTTGCTTCTTCCCTCTATGCCTTCTACATCGTTTTACTCTTCCTAGGGTAGAGGTTAATGTAAATCCTGGTATTTTAATAATCATCTTTGGTATATATGCTATTCCTTCGCCACTCGTCCTATCCAAGTTGCTCATATTAATTAAACCACTCCAGCTGACTCTCAAACGCTCTTGATGATTATAACATAATCTCGCTTTCACTTTCCAATGACAACATTCAGTAACAAAAATGCCAATAACAAGAGGCGCCTATGCAAGAAGCATACAGCCACAGCATCTAGGCACGCCGCCATCTTGACAAGCAAACTTTACCCTAATAAAGCCTTCTAATAAAGTTTTCTATGAACTGTTTTGTGCATCTGCAGTTATTCAATATGTCTTTTTTTCATTCAGTATGTCTGTTTTTTTTTACCGTTGTGCAACTGTGGAATAAGCATATTTAAGAAATGGGGTATGGAGAATGCAGGAAGGCTTGCCTGTGAGCATGGTGCTAAGTCTCACAATTTTGGAGACATCGTCTAGATTTCAGTAGCACATGCTTTGCTTATCCAGTTAATTAACATTTGCTGATTTTGCAAGAACCATTCATTGATGTTATACATAGAGTGGAGCCGAGGAAACAAAGTTTCTAACATAGCATCTCTGGTGTGAAATCCTTGGGAGGTACTTAGCTAAAGATTTGATTTTTGTGGAGTTGGGTGATCATATGTAAGAAATCTAAACATAATCATTCCATTAGTATTTATTTTTTTTAATTGATTTACTTATCTTATGTTCAACATATTTTATTGCATCATGTAAATCACCTGGCAGCTAAAGATAACCTGCATTTTACTACCATGCTTAAATGCAGCATAGTATAGCATTGTGAACTGCTGGATGTAAAATCAGTTAGGTTTATGTTGTCTCTAACAATATTAACAAAATATGAATTTGAACATGACCCTAATATTGCATGTAGTGGTTAATATTGTTGAGAAACCTTTTCTATAACTATTTTAATTTATGTATATTAAATGTTTGATTAATGCAGTCCCTTGTGTTTATTTTATGAACACCAAATGATATGCTTCATTTTGTTAATGAAAGCACTGTGTTTAATTTTGTTAATATCATGCAATTTTTAGAAAAAAGTTCCTACTGTATACCACAACAGTATTTTCGGCATGTGCCTGTCATTTGAAGCCATGGAAAACGCTTGATAGTTGAAGTTTCTATTTCCAAATTTCAAGAGAATTAAATTCAGCTTTATTGCCTACATACTAGCAATATCTTTCAGACTTGATTACCTGCTATGCTGAAAAGTACTTGGAAAATTAATTTTTCAGTGCTGCAAATAAATACGCAAGGCATGTTTTCTTACAGATTCAAATCTTGAACTTATGCTATCTGAAGATTACTGTAAATATCACTTCTTGGTGGGACTCTTGCTAAGGGAAGTCGCAGTAGGGCTTCGAGACAGTTGTCATGTTAGACATGCTGCTATAGCAGTTCTAAAAAACCTCATAATAAAGCACACATTTGATGACAGATACCAACACAAGGTAAGGATGATTTTCTACAGCAAACTTCCTTTATTGTAAGTATTCATCATGAGTTATAATAAATGCATTTTTCTTTTCATGTTGACAAGCTTTTTTGTAATTATTCCAATTTGCTATTTCTTGTTTTGTCCTCATGGCTGCTGACCATATGGCCAGTCTTAGTAACTTGCACTGTTACCATCATCTAGGCAACATTTGTATGTCATGCACCCTTAATCAGTGTGCTGTGATAAACAGGACAGGAGTGCATGTACAATAGGCCCAGCACTATTCAATTCTGTGAGTGATTTAATCCCTCAGGCCATCAGATTTTTGAGTGGCCATTTTTGTTAGGACTGTATTTTCCACCACAAATTTATGAATTGGAGATATGGCTCCAGGATACATCCTTTAACCTCTGTCATGGAGGAAACATGCATATAATGCCTTGCTTCTCTCGTTCTCTGGCTGGCTTCTCCAGCTCTCAGTAGATAAAGTTTAACCTGGGTTTGGCTCAGTCATACTCAGGACTCCATGCCTGTCCACCATGGAGACAACTACTTGATTAGAAACACCTAACTATGCCTTTGGTTCAAGGTCATAGCTGGGACAGCTCATCTCCAAATCCCTGTCTTCATATAGAAAAATAAGTATAATAATAATAATAATAAAAAAAAAAAAAAAAACATGCCAACCAGTATTTTTTTCTGGTTTTGTTACCATCACAGCAAATTCAGAGAGTGACCAAGCATATTATTCCTTTACTGAACATAACCCCTGCTACACACTGTTAGGAGTGAAATGTGCAGTTTATCACAAAAGAATGTGAAAGTAAACACTGATTAATAAGTGTAACCACTTAGTCTAGAGCAGAATCTAAACCTGGATGGGCTGTGATTAGTTGACAGTAAACTGACTAATCTGGGTTTTTGGATTTAATCTGGGTTTACTGAAAATGTATCTGCCAGCAAATGAAGTAACTTAAGTCATAGAACAAAACACGGACCCAATACATTGACATCAAAATAAAATAAAAGCAATGCTTCTAGTATGTAACAGCTAATTTTGTGGAGAGCTTTATCTACTATGTCCCTATATTGTTATATTATCAGGACCAGAAATTTTGAGGACTGTGTTCAAGCTGTTGTAAAAGAGTTATTGACTTGTATTTCTAATAACAGCTGATCAATGCAGTTTATGATCTGAATGTTTTTGTCAAGGTCATTAGCAGCATGCTAATCAATAAATCACTGATCAGATTAAAATAACCCTCAAATTTAGCTTTTAATGTATCTGTGTTGTGTTACAAAATATCTATGTAGATTGTGAAGCTTTTCCTTCAGCTGTGACTTATATAATTTTTACATAATTTTAAAATATGCTCATCTGTTAATAATGTAAATTGTTGTCTTGCATTATTGTAGACTGTACAAACAGGCTTCAGGTACCCATGTTTAATTATGAGTGAGTAATACAGCTTAAAATTGCATAATACCATTATACAAGCAATATAACTTTAAGCCATTAACAATTTGTAAGGAGATAAATTGATGTTCTTCGTCTCCCATTGCTGCAGTCCTTACATATGGGTATTCCGCTGTCCACAATCGGCCCGAATACCAAAGGGCTAGAACCGGCGTCGGTCATCGGCGCCCGAGACTGACGTCAGTACGTGCCAGTACAAATGCGCATGACCGACGCCATAACCTCTGTCTTTCTTGCCGCGTGGTCCTAAGCAGAAGCAGCATTTGCAAGTGCCGTTCGGCGTTCTGGAATTGTCGGTTTTCGAGTTTCAGACCGGAGACCAAGTTGGGTTAAGTACCCCGTTGGGGACACTTTTGTCTTTTTCTTGCCTCAGTATTGACGGATGTCAGAAAAAGTTAATAACTGTATTTCTTGTGGGAAACAGATTCCTCATAGGGATTACCATTCACTCTGCATTCCTTGTTTAGGGCCTGAGCACGACGTTGTTGGGTGTCGCTTTTGTGCTACTTTTAACAAGCGCATTATTAAACGTGGGTTGGACTGTGCTAGGCTGGTGTTTGGTAAACGTTGTAATTACAACATGCCGCCGGATTCTCCGACGACTGGTTCTTCTAAGAAACGCAAAGAAAAGTCTTTGCGGTCCAAACAGGATGAGTCGTCCACTCCGGACGCCGGTTCTGTAGTACCACTGGCTACTTCAGCGGCTCCTTCTGAAAGTTTACCTGAGTCTCAAGGGGAGCCTTTGTTACTACAGGAAGTGGCTTCTCCTGTGTTAGGCCAGGCTGAGGGTGCTTCTCTGATGTCGGCGGTTCCCTCCCCTCATAGGGTAGTTAGGCCTCCTCCTTCTCAAAGCAAAGCCCATTCTAAGTCTAAGTCTGCCCCTGCTGGTGCTAGTCCCCAGGGTCCAGCTCCTAGGAAGCACATGTTAAAGATGGCTGAAGATTTGATTACTTTAATTAGGGGTTCTATGCCCCCCCCCTGCGAAGAGGCCCAGGGTAGAGACAGAGTTGGAGGGTTTGGTTCAGTCTTCCAATGAGTCAGATTCCTCTGTAGAAGAACTTCAGGATTTCCCTCCCTATTCTGATTCGGAGGCTGAGGACACTACCCCCTCTGCGTCCCCTCCAGAAGATTTTTCTTTCTCTGAGACTTTGCATTCCATGAGGGAACATTTCAAATGGGAGGGCCAGGATTATTCTGATTCTCGTAAAAGGCTAAGAGAATTCTTGTTTTTGCCTCAGCATAGGGCCTTGGCTATTCCCCCTGTACTGGATGTTGTTCAGGATGTATTTTCTGAGGCTGCCCTTAACCCAGATTCTCTGCCTCCTGCCCGGTTAAACCAGATAGATACTACAGGGTTCGGAAGCTCACAAGTACTTATATAAGAGTCCTAGGGCTGATCCAGAAACTATTACTCAAGGCCCCAAAGGTGTTAGGGCTTCTGTGGTTAGGAATCCAGTTCCTCTGGACAAGGATGCTAGGGCCCTGGATAGGTGGGGTAAAAAACTGTATACCTCTTCTACTTTGGCTATGAGAGCTTTAAATTGTCAGTTTCATATGCTCCGGTATCAAAATTATTTGCTGGGCCAATTGAAATGTAAAGTAGATGCTTTAGCTGAAGGTATTGAATGTAAGGAGCTTCAGGATTTAGTGCATGCTTCAGACCAAGTTGGTAAGCATTCTTTGCAGTGTGGTTTTGATGCTTTACAGGCTTCTTCCAGGGTGGCTGCTACTAGTTCAGTTGTTCGCAGGCATGCTTGGCTTAAAGATCAGACTTTGTCAGAGCATGTTAAGGCTCGAATTATGGATGCTCCTCTACAATCAGATGTTCCTTTTGGTCCTCCAGTAGAATCAGTTTTGAAAAAAAATGGAGGAAAAAGCTAAGTCTATGCAGACAGTTAAGGACTTTTTACAGGTTCAGCCCCCTAAGTTCAGTAGGAATTGGCCTGCTTAAGGGATGGTCTTTCCCCTCTTCGGATTATCAATCTAGGGGCAGGTCGAGGCGAGGTAGAGGTAGGGCTTCCTCTCAGGGCCCTGTTACTTCTAGGTCTTTGAGTTCTTCTACCCCTTCTGCTGGGGAGGGCAGGGGTCAGTCCTTTCGCATACAGACCCAATGACCCGTGTCTTCAGCTGCCGGACTCTGCCTTGCTGGCAGCCCCTCTAGGAGGAAAACTGGGACTTTTCAAAAGGAATTGGCATTTGGTTACCCAAGACAAATGGGTATTGGACATAATAAATCGAGGCTACAAATTTTATTTTCACACATTCCCTTCTTTCAGAGGTATGCGGATGTGCCTCATCAGCAAAGACTGGAAGCACAGACACAAATTTCTTCTCTGCTTCAGTTGGGAGCAATACAGGAAGTACCTTCTGCAGAAAGAGGCACAGGGTTTTATTCCCGTTTTTCTTAGTGCCAAAGAAAGGAAATACTTGGAGACCAATTCTGGATTTCATTTAGGTAGTCTCTACATTAGCCAAAAAGCACTAGGAATATGGGGCCTTTATGCAGAGCAGCTTTTACCCTAGCATACACTCCTGCACTCCTACCCTCTTTTGCTTCTTCCTCTATGCTCTCTACATCGTTTCTTTACTCTTCCTAGGGTGAGAGGCTTAATGTAAACTCTGGTATTTTAATAATCATCTTTTGGTATATGCTATTCTTCGCCCACTCGGGCCAATTGCCCCATCCAAGTTGCTCAAGTATTAATTAAACCACTCCAGCTGACTCTCAAATGCCTTTGATGATTATAACATAATCTCTCACCACTCTCCCAATGACAACATATCTAGTAACAAAAATGCTAATAACAAGAGGCGCCTATGCAAGAAGCATACAGCCACAGTGATCTAGGCACGCCGCCATCTTGACAAGCAAACTTTACCCTAATAAAGCCTTCTAATAAAGTTTTCTAAGGAACTGTTTTCAGGCATCTGCAGTTATTCAATATGTCTTTTTTCATTCAGTGTAAACTGTTTTTTTACGCCAGTAACTGTGGAATAAGCATATTTAAGAAATGGGGTATGGAGAATGCAGGGGAAGGCTTTGCCTGTGAGCATGGTGCTAAGTCTCACAATTTTGGAGGCATCGTCTAGATTTCAGTAGCACATGCTTTGCTTATCCAGTTAATTAACATTTGCTGATTTTGCAAGAACCATTCATTGATGTTATACATAGAGGGAGCCGAGGAAAACAAAGTTTCTAACATAGCATCTCTGGTGTGAAATCCTTGGGAGGTACTTAGCTAAAGATTTGATTTTTGTGGAGTTGGGTGATCATATGTAAGAAATCTAAACATAATCATTCCATTAGTATTTATTTTTTTTAATTGATTTACTTATCTTATGTTCAACATATTTTATTGCATCATGTAAATCACCTGGCAGCTAAAGATAACCTGCATTTTACTACCATGCTTAAATGCAGCATAGTATAGCATTGTGAACTGCTGGATGTAAAATCAGTTAGGTTTATGTTGTCTCTAACAATATTAACAAAATATGAATTTGAACATGACCCTAATATTGCATGTAGTGGTTAATATTGTTGAGAAACCTTTTCTATAACTATTTTAATTTATGTATATTAAATGTTTGATTAATGCAGTCCCTTGTGTTTATTTTATGAACACCAAATGATATGCTTCATTTTGTTAATGAAAGCACTGTGTTTAATTTTGTTAATATCATGCAATTTTTTAGAAAAAGTTCTACTGTATACCACAACAGTATTTTCGCATGTGCCTGTCATTTGTGCCATGGAAAACGCTGATAGTTGAAGTTTCTATTTCCAAATTTCAAGAGAATTAAATTCAGCTTTATTGCCTACATACTAGCAATATCTTTCAGACTTGATTACCTGCTATGCTGAAAAGTACTTGGAAAATTAATTTTTCAGTGCTGCAAATAAATACGCAAGGCATGTTTTCACAGATTCAAATCTTGAACTTATGCTATCTGAAGATTACTGTAAATATCACTTGGTGGACTCTTGCTAAGGGAAGTCGCAGTAGGGCTTCGAGACAGTTGTCATGTTAGACATGCTGCTATAGCAGTTCTAAAAAACCTCATAATAAAGCACACATTTGATGACAGATACCAACACAAGGTAAGGATGATTTTCTACAGCAAACTTCCTTTATTGTAAGTATTCATCATGAGTTATAATAAATGCATTTTTCTTTTCATGTTGACAAGCTTTTTTGTAATTATTCCAATTTGCTATTTCTTGTTTTGTCCTCATGGCTGCTGACCATATGGCCAGTCTTAGTAACTTGCACTGTTACCATCATCTAGGCAACATTTGTATGTCATGCACCCTTAATCAGTGTGCTGTGATAAACAGGACAGGAGTGCATGTACACAGGCCCAGCACTATTCAATTCCTGTGAGTGATTTAATCCCTCAGGCCATCAGATTTTTGAGTGGCCATTTTGTTAGGACTGTATTTTCCACCACAAATTTATGAATTGGAGATATGGCTCCAGGATACATCCTTAACCTCTGTCATGGAGGAAACATGCATATAATGCCTTGCTTCTCCGTTTCTGGCTGGCTTCTCCAGCTCTCAGTAGATAAAGTTTAACCTGGGTTTGGCTCAGTCATACTCAGGACTCCATGCCTCTCCACCATGGAGACAACTACTTGATTAGAAACACCTAACTATGCCTTTGGTTCAAGGTCATAGCTGGGACAGCTCATCTCCAAATCCCTGTCTTCATATAGAAAAATAAGTATAATAATAATAATAATAATAATAATAATAATAATAATAAAAAAAAAAAAAACATGCCAACCAGTATTTTTTTCTGGTTTTGTTACCATCACAGCAAATTCAGAGAGTGACCAAGCATAGTATTCCTTTACTGAACATAACCCCTGCTACACACTGTTAGGAGTGAACTGTGCAGTTTATCGCAAAAGAATGTGAAAGTAAACACTGATTAATAAGTGTAACCACTTAGTCTAGAGCAGAATGTAAATCTGGATGGGCTGTGATTAGTTGACAGTAAACTGACTAATCTGCATTTTTGGATTTAATGTGGGTTTACTGAAAATGTATCTGCCAGCAAATGAAGTAACTTAAGTCATAGAACAAAACACGGACCCAATACATTGGCATCAAAATAAAATAAAAGCAATGCTTCTAGTATGTAACAGCTAATTTTGTGGAGAGCTTTATCTACTATGTCCCTATATTATTATATTATCAGGACCAGAAACTTTGAGGACTGTGTTCAAGCTGTTGTAAAAGAGTGATTGACTTGTATTTCTAATAACAGCTGATCAATGCAGTTTATGATCTGAATGTTTTTGTCAAGATCATTAGCAGCATGCTAATCAATAAATCACTGATCAGATTAAAATAACCCTCAAATTTCGCTTTTAATGTATCTGTGTTGTGTTACAAAATATCTATGTAGATTGTGAAGCTTTTCCTTCAGCTGTGACTTATATAATTTTCACATAATTTTAAAATATGCTCATCTGTTAATAATGTAAATTGTTGTCTTGCATTATTGTAGACTGTACAAACAGGCTTCAGGTACCCATGTTTAATTATGAGTGAGTAATACAGCTTAAAATTGCATATTACCATTATACGAGCGATATAACTTTAAGCCATTGACAATTTGTAAGGAGATAAATTATTATCTAAGTGTGACTTTTAATAGCTTGATGCCTTCATCTGGCTGAACTCTACATACTGCTGATTCATGTATGATAATGAGCCTAGGAAGTGGTGCCTGAAGGCTGTCCAACAACTGTCCGTTGGTCTACAACCTGACAGTAATGCTAATTTTGCCAGACTGTATTTCTAGCAAGTGCAGTGCTGTAAATGATTATGTTGCTACAGTAATCAATGAATGCAGTCTGCTTTATTTTAAACTAATTAATTCAGTTGAACATGTCAGCAGTTTTCAAAACAGACAAAAAATACTTTGGGGTAAGAAAAAATACATTCATAAAGAGAGTTCATTTGGCACAACACAATAAAGCTGTGATCCTGTATAATACACATGCATAGGTATCTATAGGTTGAGGTTGGGGGTTGGTATAATGGTTAAAGTGTTTATCTCAAAGACATGAAGTGCAGAGTTTTTCTCACTTTTGAGGGAAATGGGCTAGGCTTAAAATAGCCTACAAAGGTAGCTTGCCTCTGACCCCATGAACTTTATATATATATATATATATATATATAGAGAGAGAGAGAGAGAGAGAGAGAGAGATGTATGAATATAGATATATATAGATATAGATACAGATATATATATATATAGATATATATATATATATGTATAGATATAGATACAGATATATATATATATATATATTTATATATATATATATATATATATATATATAGATATATATATATATATATATATATAGATACAGATTAGATATGTAGCTATATATGTACATATATATGTGTGTGTGTATGTATGTATATATATATATATATATATATATATATATATATATATATATATATATATGTATATATTTACAAAAAAATCGGTGGGTTAGAGTTTATATATGAATCTCTCTTAGTTATAATTTACACATTGCCTTAGTTGTTTGGGCCATTACTGTATTACCTGCATTGTGAAACACTAGCTTGTTAGAAAAAAACTTACACTATAGCATCAAAACAGTGATCCAGTTGTAATTTACGTATGAAAATGCTTTATATAAACCCTGTTATGAAAATAAGGTAATGTTGGTATTTCCTAGAGTAATGTAAGTATACAAGCTGTTGATTCATATCATCTTCATTCTTTCCTAGAACCAACAAGCTCGAATCGCTTTACTATACCTTCCGTTGTTAACTGTGGTATTAGAAAATGTGCAGCGAATGGAAGTTAGGGACTTTGCATCGTTCTACTTAAACATGCCAAACAGTGTACGTATAAATTATTTTTATATGGTCATCATTCACAAAATCACTTATTTTTTAAGGGATTTTACTTAGTTAAAAGTACAATGCTCGTTAGAACTGATGGAAAACTAATTTACAACACAAAGCTGACATCAACACTTGCATTCAACCCAACATAAGTCATGCCTTTTATTTTATTATCTAAGTAACTTGATTTCATAATTATATTTGAATAACTGAAAAATTCAGTTGAACAGGCATTCATGCAATAAATGTGGGTGGCATGACTGAAGGGCTGGAAGAAAGGTTGTTGTTGTGTCTTTTGGCTTTTCCCGGTTAGGGGTCGCCACAGCGGAACTCCGGTCCGTTAATGATTGGCAGTAGATTTTTACGTGCTGGCTTGACGGGCATAATGCACAACCTTCAACGAGGGAATGCCCATTCACGCATGTCGCCACACATAGTTATATTTACATTTTTACACCAATTTCCCATTTCATATTCATTAGTTTTTTTAACATCCACATTATAGTGGAGTCCAATTTCTATTTAATATGGAGTATAGTGTTTTTGGAAATGTGTACCCTAATGTCAGTTTTGAATAACTCATTAACACTTACATAGTGTGGGATGTCACACCTCTAGCAGCCTACTCACATCTTGCATTGCAGAGTATTTTCTGAAAAATAAACTTAAAAGCACGAGATAAAAAATGTAAATATACTATGAATATTTCGAGCTGTTAAAACTGTGTGAATAGCAATGTTTTGTCAGTAAAAAGGCATTCTTTACATTGATAATACTCAGTGCATTCATAGCCTTTTCCATAAATAAGGTAATATAATGTACACAAATTACAAATTATATTTTTTCTAAACTTTCACAAACATATTTTCATATCTTAAAAACTGTACAACCTAGACATCTATTAGTACATTTTTGTTAACCAGATATAAGCTTTTACATGACAAGAAATCCCTCTGCAAGTAAATGTTTATTTAGTTATTTACAGATATATGAACACATCTGTGTATAATTAGCAAAACAAGTAACACTGGATATCTCTCAAGATGTGAAACTTACAGTGCAAATGTTAGTTTTGATCAACACATGTAAGGTTTCACCTGATATCATGCAACAGTTTATAAGTCACTTGTTTTTTGAGATATTGAGTACATATAGAAATATTGCTCATTTTCATAATTAGTAAAAAAAAAAGTGACTGGCAATATTTCTAGTATAGTGGCATATACTTTTATTTATTTATTTGCAGTTGGTTAACCAGGCTAGTCCATTGGACCAATAAGAACCCATTTTCAGTGGAGTCCTGGGGAGAAAAGCTCCAAGACAAAACAAAGATTACAGACAATTAAATATTTGGTTACATTAAGTACAAAAAACAAACGTATTTGTAAATATACAGTTTCTTGAAATGGAATAGTACAGTTAGAGAATTATAAGAAGTTATTTACAATTGGCTTAGTATTTGCTGGATGCAAATATGAAATTAGAGTCTGTAATAAATGAGATGGTTGCCTGTAAGAAGAGGAGAAGAGGCGATGTGGGGTGGGAGCAGGAGCATTCCCACTTGTATGTTAGATGTGAGTGAAGTGATTGTTTAAAGGAAGAGAGGTTTGTGGTGGTACGGATGGAGGGAGGGAGTACACTTGGCATGCCACGGCAAAGAGGTTTGTACAATTCTATTAGGTTTTGGTTGTTAGATCTTAGGAGTCTTTCTGGATGGTGCATTTTAAAGGTAGAAGAAAGGGTGGGACAGAGGGAGGGGTGAAAATGAGTTTGTGTGCATAAGTAAGTTGAGTATAGGTGAGATAGTTGGGTAGTTCTAGCCAGTTTAGTTTGTGGAGAGATGCACAGTGGTAGGTTGATGATTTGTGGCTCGTGGCGAATTTGCCAGTTTTATTATAACAAGAGGACAGTTTTGTCTTGAGAGAGGATTGTAGGTTTATTAGGAGAGGGGCACCATGAAGGAGGGAAGGGATGAGAAATGTAGTAGCGAGAGTGAGCTTAGTAGATGTAATGAGGTAACGATTATGGCGGTAGTACATGCCAAGATTTTGTGGGTTTTTTTATGTTTAGTTGTAGATGGGAACTGAATTTAAGCTGGTCATCAATGTGGACCCCTAATAGTTTGGTTTCAGATACCAGTTCAAGAGGTGTGTTCTGGCTAGTGATGGAGAATAGGTTTCTATCAATGGTGGTGGTTTTAGAGGAGTTAAATACCTTGAGTTTGTTTTTGACGCATTGAGTGCTAGGTGATTGTCTTTCATCCACTGTTCTGTGGTAGAGAAGGCATCTTGAGTAAGCTTTAAGAGAGTGGGGATGAATCCTAACCAAACCAAGCTACTACTTTTCTCCCCTAACCATAGAATTTCTCCTCCTTCCTTCAACATCAAATCTAGCAATGACACCATTATCTCCCCCTGATGACCATACAAAGCTTTTAGGTGTAATAATAGACAACAGCCTTAAATTTGATAAACATGTAAATCACACTATTAATTCCGTTAACAAAAAACTTTGCTCCCTGTACAGAGCCAAACCTTTCCTCACCCCCCCTAGCTAGGGTAGGTATTTCCAGATCACACCTCCTCTCTACCCTTATGTATGCTTCCTCTGTACTCACTAACCTATCCAAACCGATCTCAACAAATTATCAGGATGTTACAATCATATAACCAGATTCGCTACTGGCATGGCTTTTAGGACCCACCATTGCCAGAACCTCAAAGCACTGGGATGGCTAGAGTATCCTACCCTTCTACAGTTCAACCAGCTTATAGTAACGCATAAAATATTCCATCAACCTGATAACAACCCTGCCCTCAAAATATTCTCACCTCTCATAGTGCCCCCAGGCCATTACGCTGAGCTGATAAACTAATGATACTGACCCAAAAATCCAACAACTCTGCAGGCGATGCTATATTTGCCAACTCAATCGGTAAAATCTGGAATCTACTCCCTACAACTGTTATCAAGGAAACCTCACTACCCCTATTTAAGAAGGAACTCAAAAAAATACCTCACATCTCATTGGCTGTGCTCTTGTTCTAAACCTGACTAACAACTTCACTAACACACGTCTTACTACCCAACCTGCTGTTTGGCCAAGTATCTATGCCTCATAGCATTTGAATGTCTAAGCATTGTGAATTATGAGATCTGATTGTATTACATGTTCACATTTTCTGATAAATCTCTGCCAATCAGATGTAAGTCTGCACATTGTGTATATTGATATCTACCTGTATTCTTTGTCTGTATTTTTCTAAACATGTCTGCCTGAGTTTATCACTCAGTGATGTATGTACTGTCTCTTTTTTGGTAACACTGACATGTTAAAACTGACAGAAAAACATGGACATGTTTCTGCACATGCTCCAAGGAATAACCTGTGCACGCAATCCCCCGCTAATTATATATACCAACTCTGAGCTAGCACAATTCCGAGAAAAAAGGCATATTCCCTTAGCCTGGGTATTGTCAGTCTCAGTCACCTGTTGAACATCTGTTCTGTTGACATAAATGTGGTGTTAGAACAGATGTTGCCATTAATACAATTTGCTATTTAGGACTACTTATATATATATATATATATATATATATATATATATATATATATATATATATATATATATATATATATATATACATACATATACACATATGTGTATGTGTGTATGTATTTATTTCTGTCTGTCTCTCTTTCTATACACACACACACACACACACACACACACACACGTGCTGCTTTGAGATCTCTTGCCTGTATATGTATATCCATATGTGCATGTGTATATCTGTGTATACAGACAAATAGAAATAACTGTGTGTGTGTGTGTGTGTGTGTGTGTGTGTGTGTGTGTGTGTGTGTATATGTATACATGTGTGTGTGTGTGTGTGTGTGTGTGTGTGTATGTGTGTATATATATATATATATATATATATATATATATATATATATATACATATATATATATATATATATATATATATATATATATATATATATATATATATATATATATATATATATATATATATATATATATATATATATATACATATACACACACACACACACACACACACACACACACACACACACACACACACACACACATATACTCTCACATGGATCTACCAAATTAGATTGACAGACCTAAATGTCAGTGTTGCTAACATTAAAACATAAACATCAACATATTACTATGCATGCACCAGCGTTTTTTCTCAGCACAAGCAAGTTAAGAAACATACCTTTATGCTGGGGGGCTGCCCCACACACCCTCTGCTAATTATCCATATACTAACTCCAAGATAACACAATAACAAGGGAAATGGCATATTCTACAACCCTGGGGATTGTGTAATCTCACACACCTGGTGACATTCTGTTTAAATAACAGATCTGTGTAGACACATTTGCTAAAATTTGGTTCTCATAGCTTTCTCTGTATATTAATATTTGGTATAATATAAGTGCTTACATGCTATTAGCGCTTGATATTTGTTCACTACCATTTGCTTGAAAAGGTAAGTGCTCTTAAGTCCCACTAGCTTGATTTTACATAACTGTTTAGCTCACCTGGCACCTGATTTATTTAATCTGTGTAGTCCTATCAGTGCCCTACTTCTACCCCTAAAACTCCCATCCAGTTTCTAACCAAATTCTTTGGTCCCTAATGATAACCCATAAACCTAAAATCCCCAATATTTCCCTAAACTTAAATTTCCTGATCACCCTCTAACAAAAAACTCCCCTTCTGGTTCCTAAGCCTAAAACTCTCTTTCCTAATATCTCCCCCTCACTTCTTCCCTGTAGCTGCTGCTTTTAACACGTTTGAACTCACACAAGCAGCGACCTGTACGAGCTACAAGGCAGTGAAGTCCATGGCTTTCAGACGCAGGAACTGAGCACTTAAGATATGATCACTTGTAACAGAAATAAATATAAATGTATATTTATATAGGTAGATATAGATATCGATATGTGTCTAGTTGGATAGATAGCTACACATACATTATATATGCAAATGTAGTTTTAGTGCAAAACTACTTATTTGCACTGAAGTATTAAACAGCAACTAATCCATAGCTGTCAACCTTCTGGCTCCAGAAATATAGACAAAGCCAAAAATAATGGGGGACGAAGGACCAAAAACAAGGACATATTTTAAATAACACACTTATAAACTTAAGAAGCTGTTAGACTAGCAGGTTTTGTGTTGGCATACATTTTCTGAAGGATATGAAGTCTGAAACACAAATGTTTGTTAATGATTAGAGACTTAAGTCCTCAATGATTTGCCACAAAACCACACATTTTATGAAGGACAGACCAGAACTACTGTACAGTTTAGAGGTATGCCAAATACACAATATTCTGACTACATATATGAGAGACTGTAGTATAATCAAATATCTGTTTAATGAAAATATTGTGTTCAGCTAATTTGAGGTAGGTGATTGCATGTACTGGGAAGAGTTCTAATACAGGTCGAGAAATCATAACTGTCATCCTTTTCTCTTGTGTTTTCAGGGAAAGTTATTCCTTCCTTGAGTTAATGTGAATGTGGGTTGTGTGGGAGAATTGAGTCTCATATAAGGGGTGCAGGGAGGCTTGCCCTCTTGTCAAAATATTTGTTTATGATTAATTACTGTACCAAGGGTTTTTGGTATTTTTTTGTTGGTTTGTTGTACATTCAGGATTATAGTTGAGTTTTTGTGTTCACTGTTTTTCATTGTGTTATTATTAGTAGTGTATCTTCATTGATGTAATCATATATGCATACAGACACACAGATAGATATATGCAAAACGCATGTTGCTGTATGATATGTTAGTCTGTTGTAGGTGAACCCTGCCCAGAGACAATACCCACAGCAAAACATCTGAATGACTATTTATTAATTTTCAAGCTGTGCAAATGTGTGCTTTTGTATTAAATTTTTAATCAGAGAATTGGACATGCTATGAGTCTAAATATGAAACTGCACTCATTGCAAGCATTCTTAACCCTGGAAAATGACATTTGTGCACTCACAGAAACCTGGTTCTAAGCTGCGGAGAGCACCCCAGCCATACCTGGTTACTCATCCTATCATACATTCAGACCCCAAACTGTGGGTAGTAAAGCCAAAGGAGGTGAAGTTTTAATATATATTAAAGACATACACACCTCCAGGCTGGTCAAACAGTGTGACTCACAGGAGACACTCCAGGTGCAGTTAACCATTGACAAGAGTCCTATACAAATCATAGCTAGCTACCGGCCCCCAAGTTTGACCCAAGATGCCCAAGCTGCCTATCTAGACCTCTTTGAATCTATCAAGATTCAACTCTGTCCTGATCCTAGGTGACTTTAACTACCCAAGCATAGACTGGAAGAACTACTCATGCCAGAACACAAATGCCCAGAGATTCCTCGATTTTGTCAATGCATCAGGCACACAGACGTCCCACTCACTAGGCTGAACGAGGAGAAGGCTACCGTAAGCTGCCTGTCGGTTGCCAGAATCCACCACATAACACATGCACTCAGGTCACTCCACAACAAATACAAATATGACTCTGTCATTGTACATGTTGGCGTAAATGACCTGAGACGTACCTGCCTGGACTACATGAAAAGTGACATGGAGGAGCTCTCTGACCATGTAGTCCAGGCTGGTATGACTCTTGACTCTGAGTAGCATCCTGCCCTCACCCAAAATTATGCCACCATACGAAGAAAAAATGATCAGTTTCAACAATTGGTTAAACTACTGGTGTCATTCAAAGGGGATCCAGTACTTGTCAGCCTGGGATGACATGCTTGACAAGCCACGATGCTTCACCAGAGACGGCTTGCACCTGTCACCCCTGGGCTTTCGAATACTGGCCAAGACTCTTGCCTCCCCAATATTGCCTTTTTTAGGCAAGGCTCAAAAGACAAACCCACCTCCATAAACAACAATAATAAACAAAAACTGAGGGTAATGCTGCTCAATGCCAGAAGTCTAAACCTCAAAATGCACGCACTCAAGGCTCTCCTTAGTATGGAAGAAATCGACGTATGTGCAATGACAGAAACCTGGTTCAAGGCTCCAGAGAGCACCCCAGCACTACCAGACTATAACTCCTACCATACCTTTAGGTCCCAAAACCAGGACCGGAACACAAAAGGAGAGTGTGTGTCCATATTCATCAAGAACACTCACACCTCCAGGTTAGTAGCACAGCATGCGGAATCTGAGACCATCCAAGTGCAATTGACAATGGGTAAATTGACTGTTCAATTTATAGCTTGCTACAGATCTCCCACCTTGTCTCAGGACCCTCACGCAGCATTCCTGAGAACATTAGAAAGTATGAAGATTCTACTCAACACCATGCTACTGGGTGACTTCAACTATCCAAACATTGACTGGGAAAACTATTCAAGCTCAAATGCCCTAGTCCAATGCTTCCTTGAGTTTATAAACTCAAACACCCTTGAACAGCTGGCCACCACTCCCACAAGAGGTGACAACATACTGGACCTGGTCATCACCAACATGGGGAACCTATGTTCCACACCTGAGGTAAACTCGTCATTGGTAAAATCAGATCACAAACTAATCACACTGGACATCCACACCCCCCCCCCCCAAGTCAAGGAAATCAAGGTAAAAAACTTCTCTAAAGCCAACTTCACACTCCTCAAGACCAAGGTGGGAAGTTTCAAAGCTCCCAATCAAATGGAAAATGATGACCCATCGGCAGAATCCTTTACAAGTGCATTCTGTGAACACCTTCAAGAATGCATGGACCTAGCCATCCCAAGTAAAACCAAGACCAACTCCTCAAAAAAGAGGAAGCCAGTCTGGTGGACCCCAGCCATAAATAAACTTTACAACAGCAGGAGGAACCTCCTGCAAGATAGAACAAAATCCCAAAATAAGAAAGCATCTCTGATTAACATTAGTAAAAACCTGCGCTGCCTCATTAAATCATCCAAGGCCAACTTCGAAAGAAAAATAGCCAATGACTCTAAGGATAACCACAAGGCCTTCTTTAACTATGTCAAGAGTCTAAGGGCAAACTCTCAGATATGCTCCGAGCTAGTGCATAATGGCCATAAATACACTGAACCAACCGACATTGCCAACATCCTGGCTGACAAGTTCAGTGCAAACTTCACCCCCCCCCCCTCCACCAAAGGGGCTACCACCCATCCCAGAAGAATGTGGCACTCCAGATATCTCAGACACACAAGTAAAGACAGCCCTTGCAAAGGCCAAAAACACAGCATCAATGGGACCAGATGCCATCCCAGGTTGTGTCTTACACGAGCTTCAGAATGAACTAATCCCCCATCTCAAATCACTATTCAAACTCAGCCTCTCTACAGGCTATGTACCCAAAGAATGGCATACAGCAACAGTCGTACCACTCCACAAAGGCAGTGCCACAACTGACCCTGGGAACTATCGCCCTATAAGCTTGACTAGCTTGGTCTGCAAAGCCATGGAACGCATTATCATGGAGCTCATTAACAGGGACATTGGGAACCTCCAGACACTGGACCCCACCCAGTTCAGCTTTGTTAAAGGCAGATCTTGCCTCCTGAACTTGGTCAAGTTCTTTGAAACAGTCACCAAGGCCATAGATGAAGGGAAGGTGGTCCACACAGCATATCTGGACCTCGCTAAGGCGTTCGACACCATCCCACACTCAGGAATCATAGACAAACTCACCAGCTTAAATATCAACCCCCATGTCATGAGATGGGTTGCCAATTGGCTCTCAGACAGAACCCACACGGTAAGAGTGGCAGGCGCCATGTCTGACTCTAAACCAGTCTGGCGGAGTCCCACAGGGCTCAGTCCTGGGACCCCTCCTGTTCGGTATATATTTCTCCGAAGTACAGGCAAAGGCGGAGGGATTGTGGCTAACCAAGTTTGCAGATGACTGTAAATTGGGTGCAATAATTGACTCTCCAGCTGACACAGACATCCTGCAAAAGGGTCTCACAGAGACAAACACCTGGTGTCAAAGTCACGGCCTCAAGCTAAATGCCAAAAAATGCATAGTAATCCCATTTGGGAAAAACAAAGTACCTACAAACTACCACATAGATGGGAATCCACTAAGTACAGAAGAAGTAATTAAGGACCTGGGTACCCACATAGATAGCATGCTCTCCTTTGATAACCACATAGCCAAAACAGTCAGGAAATCCTTCTATGTGGCACACCTGATCACAAAGGGATTCTCATCCAAATCCAAGGAGGTGATTGTGCCCCTTTACTCCGCATTCATTAGGCCCGTAATAGATTACAATGCTCCATTTGGGATGTACCTCACTAGACACCTGCAACAACTAGAAAGACCACAGAAGTACCTCACTAAGAGGATTAAGGGCCTTAAACAATTACCCTATGAAGCACTACTAAAAAAGCTTCAGCTCTTTTCAGTCGCTTACCATCTGCTCAGAGGTGACCTATGCCTGACATATAGGGCCATGTCAAACCCTGAACTAATGGGCATGCTTCACCTCAAAAAAACGAGATCCCTCAGAACCACTCGTTCTAGCAACTTGAACCTTTGTACAACAATAAACAGGACATGCTGGAGGGATAGATTCCTGTCCCAGTGACTCCCCTCACTCTGGAATAGAATCCCAATCCATATTCGACAGAGCTCCTCTCTGACCCTCTTACAAGAGAAATCTTGATGAGTGGATGGGTAATCGTAAGTTCTACCCTGGGATCACTTCAGGAGCCCTGTTGACAGAGGCCCAGGTTACTAATCTAATGGGGAGGCGAAAGCCATCACTCTGTGGCTAGACTTATAAATGCCCATGGGCAGATAGCCCTAGTACTTACCTATGAACCCATGAAATGTTTTGGAACAGCTAGTTGATATCTCCGCAAGAGGTGATAATATCTTAGACTTGGTATTAACCAACATGAGTAACCACTGCAGCATCCCTGCAGTATCATCCTCCCTTGTAAGATCCAACCATAAAGCGGTCACTTTCAAAGTCACCATCTCCCCCAACCCCCCTCTAGCTAGGGTCAAAGAAAAAAACTTCTCCAAAGCTGATTACATCCTCCTGAGGGGTGGTATAAACAGCTTCACAGCCCCCTCCTTCTCTCTAGGAATTGGCACCAGTATACAAAACTATACCAAATTACTATATACACATTTATATAGATGCATGGAATCAGGAATACCTGACAGGACTAAATCATCCTCCGCAAGGAAGAGTAAACCTGTCTGGTGGACATCTGCAATAAATAAACTCTATAACAAAAGAAAAAAAATAGTGTCCAGGACCAAGAAGGAGCAGGTGTCCAATTGGAAGCAATCTCTCTTTAGCCTAAACAGGCAAGTAAGAGCACTAGTAAAATCCTCCAAAACAAACTTCGAGTCCAGATTGGCCACATCTGCTAGAGACAGTCATAAGGCCTTCTTCACATATGTCTGTAATCTCAAAGGTAGCACCCAGATCTGTTCAGAACTGGTGATCAGGGACACCACATATACAAATGCCGTAGATTGAGCAAACGTGCTGGCTGACAGATTCAGCGAAAATTTCACCCCTCTGCCCCCCTCCCATCAGTAAATCAGGACATTCCCAATACTTGCCCCTTCCCCTTATATCTAGGGATCAGGTCATCACTGCTCTCCCAAAGGAAAAAAATACAGCCTCTATGAGACCTGATAACATCCCAGGCTGCAGCCTACATGAATTCAGCAGGAACTTGCAGCACCATTAGGCACCCTGTTCAACCAAAGCCTGGCTTTGGCTCAGCTGACTGGAGGACAGCCACTGTCATCCCTTTACACAAAGGTGGAGTCTCCACCGATCCAGGAAATTGTAGACCAAGCAGCCTAACTAGTCTGATCTGCAAGGCCATGGAATGGATTATCATGGACCTCATTAACAAGGACATTGGCAACCTCCAAACACTCGATCCCATACAGTTTGGCTTCTTCAAGGGGAGGTCATGTCTGCTAAATTTGGTTGACTTTTTTGACAGTCACCAAAGCCATGGATGAGAGGAAGACAGTGCACACTGCCTACCTAGGCTTGGCCAAAGCCTTCGACACTATTCCGCACTTTCTCAACTAGGCATCAATCCATATGTTACCAGATGGGTAGCTAACTGTCTCACTGATAGAACCCACCTAGTCAAAATAGGGAAAGCCACCTCAAGCAGTAGAACCATATTGAGTGACCTACCCCAGGGTTCGGTCTTGGGGCCTCTGTTGTTTGGGATATACTTTTCTGAGGTGCAAGTCAAAACCAGTGGGCTATGGCTGACCAAGTTTGCATATGACTGCAGGGTGGGAGCTGTCATCAATTCCCCTAGTGAGGTGGACATCCTCCAAGAGGGTCTCACCCAAACAAATGACTGGTGCCAGAAACATGGCCTCAAATTGAATACAAAAAAAATGCATCATTATCCCCTTTTTGGAGAGTGATGTACCCACAAATTATCATATTAATAACAATGTTAAGCACGCAGTCAGTCGCGAGGTATATGGCCACCCAGATTGATAGCAACCTGACTTTTGACCACCATGTTGCTTCCATTGTACGGAAAGCTTTCTACATGGCCCACCTCATAAGTAAGCGTATTTCATCCAGGGACAAGGAGGTCATAACATCTCTGTATTCTTCCTTATAAGGCCCATTATTGAGTACAACACCCCATTCAGCATGTACCTTACAAAGCACATGCAGGAGCTGGAGAGACCACAGAGGTTCCTCACCAGGAGAATCCAGGGTCTCAAAAATCTACCATAGACAGGCTAAAAGCCCTATCCCTCAACTCTGTTTCATACAGACGCCTCAGAGGTGACCTCTGTCTGGCATACAAGGCGATCTCAGACTTGATGAGATTGCTGCATATCCACAAGTCAAGTGCCACTCAAGTAACCCGCACACGTGGCTTCAACCTGGTCTATGACATCAATAGGACTTGTTAGTGGGACAGATTTGTGTCCCAGAGACTTCCCTATCTATAGAGTAGACTCCCTCTCCACATCAGGTAGAGTACCTCTTTACCCCTTTTTAAGCGCAACCTGGATAACTGGATGGGAAATAGAAAATACATCTCTGGGATTCCACCCATGTCCCTGTTGGACAGGGACATCAGGTGCTAATTTGTCTATGCATGGGCTAAACTCTTGGCTAGGCCTTATAAGTGCCTTAGGGCCAATAGCCTAGTAACTTCCTATGAACATTGTCAAATGCAGTTCCATACACAAATATAATAAGTATTTGCCGACAATGCAGATGTAAAATGAAGGAAGTAAAGTGACAGCATTCCAAGACTGGCCAGCAATGGAGAAAATATCATGACTGCTCCTTCCAACTATGCCACATAACCCTATGGATCAGTGTACAACACTTCTCACTCCTACCACTAAATATACCTGCCAAATGCCAAGGGAAAAAGGAGTTTATCTGAACATGACCATACCACTTCATTTTATAACCAACAATGGAGAGACGTCGGGTTGACAAAACACCAGTACCAAAAAGGATAATACCACAATTTCTTACTCCTTGAATATTCCTATCCTTCTCTCTTCTCTAAAATTAACTCCTAACCTCACTTCTTATGACTTCATGTAATGTGCAACCAACTAACCAGCCCTGGACAGACTTCATAGATAACAATGTCTGCTTGGGCAAAACATACCAGTAAATATCTTGGTTGTGCTTGGTGCTCAGTAGAATCTGTTTCACACACACACACACACACACACACACACACACACACACACACACACACACACACACACACACACACGCGCACCAGCATGTATTATTATTTCTGTTAAAGACTTAAACCTCGGCACAAGTATGAATAGGACATGCTGGAGGGATAGATTCATAACCTAGAGGCTTCCCATGCTTTGGAACAGGATCCCAGTTCGTATTAGGCAGAGCCCCTCACTGACTCTCTTCAAGAGAAATCTTGATGAGTGGATGGGAGATCATAAGTTTACCCCAGGGGTCACATCTGTGTCACTGCTAGACAGGGGCACAGTAAACTAATTCTATTATATAAGGGGACCTTCACTGTGTCACTACTAGACAGAGCCACAGTATTCTAGATTTATTCTGTACATTTTTGTACCATTTCATGGGGTGGCAAAAGCCACATCACTATGGCTAGGCTTACAAATGCTCCAGGGCAGATTGCCTAGTACTATACTATGAAACTATGAAACTATGAAATGGATAACTGAACAGTTTGGATTATTAAACTATAAATGAAATAGTGAGGGAAGATTACATATAGTTTTAGTATATATTTAAAGTTAATATGTCTTTGATATGATGGAATTAATTTTTGAGTCATGTTTTCTGTTATTGAAAGTTTTCAGTCAGAATATCAGAACCTGCAAAATTCTTTGACTGCATCTTTATAGCTCAGAATAATGTCATAACTTTGACCAGTACTTATTTTTTTTCTCAGAAAACCTTCTGTATTAACAGTAGTGTAACATATTGTGTAGATTACATTGCTGTTCAGGTAATTAACAAATGTCAGGTTCACAGTCCCTGCATTGTTTTTATTTTGTGAAATTATATTTTGTATTACACTTGTATAGTGTCAGTCCAAAATATCATTAGATGAGTCCTGCAACACTTTTTTTTTTCAAATGTAGACTGTAATTATTGTAAACTGGTAGTATTACAGTGAAGTGCAAATATAGTCAAATGTCTGACCATAAATGTGGCAAGTAATAAAATGTTAGGAGGAACAGACTAATAATTTAACAGTTGTGTAAATCTTCTTCACTACAGAAAGGCAGTCTTAGTTATTGCAGCTCTACGATTCCTAAATAGGAAGGAAATTGAGGAAGGGCCGAGCAGGAAGCCATGGGGTGTATATTATGTTTGCACATGTGCATGTGTGTCTGTATACACACACAATTTCTCTCTCATGATGCCCTCACCATTGGAGATTTATGATTTTTTTTGTCACTGTTCTGATTTGACAGGATCTGTGTGCTTTGATACTTTATGAATTAGCATTGGGACTTTTTTGCTTTTTAATTTAGATAGATGATAGATATAGCTAAATATTTAGCCATAGATACAGCTATAGATATAACTATAGATACAGATATAGGTATAAATATAGATAAAGATAGAGGTAGGGATACACACTTCCTCAGGTACAAAACTGGTCAAAGCATGAGGTAAAAAGAAAGCAGCTGAAAGCGTACATAATGTGACAGTAATGCTTCCAAGATAGAGAGGCTTAGGACTTGGAGAAAAGGAAGGTTGATTAATAATTTCATTTATTATTTATAGTTAAAAACATTTTCTTATTTAGACCTTATGCACTGTTTATAAATAAACATCTGCTTATGTTTGCTGCTTCAGAGGAAGATTCCTCAGCGAAGTTATACCGTTGTCCACACTCATCTGCATTTCATTTGAGTACACTTGTATAACTGTTTCTATCAGTGGTATCATGTGACATTTTCAAAGGTGCTGCTCATGTTTGATGATGACAGAAGTTAATTTTGCACCTCTTTTATGTTAGATATTCTGTGATGTTCTTCAAGAGAGGAACAGAAAGGAAATGAGTCAGAGCAGCAAAACTGCATGTGAGAAATGAGAACAAATTACATCTGAGTAAAGGCTGCACAGAAAAGAGTAAACCATCTGGGTGGCATTACATGGAAGAGTGAGAGAAGAGCGTGCAAAAGTTAAAAGTTACATTCTACAGCAGATCCATTATATGGCTAGGCTACTACATTTGTTATTTAATTCAATTGATTTCACTTTGATGTACACTAACTACAGTAGAATTTAATCAGCTGAGCTGTCCCCTATGTTTTTTGGGCAAATGAAAATCACATTGAGTGGTGATCTGTAGATTAAATCAGATGTATTCTTTCAAACTGAAACAAAACTACAGTTCTTTGTTCTGTTATTGTAATAACATGCTGTTATATATAACTTATTATGGGCATTTTCCTTTGCAGGCTTCTGGAGATGATTTGTCTTTTAATTTTCCCATGACAAGTCCACAACGTGAAAGTTTTATTGCAGATAAAGATACAGGTATTTTATCTCTGCATATTTGTGTTTGTTTAAGGCTACATGTATAAACACAGTTTGTTTCCCAGTTAAGTGTCTGCTTAGGTGTTGTACTTCAATGCCCTTATTGTTCATATGGTGAAAATGGACAGACTGTGCCCAGTCATTTCAATTACAGGCTGTTGGTGCTGCGATGACCAGTGTTTCTGGCTTTACATTTCTTGGATCTGCACTCGGTGGCAGTGCTCTCAATGTTTGCCAGAAAATTTTGGAACAAAGTAAAAAATAACTAAGGAAAAGGCCCCATATTAGGGACACATTTTAAATGTTGTTACTGTTGTCTTAGAAATTCTCAAAATTATTTCCAGTTTTAGGAGGGATGGAACAAAACTTTGAGAAACATCAGGGAGTGTCCCTACAAACTAGGGAAGTTGAGAGGTCTACTAGGTGGGAAGTTTTAACATTTTCTTAACATACCTGATGCCTGTACTATGACTCAGATGCTTTTAATGTCAATTGACTCCTGTTGCTTATTTTTTGTGTTGGCTTTTGTGCATGTGCAAGCAACATTTTTATTTGCCAGCAGGTGGCACTCAATAGCAAATATTACTTAGTATATGACTTTTCTAACACCTGCCCCAAACCTATAATTCTCCAACAGTATATTTAATTCAGGGCTGTGCTCTTTCAACTGATCTACATAACAAGTGTTAATTCACTTCAGTGTTAATAATGGCATTTTAGATGCTGCAAATAGTTTCACTTCAAAGATATGAACAGCCTGAAATAACTGAGATATGTATTACTCCCTTTTTAAATTGCATCTTTACTGGAGTCGTTGTTGACCATGAGTAAAACTGCTGTGCAAGCTGGATAATTAAAATGGAACTAAGTAACCATCTTCACCCCCCCCCACACACACACACACTCACTGTAGTACTTCATCTCTTCCAGTTCCAGTAAATACTGCTGAACCCCAGTCTGTCTTCTTCATACTGAAACTGTGGTTTTAAATAACATGTAAAGCTAGAACACATTCAGACTAGCCTAATGTCCACTGCCATTAATAATAATAGTAATAATTAATATTGAAAAACTGTCTATGACCCACTTCAACTACAGCCACCTGCTACATGCTAAATACTGGAGCATCAAGTTCCTTTGTATGGCGTCCATCAATACTTCATATAACTGAATAGTGTACACCACCTAGTTGTAGATTCTATAGACCACAACCCTGGTTTCAAAATCATAAACAAACAAAAACAACCTGTTCACATGCTGCTTTACAACAATTATATCCCCATGCATCAGTATTCACCGCACCTCACATAACTTCTCCTACTTAGCTCCTCAACTTTAAAAGTCCTTCCTTACCTCCTTTAAAGAAATATGGTCATATCCAAAGTTCAGGCTACAGCTAAAAAAAAAACACAAGTTTTTCAAAACAGACAAAATACCTTTGCGTTTATTTTCCTGTTATCACTTAAATAAATTCTTACTACTTCTAGGTGGTCATTTTCTTCCTAGACATTTCAAACTTCAAAGATGATTATTAACTTTCTTCCCAGCTCTTACATCCTCCTCACCTATAGTTTACCTTCCACTCCCTATCTAAACTGCATCCCCCTTTACTCTCTTTCCATTAGTATTGTCTGATTCCTTAAACTTTTGTTTCTTTCTCACCCTTTACTTTTCTCTCTTCATATATCATATTATCTCTCCACTGATTTATTTTTATTTCCTTTGTCAACCAGTTAAATTACCTTGTCCTAATCAGTGGAGCATTTTCTATCAAATGACAAGTATAATGATTACGAATTGTAATGTGAATGACTGTCCTCTAGTATAACTCCAAATAAAACGAATCTTTGCTCATTTACATTATTCGGCTGTCATGAAATACGTTCCTGAGTCTCAAACAAATAGTAAAGCCACCTCTAATCCTGTATGTGTAGATGCATGCAGAGCGGACTATTTGCAAACATGTCTTAAGTGGGATCCCTGGGACAGCTGCATTTGTATCCTCTCTGTAAGGTGAGATTTTTCAGTTTGTAAAATACTGGAAGATGGCTAATGTTCTGCACACTTTGTAGCAAAGCATTTTGCTAAATTCTTTCTCTGTAGCATTTAAGGTATATATTGCCATATTCTCATTTAAATAGTGTCAAATAGTGTATTGACTGGTTGTCATAGAAAACTGTATATTCTCTATTCCTACCTTAATATTATTAGAATAGTTGTTCTGAGGAGCTTTGTACATGTTATCATATTTGTTAATTTGCTTATATTTCAATATTTTATATTTCTGTTTAAAATAACTTTAGTCTATTTTTTGGTTACTTCGTTTTGTAACTACTGGACTGAGCTGAAAAAATGTTCTGATAAACAAATGTAATTACAAAATAAATAGTCTCTCTTCCCTTACATCATCAAGCTCTGGCAGTAAGCTTTATTGAGGATAGCTGAATGGCACTTGTTGTAAAGCCCTATTACACCAAACTGCAGCTGTTGCTATTAGATAAATGATAAATAATAAATAGAAAATAAACTTCTTATCCACATTCTATGCAAATGCCACCCTCATACGTAGCAAACTTATGCTAGATAACATGAGTGTGGCATATCCTTTCATTGCAGAGCACGGTCTCTCAGAGCACTGTCTCTCAGTCAGTCTCTTACCCAGCACCTGAGTGCTGTCAGCTCTGTGGCTCAGAACAGTAAAGCCCCAACTATGATTTGGATGGCCTGGGTTCAGTCAGTGGTTCAGGTACTGGCGTGGACAATGACAGTGGGAAGATGAGGGATTAGGGAATGTCTGCTCACCCCTTACAGGAGAGAGTACAGGGATGTGCCAAATGTTTATGTTGGTAACACTGGATGTATGATGAGGGATATGTTACCCTCTAGGCCGACCGCTCCCTCACAGCAGCATTACAAGCCCTGCATGGTCAGTATATGTGACAGTGCAGCCTGCATTGCTTCTCTCAGCGTCCCAGAATTGGATATCCCAAATCCATTTCCCATTCTGCCGTGATATGCTGGAGATTGGCATTCTTAACCTTGGAGCTAATTGGGTGCAGGGATGTAGCAGAACACAAGAAGTGCTTAGTAGCTGATGATCAGCTGCAGTGTAAGCGAACAACAATTTAATGGAAAAAAAACTCTAGCACAATGTTCTTCCTTTCCCTACACTAGAGACCATTCTCAGTCATTGGCAGTGAACTACTTAAATATAAAACTGGGACATTACTTATTGTTTCAATGCATCTATGAATACATGACCAAAACTTCATTATTTCTTAACATGTTTGCCTCATATGTTCATAGATTCATAGGTGTTTACTAGGCTAACAACCACAAGGGCCTTTTTAAGCCTAGCCATGCATCCCAAATTTCTGATAAGTTCAAGTTCTGACATCCTTGATAAGTGTAAGCATGGGCCTGGAAGATGAACCATTTGCAGGTTACCTGTGTTCATTAGAGACATAGATACCAAACCAGGGATGAATTTGCTGTTCCCCATCCAATTGCCCAAATTGCACTTGAATTGGGTTAGGGAGGAGCTCTGCTTCACATGGATGTGGAACCTGTTCCATAGACAGGTTAGTCTTTGGGATACATACTTGTCTCTCCAGCAGGTCCTATTTATATCACAAGCAAGGTTTAAGTCTTCAGAACTGGTTGTTTTGTGGATCTGACAATGCCCTGTATGCCAGGCATAGATCCCTCAATTTGAAGGAAGCACTGCAGGAAATACACTGCTGTCACTGAACAGTTTCTTCAAAACATTGACTTTTCCACTGGACTGCAAAATTATTTTTAAGACAGAATTGGACAATGAAACTTCTGACTGCATGACACAGACAGTAGAAGGATTAGTTCAAATCTTTTTGTTTTGGAACATTACTAACATCATATGACTGCCTTTAGTATGGCAGACTTTAGTAAAGTTTTGTCTTTTACACCAAATTTTCAAAACATCTTCAGTGGGACCTCTTGTAATGAGTAGATCCCTGTCTACAAACACTTGTATCCACAAGAACGATTGGTAATAGGAAATACCAGTTTAGTCACTATGATTAAGTCATCCTCTGAGATGGAATTTATTACTCTCACTTTGCAGTTCATGACAGTGACATTTAAGATGAATATTCTGACAGTTTTGAATCAAGCTCTTAGTTACTACCAAAACTGTATGTCTGTATTTCATCTGGTGAATATTTCCTTGTAAAAATGACTAAATTTCAACACTTTTGCACAGATATGCTAATTGCAATCGATTGGAACTAATGACTTCATGTTGCAGACTTTTAGACTATTTAGATAATGATATCACAGAACATGCATCTATATTACCCGATCGAACGTTTAGGTTAGCAAATAGCTAAACGTCGACCTGGTAATATCAAAAAATTAAAACAGTGAATGGCCGATTTAACATAGGGAATGAATTCCCTCGGCCACAAGAAAAAAAAAATTAAACCAAAATGAAGTAGGGGGCTTTGCCTCCCACACCCCACCTAACTAAATATATCAACTCCAAGATCGCTCTACAGTGGGGAAAGGGGCAAAATTTGCATAACAGCCAAGGGAATTCTTTCCCTGTGTTAAATCGGCTGTTCGCGTTTTTTTTGCTTTCGCTATTACCAGATCGACATTTAGGTATTCGCTAACCTAAACGTTCTATCAGGTAATAGGAACCCACAAAACATTACAAGTAGATGTACTTCTGACTCGTGATTAATTTGGCAGGCAAATTGTAAGCTTTGTAAAATTTAAAATTTGTATGCAAAATCTGCAAAGTGGTTTCATTGAGCAGGGACACTGATTTTAATATTTTCTGGGAAAATACAGGTAAATCCGAAATGTGGACTGTCAGAGAATTGAAAAATTACAGGATTTTCATGGAATTTGGCATTTTAGGCCAGAGAAAGGACAATTATGTAAAATCTTACCATAACAGTAGATATCTTTTCTGCTGCAGTATTCTTAACATATCTGATTCCCTGCTGTGAAGGCCTGAAGTCTGTCCAATTTATCAAATATTACTTTTGCTTTAAGATATGCCAAATGTCACCTAAACATTCCTTGCATAGCATGGGACATAAGGGTGATGTTCAGGCCTACCATAATCAGAACTGATTGCCTCTGTAGGAGCACCAGTCCAAGGAACCCAAGAGGTAATCTGTACATCCAGGAAGGCAAAGGATGAGAGAGATGGAGGGAGGGAGTGAATACTGCAGTAGTGAAGGCAAGGATAAAACTGTACTATGTCCTTACATTCACTGCTGCAGTATTCTTGACATGTGGTAGAGTGCTAAAGCGCAAGAGGAAACTTGGGAGGGGGAAGGAGCAGAAGAGACTCCTAAAAGGCCATGATAAATGGCACAGGCAAAACCAGCCCTAGCTCATGATATACCATCCAACTTGTAGTGCTTGGTAAAGGTATGCACAGAAGTCCAGGTGGCTGCTTCAAGAAAAGAATTAGTATCTGTGCCTTTGAAAAAAATCACAAAAAGAAGCCACAGATTTAGTATAATAAGGTTTAACTGAATAAGGAAGGTTCCTGCCATAAAAGTGCAATAAAAGGAAATAGCCTTAGAAATCCAAGAAGAAATAGTTTGCTTGGATACAGCAAAATAACTGATCAGAGTTATAAATAGCCTTAGTCTTATCCAAATAAACTCTGAGTTGCCTTTGTACGTCCAAAGTATGCAGGATCCTCTCACTGTCAGATTGCAGACAGGAAAAAAAGTAGGCAGATTAATAGACTAAGTGATAGCTGATTAACCACCTTAGGCATACAAGAAGGGTTAGTGTGCAAGGAAACCCTGTCCTCATGAAAAATCAAAAAAGGAGGACAAGCCAGAGGAACAGGCTTCCTGGGAGGCCTAATATTAAGGACAGCTTTACGAAATTGTTTCACTGCAAATATAAAAACTAGAGGAGGAGAAAAAGGCAGACAAGCAGAGATAGCTGATAGATGGGCCGTATTAGAAGAATAGGCCAAATCAGCATTGAACAACCCACACAAATAAGAGAGAATCTAAGGAACATCCACAGTAATTGGGTCCAGGCTATGAGGGAGACACCAAATAGAAAACCTCTTCCATTTGTATAAGTAGGATTTCCTAGTAATAGGTTTTCTGGCCTGCAGGACTTACAGCACATCCTCAGAAAAAAGGTGTCTGTGAAGAATCAAAATCCTATCATCCACAGTGTCAGTTGAAGCATGGACAGGTGGGGATGGATAAGAGATCCCTTGGCTTGTGTGATTAGACCAACCTGTGAGGTAACTTGTGATGATTGCCCCTGGCTAGATGCAGAAGATGGAACCTGTGCTCCCATGGGCAAAAGGGAGTCACCAACAAGATTTTGGGAGCACCCAGTTGAATTTTGAACAGAATTTTTGCAATGAGAAGAAGGGGAGGGAATGCATAAAGAAACATCCCTTCCAAGAAAATGAGAGGGTGTCCACCTCCCATATCAGAGGACCTGGGACACTGCCACAAAACAGAGGAAGATGTCTGTTCAGAGGGGAGGCAAAATGATCCACTTGAGGAATATCCCACTGGTGGATAATGTCCAGAAACACATCCATGTGAAGCATCCATTTGTAGGACTGAGTGAAGGACTTGCTCAGAGTGTCTGCCACAATGTTCTGATGAGAAGGGATATAAACTACCTGAAGAGTCATTTGATACTTGACAGCAAGATCCCATACCAGAACTTCTAGCCAGCAGACAAGGTAAGATTTTGTTCCTTCCTGTTTGTTAATAAACCACATCACTATGATATTGTCTGTGAATACCTTGAGAGGCCCTGGAGAGAAAAGAGGATGAAAGGCCTGAAGAGCCAGCATAAGAGCCCTCATCTCTTTGACGTTGATGTGCTCCTTCTTCTGACAAGGAGACCACACTCCCTGTACATTTAGGGAGCAAAATGTCACTCCTCGATCCCATGTTTGAAGCGTCTGTGAATAATTCCTGAGAGGGAAGAGGGTGATGAAAAGGGATCCCTGGATTCAGAGACAACTGTTGAATCCACCAGTGAAGTTCCTGTCTGAGACAAGGAAGAAAAGGAACTACAAAATCTAGAGGATGTGCATGTTGAAACCATGCTGATTTCAGAAAACACTGGAAATTTCTCATGTGAATTTTGGCCAGAGGGAGCATTGGAATGGCAGATGCCATGAAACCCAGAGCTCTAAAAACTCCATGGCAGTAATGGAAACCAGAGGAAGAAGAGTGTGAAATAAAGAAGTGAGAGTTAAAGGCTTTGGAAGAGGCAGGGTTGCAGTCATTGGTACAGTCTGAATCTTGCAACCCAGAAAAACATGATCCTGAGAAGGAGTCAGGGAAGACTTTTTTAAATTTATAGTAAACGCCAGACTCTGAAGAAGGGAAATTGCAAAAGGGTCTCTGGAGAGGATGCCTGAATCAGGAGGACGTCTAAGTGAGGAAAAATGTGGATCCTTTGAAGTCTGCAAAAAATCACAGGTGCAAGGCATTTGGTGAACACCCTTGGGGAAGTAGAAAGGCCAAAGGGCAAAGCAGAGAACTGAAAATGCCAAGAAGCAACAAAGAAATGCAAAAACGTCCTGAAAGGAGGATGAATCAGACTATGGAGATAAGCATACATTTGATCCAGAGACACGGTATAAGCCTGGGGGACCAAGAGAGGAAACAGAATCTGAAGGAACATCATCTGAAAGAAAGGCACTTGTAGAAAAGTGCTAAGATGAGAGCAGTCTACAATAGGTCTTCAAGTGCCCTGTTTTCTAGGCATTAAAAACAGTCTTGAGTAGAACCTTTCCTTTCTTTGAGACACAGGCACCTCTTGAATAATACCCTGAGTCAAGAGATTTTGAAGAATCTCTGGGATAAAGGGAAGTTGTTCCCACGGAGACTGAGCAAGTCCCATAAATGGAGGATAGGATTTCCACAGGATCATAGGAGGTTACTAGGCTATCGACCTGGAGGTCATTTCAAGCCTAACCATTTCATCCCATTGTAATACCATAGATAATGTAGTCAGTACCCAGGACTGTATTTATTAATGACTGCCCATGTCCAGGAAGGTCATTGGCACTATCCCTGGTAAGAATTTGTGGTGCCCATCCACTTGTCCAGGTCCCTTTTGAACAGTGTTATAGAGGTGCTCTGCTTCACATCAGTTGGCAACCTATTTGAAAGACACGGCAGTGGCTGAGACACAAATTTGTCTGTCTATCATGTCCTACTTAAGTCACAGACCATATATAGGTCCCTGGAATGGGTAGCTCTAGTCCAGTTTGATGTATGGATGTGAAGCAAATTCATTAGGTTTGGATTGGAGATTGCTCTGTAAGCCAGGCATAAGACTCCCCTAAGAAGTATATACAATACTGAGTATAGTGACAGGGACTTTAGTTGGTCTGTGTAAGGCACATGCTGGAGTCCCTTGAACATCTTAGTTAGAAACCTCAGAGGTTTCTCCAGTTGCTGCACATGCCAAAATGGGTGTTATACTCAAGTATGGGCCTCATTAGTGATGAGCTTAGAAGGGTTATAACCTCCTGTAGAGGTAATGCTTTGGCTAATCAAGTGTGCTACATAGAAAGCCTTCCTTACTACAGTAGACACATGCTGGTCAAAGTTAAGGTCGCAGTCTTCCTGTGATCCCAGATCTCTTACCGCTTCATAGGTACATAGGGTATTGTTGTTAATTTGATAGTGTGAAGGGACATTGTTTTTACTGAAAGGAATGAAGATGCATTTCTTTACATTCAGTTTGAGACTGTGACTAGGACACCATTCGTTGATCTGCATAAGACTTTCCTGTAGTATACTGACATAATTTGGGAATTCAATAATTGCACCCAGTTTGCAGTCATCTGCAAAATTGGTCAACCACAGCCCCTTAGCTTTGGCCTGAACTTCTGAGAAGTATATACCAAACAGTAGGGGGCCCAGCACTGATCCTTGTGGCACCCTGCTGGTGACAGGTCTGCTGGTTGATGTGGAGTCACGCACTTTGATAGCATGTGACCAGTTTGTGAGCCAGTTGGCAACCCATCTTACAACAAAGGGATTTACATTCAGTTTGCTAAGTTTATCAGTAATGCCTCAGTGTGGGATTGTGTCAAAGGCCTTTGCCAACTCAACGTATGCTGTGTGTACAGATTTTACCTCATCAGTGGCCTTGGTCACATTTTCAAAGAACTCTACCAGGTTTAACAGGCAGGATCTGCACTTGCGGAAGCCAGATTGGTTTAGGAGATTCCAACTGCAGCAATTCATAGTACCTCTTATGGATATCAGAGACCAGAGCACAATCCCACTTAAAAAAATCCATCATCCTAGAGAGTGTGTCCCCAAAGGAAATTTCCCCAAAAGGAATATCAGTGCTAATAAATTCATCCTCCTCTGACGCATAGTCCAAAAGAAAAGAATTTGAGCAGAGTAAGTCAGGGATTTATCACCAGAATCTGACTCATCCTCAGAAGAATCCTGTTCCCTAGGCCTTTTAAGGGGAGTAGAAGACCAAAGAGGAGCAGGAACTGAAACTCCGTGAGGAGGCTTTAAGAACATTAAAGCAGTAAGTAGCCCCTGGGTGAAGGCCTGCCACTCAGTTTGTGGATCCCTAGTAGCAGAAGAAACATGTTTATTTTTTGTTTCTTTTTTAAGGGAATATCCCCTCCAAACAACTGAGAAGGCTCAGACCCAGGACGACAGTAGAGAATTGTAGTAGGAACTTCTTCCCCAACTAAAATCTGAAAAACTCCCATAGGCCCCTCAGAAAAAAATCAACTGTAGTTCCCTCTGAATATCTGAGATGGATGCCTGCAAATCCTCTTCACATGTGCTGCCAGCCGGATCCTCACCGGCCTCCAACATGGTTATTCTAGAGAAATCCAATAACACAGCTGGGCGAGCTTCTGGGTTTGTAACAACCTTGGGAGAAACACCTGGCAGAGGCTGGACAGTGGAAGATTCTAATTATACCTTTTTCACCTTCTTCTCTAACAGCTGACCCTTGGGGCAGGAGATTCCTTCCATTGTGTGCTTAGAGAGAAGCTTAAATCGCTGGTTCTCAAGATACAAGGAAAGGGAAGAAAGTCTACTGCGAAGGGTTTTGGGGACAAATGCTCGACAAATTAAACAAGACGTATGGTCATGAGAAGCTCCTAGGAAAAAAAGTCACTTGTCGTGGTGGTCTTTATGGTGACTCTGTCATTTACCTTTCCAGGATGATATTAACCTCAAGGACAAGGTCACATAAAAAGCAAGAAGAAACAAAAACCCCATTGAGGCACTTATCTGCAACTGACAGAAGTCAGCAAACAGGTGTAGGTAGTCAATGGAGAATGACAATGTGTTCAGCTGGCAGAAGACGAACACAGGTAAACAGACAGACCAAAGGTGAAAAGGTATGTTGGAATGGTGGCAGAGAGTTATGATTATGGTAGGCCTGAATGTCACCTTTTTGCTCTGTGGTACACAAGGAGCATCTGGGTGGCGTTTGGCATACCTTAAAGCATCAGTAGTCTTTGGTAGACTGGGAGGACGGCGGGCTTCCACAGCAGGGAGTCCCATATGTTAAGAATACTGCAGCAGTGAATCTAAGGACATGTAATTCTCCACAAGATGCATTTCTGCTCATATTTATTATTTATAATATTGTCGGCTTGCATTACTGAGTGCTCTGTGCTTTAGAATCTGTTGTAATATTCAGTATATATTGATCCAGAAGAAAATTATTATGAAATCACTGTAATGACCAGAAATTACATTTAAAAATCACAGGTATATTTCCTGGATTTCTTCTCATAAAAATGGAATTTCATTTTGTTGAAAACCAAAAATCAGTGTCCCTGTCAATGAGGCCTGATGATTTCATGCAGGAAACATCATTTCACACAGTACATAGCAAATCACCTTTTAAGATGAAATTTTACAATGCCACATCAAACTTTGTGATATAAACCCATTTGGTGAGTATTTTGAAAGTCTTACCCTAAAATATTCTGAACTGCCAGAAAGTGTGCATATTTATTTGGTGAACCTTTCCTCATAACCTGGACTGGCCTTAGGTCAACTGGTGCCTAGGCAAAAGGGGTCCACAGCACCCCAACAACACCAGCCGGTGCCCCCATCCTGGTCTACCTACACCATCCAGATTACTTTTTTCTTCCTTTTCTTACAGTTTGTCTATTCTTCAGTTTTTTTCTGTATTCATTCAAAATGTTTTAAAGAAACCACTTCTTTACTACAAAAAATAAACAAATAAGTACTGCAGAAGCACCCCTGCTAGAGTGAAGAGCTTGTCAACCCACCTACCACTACTCATATATATAGTATGCATCAAACACAAAAATAACATGCGGAGGTTCTCTCAAAAAACAATGAAACACCAGAGACCTCCAAAACACAAGATTGATACAACTGATCTAGTTCCCACAGCACCCATGAAGCATAGTAACACCAGTGTCTCACCTACCAAGCTCGTAAGGCACAACACTCAAAAACCTAATTTTCTTGTCACTGGAGATTCCATTGTGAGATGCACAGATGTCCCACACAACAGGTTGGATAAGAAGAAAGTCATGGTCCGCTGCCTGCCTGGTGCCAGGATTCTTTAGATTACACATGGACTCTGGTCTATCAGCAACAAGTACCATTATGACTGTCATGATTCATGTTGGAGTGAATGGCCTGAAATGTACCTCACTGGACTATATGAAGAGAGAAACGATTGACCGCTCTGAGTATGTGTCCCAGGCAGGTATGCCCCCTACCTTGAGCAGCATACTACCCTAACTTAGAATGATGCCACAATATAAATAAAAAATGATTGATTTCAATATTTGGCTTAGTTTTTTGTGTCATTCAAAAGGGATCCAGTTCCTGTCTGCCTGGGAAACCATGGTTGACAAACCTTGCTGCTTTGCCAGAGATAGTTTGCACCTGGCACCACTAAGTTTTTGACTGCTGGCAAAGGCTCTTGTCTCCCCCATAGTGCCTTTTTAGGCAACGTCTCCGTAACAAACGTACTGACGTGAAATTTGCCAGTCATAACAAAATAAGGGTCATGCTGCTAAACCCTAGGAGCTTAAAGCAAAAACTGCACACCCTGGAAGCACTTCTATCACTGGAAGATGTACATGTTTGTGTAGTCAAAGTAACATGATTCACTGCCTCAGGGAGTACCCTGTCTTTACAAGGCTACAATGCCTTCCACACCTTCAGACCACAAAATGAATGTGTGAGAACTAAACGAGGCTGTGTTTTTATCTATGTTAGAGATAAATTCACCTTTCATCTGGTTAGACTGGCCAACTCCTTGGAGTTACTCTCAAGTTCAGGTTGCGGTGGGTAAGACCTCCATTCAAGTCATAACCAGTATTAGACCCCCCTACATGGGTCATGATGCACATGAAGCCTACTTGACCAAACTGGAGATAATCTAAATATTACTGACCGCTCTGGTTATGGGGGATTTCAGTTATCCCACCATCAACTGGGAAACCTCCACTAGCCCTAACTCACTAGCGCAAAAGTTCCTTGACTTTGTTAAATCAAATGCCGTGTAACAAATTGTTCATATCCTGACAAGAGGAAGAAACATACTAGATCTGGTCCTCACTAACATGCCAAACAGATGCACTACCTCAACTGTTGGACCCTCATTAGTTAAATCTTACCACAAATCAGCTACCTTTGAGCTGGCACTAACACCAGAACTCACAAAGGGAGAAATCAGACTAAAAACGTCACCAATGCAAACTAAGTTAAAAATGCATTACAAGACCCAGTCCCAGCTGGAAATAACTACACCAAAGCTTACACTAAAGCCCTGTACAATCACTTGCACAAGTGCATTGACTTGGCTGTACCAGAAAGAATCAAAACCAGAGCCCCAAGTAAAAACAGGCCGCTATGGTGGACATCCAGCATTAACAAACTTTACAATAAATGCAAAACGTTGCTATCCGAGAAAACAAAGGCAAAGTTCCAACAATGGAAAAGCACCTTCTTCAGCCTCAACAGGAAACTAAGACAACTTCTCAAATCCTCTAATGGCACCTTTGAGAAAAACTTAGCAAGCACAGCCAAGGATAACCATAAGGCCTTTTACAGCTACATACGTACTCTAAAAGCTAGGACCCAAGCATGTGCAGAACTAGTGACTAAAGATATCACACACACTGACCCCACAGAAATAGAAAACCTGTTAGCAGACAGGTTTTGTGAAAATTTCACACCCTTATTCCCTCCAGACTTATCTCAAACTACCCTCCCCCCCCACCCTACATATCTGAAGAGCAGATCATCAAAGCCTTGTCCAAGGCAAAAACATAGCCTCTGTGGAACCAGACTGCATTCCAGGCTGTCCTCTAAACAGGCTAAAACATGAACTTAGCATCACCATTAAGTACCCTTTTCAGTCATAGCCTAACCACAGGCTTTGTTCCTGCAGAATGGAGAACAGCAACAGTTATTCCCCCCCACAAAGGTGGCCTAGCAGCAGACCTGGGGAATTACAGACCCATAAGGCTGACCAGCCCCATCTGTAAGGCCATGGAACTTATCATTATTGACTTCATAAATAAAGACATAGGCGACCTCCAAACCCTGGCTCCAACCCAATTCAGCTTTGTCAAGAGTAGATCCTGCCTGTTAAATAAATCTGGTGGGTTTCTTTGAAAATGTGGCCACTGCCATTGACGAGGGCAAATCTGTGCACACAGCATACCTCGACTTGGCAAGGCTTTCAACACAATCCCACACTCGGGCATTAACAATAAACTTAGCACACTAATGTAAACCCCTTTGTTGTAAGATGGTTTGCCAACTGGCTCACAAACCAGACACAAACTATCAAAGTGGTAGACTGCACATCAACTGTAAGACCTGTCACCAGTGGGGGGATACAGGGCTCAGTATTGGGCCCCCTACTGTTTGGTATATAATTCTCAGAAGTTCAGGTCAAAATTAAGTGGTTGTGATTGACCAAGTTTGCAGATAACTGCAAACTGCGTGCAATTATTGAATACCCAAATGATGTCAGTATACTCCGGGAGCATCTGATGCAGACCAGCGACTGGTGTCTATATCACGGTCTCATATTGAATGCATGGAAATGCATCATCACTGCTTTCACCTCAGATAATGTCCCTTCACATTATCAAATCAACAGTACCCTAAGTACCTACAAAGTGGTAAGGGATCTGGGATCACAAGTTGACTGCGACCTTAACTTTGACCACCATATGTCTACTGTAGTAAGGAAGGCTTTCTACATAGGACATTTGATTAGTAAAGGCATTGCCTTGAGAGCAAAGGAGGTTATAACCCTTCTATACTGGCCACTAATCTGGCCCATAATTGAGTATAATGCCATTTGGCATGTACAGTACAAAGCATTTACAGCAGTTGGAGAGACACTCAGAGTTTTCTAACAAAGAAGATCAAGGGACTCCAACACGTCTTACACAGACCGACTAAAGTCTCTATCACCATACTCTGTATTGTATAGACTTCTTGGGGAGACTTACACCTGGCTTACAGAGAAATCTTAGACCCAAACCTAATGAACTTGCTGCATATCCATAAATCAAAGTGTTGTGTTCTGGTCTTATGCCACTAGGTGAAGATAGAGGAAGGCAAAAGGAGGGAGACAGAGTTAGTGGATGTGACAAGGACTGGATGTTCCTGTGTCCTGTTGTATTGATGTTTGCTCTTCCTGTTGTTGCTTCAAATGGTTAGATTAAAATCTTTAATACTGAACTTGGAGTCAGTCTATATGAATCATCTGGCAACTTCACAATTTGGCGACAAGGTACTTACTTATTTCTGCTTGTTTACAATGACTATTGCTGCTACGCCTTTTCCTCCACCATTTGTGCTATACCCGGGTGAACCTGCTGTACCATTTGACATGTGACTGAAAATATTTAATAACTACATGCTGGTTGTTGGTGCATCAGGAAATGAATGGCCAGAAGCACGCAAAAAGGCACTTCTCCTTCACTGTCTGGGAACAGAAGGTCACAGACTGTTTTACATGCTTCCGAAGCAAGGTAAGTCAGTGGAGGACGCCATTAGGGCTTTACAAGCTCATTTTGCTCCATAGAGAAATGTTGTTGCTAAGCAACATATTTTTAGAAAACGTGCTCAGGCTGCCTATGAAACTATTCCTCAGTATGTGGCCGCATTACAAGACTTAGCAGTTAAATGTGAATGTGTTAGTAAACTGGATGAAATGTTACGTGATCAGTTGGTGGAACGTTTGCCTAGTAATTGTATATGTGAAAGATTCCTTTTAGAACCTGACTTGACTTTGGATCATAGGTTCATAGGTTCATAGGTTGGTACTAGGCTATCAGCCATAGGGCCTATACAAGCCTAGCCATAACAATTCCCTGGCTATTTCTTCCCACATTATTTACTTTCCTGGACCCCTGTCTATCAGGGCGACTGACGTGATCCCTGGGGTGAATTTCCTTTCTCCCATCCAATCGTCAAGGTTCCTCTTGAAGAGGTCCAAAGAGGCACTCTGCTTTACATGTATGGGCAATCTATTCCATAGTCTGGGGAGTCTCTGGGTCAGGAACCTATCCCTCCAGCATGTTTTGTTTATTGTGATGACAAGGTTTAGATCCCTGGAGCATGTAGCTCTGAGGGATTGGGATTTCTTTAAGTGTAGCATGTCCAACAGCTCTGGGTTTGACATGGCCTTGTATGTTAAGCAGAGATCGCCTCTGAGTAGACGATATGCGACAGAGTATAGCTGGAGTTTTTTAAGGCGTTCAGCATAGGGCATCTGCTTTAGGCCTGTGATTCTTTTAGTGAGGTATTTCTGAGGCCTTTCCAGTTGTTGCAGATGTCTTGAGAGGTACATACCAAATGGGGCGTTGTATTCTATAATGGGTCTAATGAGGGATGAGTACAGTGGGACAATGACCTCCTTTTTTCTGGATGAAAAGCCCTTCGTGATGAGGTGTGCCACATAGAAGGATTTCCTGACTCTTGTGGCGATGTGGTTATCGAAGGTGAGACCACAGTCCACCTGTGTCCCTAAGTCTCTTATCACACTTTCTGTGTTTAGTGTACTGCCACCTATATGGTAATTCATGTATACATGTTTTTTTCCAAAGGGGATAACAATACATTTCTTGGCATTGAGCTTGAGCCCATGGCTCTGGCACCAAGCATCTGTTTCTGTAAGGCCCTTTTGTAGAGTATCCACATCATTTGGGGATTCAATAATGGCTCCCAGTTTGCAGTCATCTGCAAACTTTGTTAGCCAGAGTCCCTTAGTGTTGACCTGTACTTCAGAGAAGTAGATGCCAAACAAGAGCGGCCCCAGGACTGAACCCTGAGGTACTCCACTTGTCACTTGTCTGGAGCTGGATTTGGAGTCGGCTACTTTTACAGTGTGGGTTCTATCAGTAAGCCATTTAGCAACCCATTGGGTGACATAGGGATTAATGCCCAGTTTATCTATGATTCCAGAGTGGGGGATGGTGTCAAAGGCCTTGGCAAGGTCTAGATAGGCTGTGTGGACCACCTTACCCTTGTCCATGGCTCTGGAGACTGATTCAAATAAGTCAATCAGGTTCAGGAGACAAGATTGGCCCTTCACAAACCCAAACTGGGTGGAGTCCAGTGTTTGAAGGTTGCCAATGTCTTTGTTTATAAGTTCCATGATAATACGCTCCATGATCTTGCAGATAAGGCTTGTCAGACTGATGGGACGGTAGTTTCCGGGATCCAAGGTGGATCCTCCCTTGTGGATTGGGATAACTGTAGCTCTGCGCCACTCAGTGGGCATGAAACCTGAGGTGAGGCTATGATTAAACATGACACTTGGGTGAGGTACCAGTTCATATTGTAATTCATGTAGTACACAGCCTGGGATGTCATCTGGTCCCATGGATGCTGTATTCTTGGCTTTAGAGAGTGCGTTTTGTACCTGTGTGGCCGTTATTACTGGAATTTGGCAATCTTCCGGTATTGAGATGGGCCATTTAGGGGGTGAGAGGGGGGTGAAGTTGGCACTGAATCGATCTGCCAGGATATTGGCAATATCCTTCGGATCAGTATATTTAATGCCATTCTGTTTTAGCTCAGAGCAGATCTGAACATTGCCATTTAGATTCTTGACATAGTTATAGAATGCTTTGTGGATGTCTTTGGAATCTTTGGCAATTTTATTTTCGTAACTAGCTTTGGAGGATTTTATGAGGCATCTCAGTTTCTTACTGAGGCTAGTAAGGGAGTTTTTTGCATCCTGGGATTTTCCTCTTTTCTGCAACAGTTTCTTCCTTTTGTTGTAAAGTTTGTTTATGGCAGGGGACCACCAGATTGGCTTCCTTTTTTTGGATGAGAGCATTTTGGTTCTATTTGGGATGGCACGATTCATGCATGAGTGGATGTGCTCATACAGTGCCTTAGTGTAGGATTCAGCAGTTGAACTTTCAGTTCCCGTCTGCATGGGTGTCATGAAGTTTGTCACTTCTGACTTGAGTAGCATGAAGTTGGCTTTGGAGAAGTTTTTTATGGTGGTTTCTTTACTGGGGGGGGGTGGGATGTGGATGTTAAGGGTGATTAGCTTATGGTCAGACCTGACTAACGAGGGGGTGACCATAGGTATGGAGCATTGATTTCCCATGTTGGTAATGACCAGGTCTAGGATATTGGAGCCCCTGGTGGGACTATGGATTAGTTGATCCAGGACTTTGGAATTTATGAATTCCAAGAACTGTTGTGCAAAGGTGTTGGGACATGAGTAGTTTTCCCAGTTAATGGCAGGGTAGTTAAAATCACCCAGTATTAGGGTGTTTGGTTCTATCTTAATATTTTCCAGTATGTTTAGAAAGGTGTAGTGAAAGCTGTTATGATTGCTATGCAAATTGAAGCTGCGGGTGAGCAGGCAAAGTTTATTTCAGGTGATAGACCAGTCCCAGTACAGACTTTACGTACTCAATCTGTGTCTGCTGCTGGTCGCCACCGCCACAGGCCTTCTTCCAAGCCTCCGCTTATTTCACAGCCTACAGCTGCTGTGCCTCCTGCAGCCTTTTTTCGTGCTTGTTATCACTGTGGATCTGATAAGCATCTTGCCAATGATAAACACTGCCCTGCTGCTTCTGTTAAATGTAACAACGGCTGAAAGGCTGGTTATTTTGCACATGTTTGCCATTCTTTGCAAACATGCTCTGTGCAGGAAGTTGCCTAACCTGAGTTTCAGATCCTTTACTTAAGTGACCATTCATCATCTGAGAGAATCCTTTGCAGTGTTACAATGAAAACTTCAACAGGTACTGCACTTGTGGATCTAATTGTAGATTCTGGCTCATCAGTATCCATTTTGCATAAATGTGTCTATGATGCACACTTTCAAGGGGAACCTTTATTGCCACCTGCAGTTAAATTAATGACTTATTCCCATGCTACACTTCCTGTACTTGCCTGCTTACCAGTTACTGTGTCCAAAGAAGATGATACATGCTCTACATCTTTTCATTGTGGAGTCTAGAACTGCTTTTCTGGGTATGGATTTAATGAAGGGTTTACATTTGTGCATTAATGGCAGTACTGTCTTAACATGTGTTACCATGAACTTGGTTCCTGTCGTGTGTCTTTCTACAGTTCCATTACCTCCTCTGACCCTGGGTTGTGCAAAAGGCTTCATACACAGAGTTAAAGTATTAGATTCTGTTACTCCAGTACAACAAAAATTACTTTGCTTACCTCTGTCTGTTCGGCAGGATGTAAGTGTATAGCTGAATTGTCTTCTTCAAGCAGGGATTATTAAAGGAATTGATGCTTCTCCCTGGATTTTGCCCATTGTGGTGGTTCAAAAGGGGACTGGTGGTCTTCGCCTATGCGATGATTTGAGAGAACCTAATAAAGCTATCATTGCAGACAGTTTTCCTCTTCCTCACATTGAAATGCTATCCTTGCTGAAAGGAACAATAGCGCTTTCTACAATTGATTTAGAAAGTGCATACTTTCAGCTTTTGCTTCATGAAGACAGCCATGACTTGACTGCCTTTATTACTCATGATGACTTGTTCCAGTTTTGCCGGGTCCATACGGGTTAGCATTTGCTCCATCTGCTTTTCAAAACATGGTGGCTACAATTTTGCAGGGGTTGCCAAATGTTGCAAACTACTTAGATGATATAATTTTGTGGGGTTGCACACAGGCTGACCATGTTCAGACACTTCAAGCAGTTCTTAAATGCATAAAAGATGCAGGATTACAGCTAAATGAATCAAAATGTCATTTCAGTCAGGCCAGTTTGCGTTTTCTAGGCTGTACTGTCACAGCACAAGGGATACAGCCTGATCAGGAGAATCTTGAGGCTTTTCTCCATGCCCCAGCTCCCACCGATGTTTCCAAGTTGCATTCCTTCCTTGGACTTGCATCTTGGTATAAAAAGTTTATTCCATACTTTGACACCATTGTAGAACCACTATGTGCCTGCATCTGCCAAGATATGCCATTTTCCCGGTCTGAGGAAGCTCAGCGCAGTTTTATGTCAGTGAAACACTGGCTGATTGACAGTCCAACCTTGGCTTTATTTGTCCCTGGTTTGCCTACTGTAGTTTCTACTGATTCGTTCAATTATTGGCTTGTAGCTGTCCTTGCTCAATTTCACCCTCACCGTATAGAACAGACTTTTGCCTTTGCATCTATGACTCCTTACTACTGCTGAAAGGAAATATTCTACAATTGAAAAAGACGCTCTTGGATGTCTTGATCACCAAGCATTGACCACGCTACTGTCTTCAAAAGTGTCTGATTGGGCAGGCATGTGGATTGCATGTTGGACAGTGTGACTGCTGTCTTTCAACTATACTGTTGCTTGTCATCCTGAGTCAGAGAATTACATTGCTGATTGTCTGTCTTGCTTGCTACTGCTGAAGACATTTCTCAACATGAACCTGAGTTTGTGGCAATGTTGTCTGCTGCTTTAACTGACCTGTTACCTGGTGAATTTGCTTCTGCCTCTGCCTTTTGCAGTGAGTTGTCTGCTCTGCGAACACAGCTTACCAATAGTTGTCTGCCTTCTCTTAATGCATTGGACACAAATATGCATCCATACTTTGATTACGAGATGAACTCAGTACACAAGATGAGTTTGTGTTCTGTGGCACTATTCTTATTGCTTCTGTTTCTCTGTGCCACACATAGTGGCACTTGCACATGAAGGCCACCAAGGAGTGGTGAGAACCAAACAGCGGCTGTGTGTGAGCTATACTGGTAGCCAGGTATGAATGACATGGTTGCAGCTCAAGTTAAACAATTGTCAACTCTACCAGTCTGACAAGACTGCCAGTACTTCAGCGGCACCTTTACAACCTGTTCCATTTCCATCCGAACCATGGCAAAAGCTGGCCATAGATGTATTGGGTCCATTTGAAATGGCTGTCTGGAATTGTTGTTATACTCTGTGGGTCCATTTGAAATGGCTATCTGGAATTGCATTATGCTCTAACCCTCATTGATTACCACAGCAAGTGGCCAGAAGTTGCCTTCATTGCCTTTGTCACTACTCAAAATGTTAAGACTTCCTCAATTCAATTTTCAGCCAATTTGGACATCTGCATACCAGTGTATCAGATAATCGATGTCAATTTACCTCTGCAGATTTTGCAGCATTTCCTGCAGAAAGAGATATACAATACATATGCACTTCAGTATACCACCCAGCTGCAAATGGTGCCATTGAAAGATTTCATCATGTTCTCAAAAGTCGCATACAATCTGCTATCTTACAGACGAAACCTTGGAAACCGGTTGTCTCAGAATTTCTTCAGGTATATCGTGCAACATCGCATGCTACTACAGAAGTTTCCCTTTGTGAATGGCTTCTTGGATGGAAAAGGAGAACACCCCTCAGTGTTCTTCCTCCTCTTGTTTCCTGCATGGTTAATATTGATATTGTTGGTAAAATGTTCTCTTCTCTTCACTTCAAGAAAAATGAAAAAGAATTTTGATACTAGCACTAGACTAGCACGGCTTCCTCATTTTTAAAAGGGGAACAAAGTGCATATTCAGAATCCACTACATGTTCCAAAATCGCATCCAGGATTTTCACAACCTGTGGAAATTCAAAAGGAAATTGGCCCATGTACTTGCTTGCTGATAGATGGAAAAAAATGGCATTCTTCCCATTTATCTAAATCAAAACCCCGCCAGAGACAAGTGATGCTTCAAGGGATGCCCCACTGGAATTCCCATTTCAATCTAAAGTGACACCAATGCCTGAATCTCCTCACATTCCTCTAGTTTGTGTGAGAAGGATACCTCATTGGCTTGAGGACTATGTTACATAAATAATAAATGTTGATGTAATTTAGTGTTCATTACAGTGTTAGTGATGGTTAATTTACATATTGTAAGTGTAGTGCTATTCTTAAGTAAGGGGGGAATATGTTGTGTTCTGTTCTTGTGCAACTAGGTAGAGATAGAGGAAGGCAGACGGAAGGAGACAGAGTTAGTGGATGTGATAAGGGTGACATTCCTGTTCCTGTTGTACTGATGTTTGCTGTTCCTTGGAGTCGGTCTGTATTGATCATCTGGCAACTTAACACAAACGGAACTAGAGCTACCCATTCCAGGGACCCAAGTATGGCCTGTGACTTAAATAGGACATTGTGGAAGGACAGATTTGTCTCCCAGTGATTGCCTCATCTTTGGAATAGGCTACCAATTCATATGAAGCAGAGCACCTCTATGACCCTGTTCAAGGGTAACCTGGAAGAGTTGATCAGGCACCGTAAATTCTTACAGAGGATAGCGCACACAACCTTCCTGGACATGGGTAGTCATTACTAAATTCAATCTTGGGTATTGACATGCATTTCTATGGTATTACTTTGGGATAAAACAGCTAGGCTTGAAATGGCCTCCGGGTCAATAGCTTAGTAATCTGGTACGATCCTATAATAAAGAGGGATAGCTTAGTAGAATGAGATAGAATGATGGAACAAGCAGGAAATGTAGTATAATTAATAATTATAAGGTATGCTAGAAATAGGATGTAGTAAAGCTGTAGAAAGACGGGAATGGAAAGGGGCGGAGAGAGCAGAGTTGGTTCATGGGATAAGTAATCAGTCGGCATGAGAGAAAGGGAAATGGAGTCAACACACTAGAGTAGGCCTGTGAGGAGACAGCAAATGAAATGCAGTTGTGGGAAGAGAAGTCAGTTGAAGGGAAAAAAAGTGAGGTTGGCTGGGGTTATATTGTGGGTTTGGGTGACAACTATTATTTGACTGTACTTGCATTGGTTAGGGAGAAGCAAGAAGAGCATGCGGTATACAAGCTTAGAAGATGTGGGGGGGTGGGAATCAGTGGTATGCGAACGAACACAGCGGGGACCCGCCATCTCTGGTGGTTTCTTTTGTTACAGACAAAATCAGTGAAATGTTTTACAAAAATAAAAATAGGTGAGTGTTTTTTAACAAACTATGCTATAAGAATAGCTTCTTATTATGTTTTAAAATAAGAGAAAGGAGAGCAATGAGACTCAAAGTAGCTGTGTATTCTGGGAAAATACTTAGTAGATGGAAAATTTGGCCCCGAGCAACATGTTCCTTTCAGGGTACAATGACAAATTTCATGCTGAAATCATGACCATAAAAAGTAACTGCTAATGTTAGTATGTTATAACAAGTAGCATGACATCCTTTACCTCTGTGGAGTTCACTAATAAATGTCAGCTCTACAAGATTCCTCAGAATGTGTGACTACAGTCTATGGAGAATATCCAGACTAACCTGCACAGCAGCTAAGATGGCTGCCAGTTAATATGTGTGTGTGTGTATATATATATATATATATATATATATATCACTTCTGCTCGGGGGCAGCTGAAGAAGACTAAAATTCTGAGCTCACAAACACCTATGCCCATTACTTCAGGAGGTAATAGTATAAGGGATGGCAGACAGTGGCTTTGAGCTAACTAAACTAATTAAACTAACAGAAAAAAGTGTAAGGTTGTATGTAGAGAATAAGTATCCGATACCTAAAATGTAGGAGTGAAAGGAAGAGACTTTGACACTACAGTGATTTTAAGAGAAGCCTCTCCATTGCACTAATACACCTTAGGCAGCTGTATAGCAGGACACCAAAACACAGTTTGTCAGTGGTCTTAGGAGTAAACAACTGTTAATATAAACTCACAAACACTTCATTTACCAGCATGCATATGAAAACCGTTACCGACAACACTTAATCCAGTACAATTACCAAGTTAATACATACATTTGAATGTTATATGCAGTCAATACTAATATCTACTTTTATACAGAAAATTGCTGTATGGCGTGATATAGCAATAACCGATGACATGGGTGTGATATATTGGAGATTTACCCACAGTTCGTATGGTTTAATCATGAGGGCAAAGCCAGAGTGATTAAACAGAGCCAACCATGGGTAAATCTACAGTATAATACACGACAGAGTCGGTTATTGCTATTATACAATGACATTATTTAATAAAAAAATGACTTCTTAAATAATGTCTTTGTATAACAGTATCCTGAGCATATGAATGGGACTTGCGTTCCCACGCTTATGTAGTATATCAGTGCTGTGTAAAAAAAGCAATGGAGAAAGGAAGAGCTCTGTTGCCTTTTTTTTTTTTTATAATTATAAAAAAAAAAAAAAAAGGAGGCTTTTAATATACAGGAGAAACAAGACAGAGAAAATAAAAGCATAATCAGGTACGTTTCTTTAATTTTGCATGACATACCTGATTATCTTTTTATATTTCTCTGTGCCGTGTGAGTCTCAGTTTTGTGAGTTTATTTATTTTTTTTAAATGAAAGAAAAGTACATTTTTTATTACATATATTAATGAACGAAAGTCCAGATGACCGGACCTTTTTCCATTGGTATATACTTGGATTTACAATTGGCATGCTGATTGGGCTAACCAATCAGCATGCTACTTTTTGAATGTTAACGACCGTTCATTATATAATAATCAAGTTGTGCTCCTAGCATTATATAAATATGTGTTTTCCAGTTAGTCCTACAGTTATTTTCTTTCAAAAAAATGAATATTGCCAAGACACTACTCACTTCAATAATTTCTGTTCACATAGGTTCATAGATTAGTACTAGGCTAACTGCCCTTGTGAGCCATTTTAAGCCTAGCCAATTATCCCTTGTGAGACTCAAACCTGTCACACAGATTCACTTCCACTGCTGTTGGCAATTTCATGACCAACCTGAAAGCAAGTAGCAGGGTTGGCTAGGGTTGTGGCCTTTACTTTCACCTGTTTCACTCCATACACTAATTAGTTTACCATGATGTGTGTTTGCATTAGACTACTCCTTGAAAATCGTTGCAGTTTTCATTAACAGACTCAAGGAAATAGTTTCACGCATTTATATTTAAGCTATTGTTCTGAGGCATTGCAAACTGAAGTGACATAATGAAGACACTTAAGCAACCAAGCAGAGTGAACATAGATGAACTAAGAAAATATCTGATTTCTGAAATGTAGATTATAAAAAAGGATTAGAAATGTCAGCCATATATTCACATTCTTAAATTTGTTGAACTTTCAGAGATGATTACCTCTTAATATTCCACATAAAAAATGTGCCACAGTGTTAAAACTGAGGGGCTACAACTTGTAGAATTAAGAAGCATACCTGTGTGTCTGGATTATTGTTCCATGTACAGACCAGATATCCTTAGTATATCATCCTCAAAAACTTGTTTGGCTAGATGTTAATTTGCCCCTAATTAAATGGCAATTATAATTTGTGCTGTGTAAACTGATTTGCTGAATTCCCCTGCTAGTGCATATATATTTTTTTTAGAAAATGTCATTATACTTTGTCTACATTATTCATTTCACTTAAATTGTATAAGCATAATAGCTGAACTGATGGCATGGAGGGGTAAAACCATAACTAAGACCCATGAGACCTGGGTTGGATTAGCATATCAAATGACTGATGGACAGTGGAGGATGGCCGTGCCCAGCCTGGGAAGGAGGGAGTGAGTTGTTCCTGGCCAGTCTTGCACCATTGCAGGATATGATCCCTTCTTCAGAGCAGAGATGGAGTCATATTGGTGGTGTTTAGTGCAGGGATGACATGTGCATGGCCACCCAAGCTAGAGATTGCAGCCTTTGATGACCTAATTTGAGGAAGTACAACAGAAACTGTTGGAGAAGCACAGGTGGTTGTGTCACTAACTGAGGGAAAGGAGTTAGGGTCCCTCCTACAAAATGTCCTTATGATCAAGATGACAATAATAGCACAAAACTTGCAGAGATCATGACCTATCTGGATGCCTCTTGCCTTAAATGATCTAAGCCCAAACAAAGTCCTCACCCCTATAGAATGAATGAGCTTTAGTCCCATGTGAGGAGGCTCAATGGTAGGCAGGTAGAAGGGGAAAAGGACCTAGAACAAATACATAAATAAAATGAAGCATTGTACTCAAATATGGGTTATGAGATGGTTTTGAACAGACATAGTAAGATGACAGGATCTTTATAAAGAATTGATTTAAACAGAAGTCCCACTCATTTCACAGTCCTGTATTTTAGACAGAACACATTTTACTCAAAAGGAAAAGTATTGCCAATAATTATTTCTGTTTGTCATCTTCACAACTACGTCCAGGGAGTCATGGTTCAGTATGGTTAGACATTCCGTCTTACATTTGCCAAACAACTTTGCTTTACCTTTGCAACTAATAGGTTCATAGGTAGGTACTAGGCTATTGTCCCTAGGGCCTGTATAAGCCTAGCCAAAAAGGTACCCTGGCTTTCGCCACTCAAGAAAATTATTTTCCTGTGCCTCTGTCGAGCAGAGCCACAGAGGTGATCCCCGGGGTGAATTTCCTATTTCCCATCCGACCATCAAGATTTTTCTTGGAGTGCTAATGAGGAGCTTTGTTTGATGTAGATAGGTAATTTGTTCCAGAGTATGGGAAGCCTCTGGGACAGGAATCAATCCCTCCAGCATGCTCTGTTTATTGTAGTGACAAGGTTTAGGTCCCTAGAGCGTGTAGCTCAGCGGGACTGGGATTTCTTTAAGTAGAGCATGTCCAACAGCTCTAGGTTTGACACAGCTTTGTGTGTTAGGCAGAGATCGCCTCTGAGTAGGCGATATGTGATGGAGTTTTTTGAGACGGTCTGCGCAGGGCATCTATTTGATGCCGGTAATCCTCTTTGTGAGGTATTTCTGCGGTCTTTACAGTTGTTGTAGATGTCTTGTGAGGTACATACAAAAAGGGGTGTTGTACTCTATAATAGGTCTAATGAGTGACTAGTAGAGGGAACAATGACCTGTGTTTTCCTGGATGAGAAACCTTTTGTGATGAGGTGTGCCACATAGAAGGATTTCCTGACTACTGTGGCAATGTGATTATCAAAGGAGAGACTACTGTTCATCTGTGTCCCAAGGTCTGTTATCGCACTTTCGGTGTTAAGTAAACTACCACCTATGTGGTAGCTCATGGTGACAATGCACTTTTTGGCATTGAGCTTGAGGCCATGGCTTTGACACCAGGCATCTGTCTCCATGAGGCCGTTTTGTATGATGTCCACATCGTTAGGAGTTTTGATTATGGCTCCTAGTTTGCAATCATCTGCGTACTTCATTAGGCAAAGACCTTCTGGGTTAGCCTGTACTTCAGAAAAGAAGATACCAAACAGGAGAGGATCCAGGACTGAACCCTGTGGTACTCCACTTGTCACTGGTCTGAAGTCAGATTTGGAGTCTGTTACTTTCATATTGTGGGTTCTGTCAGTGAGCTAGTTGGCAACCCATCTTGTGACATAGGGATTTATACCTAGTTTTGTGAGTTTATCTATAATTCCAGAGTGGGAGATGGTGTCAGAAGCCTTGGCGAGATCTAGATGGACTGTGTGAACCACCTTACCCTTGTCTACGGCTTTGGTGACTGCTTCAAAGAAGTCTATCAAGTTTAGGAAACATGATCTGCCTTTTACAAACCCGAACTGGGTGGGGTCCAGAGTTTGGTGATTACCAATGTCTTTATGTATAAGATCCACGATGATATGTTCCATGGCTTTGCAGACCAGGCTCGTTAAGCTAATGGGGGATAGTTCCCGAGGTCCGTGGTGGCTCCCCCTTTGTCGAGTGGGATAACCGCTGCTGTGTGCCATTCAGTGGTTACAAAGCCTGAGGTGAGGCTATTATTGAACATGGTGCTTAGGTGGGGTGCCAGTTTATTCTGCAGTTCGTGTAGAACGCAGCCTGGGATGTTGTCAGGTCCCATGGATGCTGTGTTCTTGGCTTTGGAGAGTGTGGTTTTTACCTGTACAGCCGTGATTACAGGAACTTTGCATTCTTCCGATATAGAGATGGGCCCTTTAGGGGGTGAGAGGGGGGTAAAGTTAGCACTGAACCTATCTGCTGGGATGTTGGCAATATCAGTTGGTTCTGTATATTTAGTGCTATTGTGCTGTAACTCAGAGCAGATCTGAGTGTTGCCATTGAGATTCTTGACATAGCTGTAGAATGCTTTATGTTTGTCTTTAGAATCAGTGGCAGTTTTGTTTTCGTAACTAGCTTTGGAGGATTTTTTGAGGGATCTCAGCTTCTTACTGAGGCTGACCAGGGAGTTCCTCCAATCATGGGATTTTACTCTTTTTTGCAACAGTTTCTTTCTTCTGTTGTAGAGTTTGTTTATAGCAGGGGACCACTAGATTGGCTTCCTTTTCTTGGAGGATAGCATCTTGGTTCTGTTTGAAATAGCACAATCCATGCACTCGTGGAAGTGCTTATAAAGTGCATTTGTGTAGGATTCAGCAGTCGTACCTCTATTGTCTGCCTGCATGGGTGTCGTGAAGTTTGCCACTTATTTATTTATTTATTTTATTTTATTTTACATTTGTTGACCGGGAGAGTCCAACTGGATTACAAGTCCATTTTCAGTGGAGGCCCAGGGAGAAAAGCTCCAAGAGAACAATTTTTTGTACAAAACATAGTTTTAAGGACAGACTTTTGACATACAATTTCCATAGAAGAGACTTTCACATACATATTAACTAACAGATAGAATACATTAGTTCTCTACAATATAATATTACATTTTCAAAGATATTCCTAAGTTTTGTATTCCTGTGATAGATTTACTACCAGAGTAAAAACAGAGAGACCTAGAATAAGGCTCAGAGAGAGCAGATGATGCTCGCTATAGTTAAGAGGGATAACAAATTGATTTAATATATGTCTTCATCTGGTTTTAGTTGAGAAGGATCACAAATTGATTTACAATATGTCTTCTCCTGGTTTTAGTTGCTTATGGAAAGCACAACATTGTTGGGGTAGTTTTCCCTAACTCCTGGAGAGATGGGATGAGCAGTAGATTAACAGTCCTAAGTGGGTACAGTACCTTGATTGGTTGGCTTAGCAGAGTTACTTAAGTTAGGTGAAGTGTTCTAATGAGACATTAGCCAGAGGGGGCACAGGAGCACAGTCAATTATTCAAAAAGTGAGTTTTAACAAGTTTCTTGAACTGTGATGGGGATTTGTTGTCAGTTATGTGGGCAGGAAGGGAGTGCCAGGCTTTTGCTATACAGTGGCTGTAGAAATACTTACCAGCTTCATTGTTATATTTGGTTACTTTGAGGAGGTTTTGTGTGCTAGACCTCAAGGGCCTGTCGGTTGTATAGGGTTGCAAAAGATTTTGTAGGGCTGGGGTGTTATCAGAGTTATGTATTATTTTGTGGGCTAGTGATAGTTGATTGAGTTGAAGTAGTAGTGGTAGTTCTAGCCAATTGAGTTTTTTTAGGCACAGTAATGTGTTCTGATGGGAGAGGTTGCAGCGAATTTGACTATCTTATTATAACAACTATCACGTTTGTTTAGGTCGGATTTGCAGAAATTTGTAAGCACAGGGGAGGCATAAAGTATGGTGGATAGTAGGTGAGTCCTCGCTATTGTAGTTTTGGAGTGATCAGTGAGGAATTTTATGTACTTTTTTATGGTTATAGAACTATGCAAGTCAAATCTAAGGTGATTATCTATTTCAACCCCTAAGAGTTTGGTATGATTTGTGTGGGTGATTGTGGTCTTGTTAAAGGAGGAGATGAAGAAAGAACCAGTGGGAGGTGTGGCTCTGTGGGAGATAAGAGTACTAGCTTTGTTTTACTTGGTTCAGAATGAGCCTTTGGTTTGTAATCCAAGTTTCTGCTAGGGAAAAGCATTCTTGTGTTAGGGAGTGAAGGATGGCAATTGATTGGCTGTGCATATTGCACTATTCAGGCTTTAGGAATACTGTTTGGGAGCTGATTGGTGAAGAGGGTAAAAAAAATGGCCCCAGGATGGAGCCTTGGACTCCTAGGGAGACTGGTGGGAGGGGGAGAGTTGGTTTTGCCACATAACAGCTTGTTTCCTTCCCTCTAGGTAGTTTTTGAACCAGGAGATTGCAGGGATGGTAAGGTTTAGAGTTGCTAGTGAAAGAAGGAGTTTATTGTGGTTAACCATATCGAATGCTTTGGACAAGTCAAGGAAGGTGGCCGATACAAGGAGTCCATTGTTTCTGTGAGTATTGACAATGTTGATGAATTTTGTTAGTGCAGTGGTGGTGGTGCTATGGAAGCATCTAAAGCCATGTTGTTGTGTTGCTAGTAAATTATTTTCTAGGAGATATTTCATTAGTTGCTTGTGTATTACCCTCTCTAGAATTTTAGATAAAGGGGGTAGTATGGCTATAGGATAGTAGTTATTGAGTTCCAGGGAGGTTCTCCCTTTATGTAGAGGGATGATATGTGATATTTTCCATAGCTTGGGTACTATACACTCGGAGATGGATCTGTTAATTAGGATGGAGACAGGATATGATATGGCTTCTCCAGCCAGGTGGAGGTATTCAGCGAGTAATTTATCTGCGGCTTGAGACGTTGGTTTGAGCTTGCAGAGTAATTTTTCAATGGATTTGGTTGGTTCTAGGTGGAAGCTGAACTTGGGTCAATTGTTAGTTGGGGTGGGGGGTGGATTTGCAGGGGTGGGGATGTTGTCATGGGGCTGGTTGTTTGCAAGGGTCTGGATAGTTTCTGTAAATTATTTATTAAATTGAGTGGGGCTGTCTTCTTGGTTGTTATCTATTTTTGGGGTTGGAGTAGTTGTTTTACCTGGTTGTAGAATAGAGTTAATTGCTGCCCAAAATTTTTGTGGGAAGTTCCTGTGCCAATCCTGTAACTTTTGGTAGTAAGATGTTTTGTCTGTTTTGGTGAGTTTTTTAGCTTTGTTACGTAGTTCAACGTATATTTGTTTGTTCAATTGGAATTTGAGGTAGTTGGTCCAGGCCTTGTTTCTTTTTTTGAGGAGGGATTTTGTGTCTGGGGTTAACCAGGGGGCATATTTAGTTTTAATTCTTGTTGTTCTGGAGGGAGCATGATGGTTAAGGGTTTTTAAGAAGGTAGTATTGAAATATAATACAGCTTCATCAAGAGGTAGTTTTTTTAGGGGTGTCCAGTTGCACATTTTTAGGTCAGTTATAAAGCTGGAGCGGTTAAAGTGTTTTTTGTTTCTAATTAGGCGCATAGATATTTGGGTCAGTTATGGGGATTTTGATCTGAGTAAAATGTGGCTTGGTGGTCAATCAGGGTGACTGCTAGACACCCTGCTAGGAATATCAGTGATGGGGGGATACGAGTATCCAATCTAGAGTGGATTGGTGTTTGGTTCTCTTGTCTGTTCTTGTGGGGAAGTGATGAGTTGGGTTAGGCCATGTAGGTTAATATGGGAGAGTGGGTTATGACTGGAACAGTTTTGCCAGTCAATATTAAGGTCCCCTAATACTATGCTTTCCTGGGGGAGGGAGTTAAGATATCCATTCGAGGAGTTTTTCTGTAATGGGAATATTGTTGCCTGGAGGGATGTAGCATCCTATGATGTTGATGTATTTACTATCATTAAGTTTTAGTTTTGTTAGAGTGAGTTCAACTTTATCGAGGTCTGGGGTTGTTATGTCTACTTTCTCAAGGATGAGGTGAGGTTTATACACTATAGCAACCCCCCCCCCCTTTTTAACCTATTCTGTCACTACGAATTATATTGTAACCTGGTGGAGTAATTTTATTGTTGTGGTTGCCTGGTTTAAGCCAAATCTCTGTTATTATGACTATCGCTGGTTGATAAAAGGAGAGTAGTGCATGAAGGTCATGGACTTTGTTTAGTATACTTCTGACATTTAAATTTAAAATGAGGAGCGTGGATTTGTCTCAGTGGAGTAGGGTATCATTCAGGTTGAGGGTTGGGGCTCCTAGATTTTGTGGGCCTGGGTTTGGGTGTATATCACCACAGCTAATGAGTTGGGTTCTGAGGTAAAAGCAGAGTTTGAGTAGTTTGTTTAGGGTCTTAAAGTTCTTTATAGTTGTTTGGTACTGGTAGTGTGATGTCTGTAATCTGTGTGCATAGTGGTGAATAAAGAAGGTTTGGTAGTGATATGGGACTAGTTGAGTAAAAGAGTGTGTTGTAATAATGTTAGTGGAAGTAGTTTTTCTTGGTATGTAGATAAAATTAAGTAAGTTGTTTTTGGTGTTTGGTGATAGAAGTTAGCAGTGGGAGGGTGGATACACCTAGGATCAATAGTAAGAGGTGTATTTATGTGTGTTTGGGTAGTGTACACTGAAGCGTGAAGTTGGCTTTAGAAATTTTTTTTTACCATGGTTTCCCTAATGGGGGGTGGTGGTGGGATGTGGATGTCTAGGGTGACTAGGTTGTGGTCGGATCTGACCAACAAGGCATTGACCTCTGGTGTGGAACACCGGTCGACCATGTTGGTAATGACCAGGTCTAGGATATTGCTGCCCCTGGTGGGGGTGTGAATAAGTTGATCCAAGGCATTGGAATTCATGAATTCCAGAAAATGTCGAGCAAAAGAGTTGGTACATGAGTAGTTTTCCCAGTCAATGGTGGGGTAGTTGAAATCGCCCATTATTAGGGTGTTGGGTTGTACCCTAATATTTTCCAGTGTATCAAGAAATGAGGAGTGGGAATCCTGGGGAATGGTTGGGGATCTGTAGCAAGTTACCATTTGGATTGCAGTCTTGCTCAGAGTTAGTTGCACTTGGATAATCTCGAATACATTATGCTGAGCAACTAGCCTGGAGGTGTGGATATCCTTAATGAATATGGACACGCCTCCACCTTTAGTGTTTTGGTCCAGGTTAGGTGGCCGAAAGGTGTGGTATGAATTATGCCTGGTAATGCATGGGTGCTATCTGGAGCCATGAATCAGGTCTCTGTCACTGCACAGATGTCGATGTTCTCTATTTTAAGGAGTGCCTCGAGTGAATGCATTTTGAGGTTTAGACTTCTAGCATTGAGTAGCATTACCCGCAGATTTTGCTTGAAGTTTAACCCATGCCCTTTTGCCCACTGATCAGTACTTGCCAAAAATAAATTATTATTATGTAAAATATCACCAGGGGAGAATAATTCTTGGACATCCAACATTGTGTAGCCTTTGGGGAAAAAAGAAAACATAGTAAAAACAAGCCGCACCATGTAGCCTCAGGGAACTCTAGAGACAGCATATCTCCAGCTGTGCAGCTCATCTGAAAATCACAGCTCTTTGGATGCTGTTGTATTTACTGTCCGTCTACCTATTCTATAATAAACGGTCTTGTGTTGTGATAAGATTTCTGATTATACAGTTGTGGTAGAGCTTACCAAACATCGTAGCTCATTAAAAATATACAAGTCCATTATCAAGAGGCAAAATGACAGTCTTCTAGAAATCTGTTGGGTTAGTTAGAACCGAACTCCCCACAAAAAACATGTAGTTTTATATCAGTCAGAACAATTTGTGTTCTGTTGTATATACTTATAATGCAATATTCAAAACATTTTTTTAGAGTGGATGTAAGACTGGTATATAATTCTGTGCTCTGTCCAAGTCTCCACCCTTGTTAACAGGAATCACCATGGCTTTATGCCAATCCATAGGGAACTAGCCAGATAGCAACAGGCCATTTTATTTTCTCCCCCAGAAAGTTATGAAGTATCACTAAGGCTGTAAACAGGAATACCAGAAATAGCATCTCGACTTGTATAGCATGATTTCTTAACCTTACAGTCTTATCTTTGCTTTCACTGGGAAAGGCAGAAACATAACTATTTTTCTGGAATGTGTTAATGTTGCAATAAAGATTTCTAGGGAGGTCATGATGCCGTGGGTTTACTCCAGTTAAGGAATCTGCTGCTTAAGTGAAGGCTTTATTATTATTCAAGATGGTAGTGATATTGCACTGAAGTTTTTATTAATATTGTGTTACTACTTTAAGCAAAACAAAACTGATCCAAGAAACAGAGAAGAATTTTAAGGCCTATTAGGCTTAGAAAGTCTAACAAAATTATTATGTGAAAGTCTCTTAGAGTGACTTTAACATTAGCATCTGTTTGGTGACCTTTTTGGCAAACTCTGCACATTCACAAACAGATTTGCTCACATAATCACCTCAAAGTCACGCTGGTATGGGGAAATTTTCAATGTGGCATGTAACATGTAATTATGACAAACTGTGCTTTATTACACAGCTGGTTATTGCTCCAAGTAAAACTCTCTTGCCAGCTGGCAGTATTATATTGCACTTAATAACTACTTCATGCCTTTAACTAAGATGGCTAGAAACAATTTAAAGAGGACCAAAAATATGTTTACAGTAATCTTAAGTAATTCTAGAAAAATATTTTCAGCAGGTAGAAGTAAATATTTGCAAAAGGTCATATTTAATTCCTTGCTAGTGGAAAGGTATAATGTTAAGTTGTCTATCTTGCCTTCGTTCTTGCTAGTTGGGATCGGAGCTGATCCTCGGCTCCGTCTCTGCCATCTTCAATAGCTAGAGAGCTGTTTACTGGCTCAAGGCTACCCATTATCCCATAATGCCTAGTGATAGCTACCCAGATCTCGTTTGCCGCTTCAGCTGCGATGTGTCGTTTTTCTGGCTCAGGCTTGTATAGAATTTTTACTAGAATTTAACTCTTCTGGTACTTTACTATTAGTGATAGTTTTGTTTCTGTGGTAGATAATTGTTTATTCTATAGTATCCCTCCTTTTGTAGAACTCATTGAACTTAGAGTTTTCTCCCCCACCCCTCCCCACCCTTCATTCCTGGTTAGCCGTTTAACTTAGAGGCTTTCCTACTGTTTTTTTCTTATAGGCTAGCCATTTAAATTAGAGGCTTTCCTATTACCTTCTTTAAAAAAAAAAACACCTTTATCTATATCCTTTCTAGTAGGTGTGTTTTTTTTGTTCTTTTAGAACTGAATATTGCTCCTTTTTATTGTTGTCTAAATTGATTGGTTTCCTTTTACAGTAAAGTAGGTCAAAGGAATCTAAGGTTTCTGGGTTTAAGAAGTGTGACTCATGCTGTCAGAAGATGTCTCTGACAAATGGGCACACTTCATGCGTCTGTTGTTTAGGCACTGTGCACCTGCAGGACTCTTGTTCTGTTTGCCATGCCTTTAGTCCAAGAGTCCTGCAGGAGCATAAGAATAAGTTTATTCTTAGGGGTTTATTAAAACCCCAGGATTCACCGGCCAAGAGCTCACAGCCAGTGAAATCCCCTAAATCCACTAAGCCATTGGCTCCAGTTTTGGAGCCATCTTCGGTACAGGATTTACCTTCTATGTCAGTTCCAGCTGGCACCAACAAGACAATCTCCCCGTCGGCTCCATCAGAGGCTTCGGAGCCGTTGCGGAGGCACAAGAGGCTGAGGTCCCCTTCCTTAGAGTCAGAGCATTCGGCTCCTCGGTCTCCTTTACTTCAGAGCGAGCGTAGTCACCGATCCTCTCACTCCTCTCGATTCTCTAGGCTGTCGGATCATGATGTGGAGAGAGTAGTCGGGTTGCTAAAGTCGCAGGCACTAGCTAAATTGCTGTCCAGCCCTCCTCAACAGGTATCGGCTCCATCCACTTCTCTTGATGTTCCTCCTCCGACTCCAATGAGTTTGGAGCTGGAGTTCATTGGGGTTCGAGTAGTGGAACCGTCGGCTTCGATAACTCTGTTTCCTTCGGTTCCAACGTCGGCTCCGATTCCCTTGGTGGTACCTTCCATCGAGGGATCTGGGCGCCGTGGCTCCCTCGTTGGCTCCGAGGGGGCGAGTGGCATCGGACCCTTGTCCGACCCTGTTCTCCCTCTCGGAGCTTCGACGCATGGGAGCTCAGCTCCAACATTGGCCTTGGAGCCGTCCCCCTTGGTGCAGAGAAAGATTCCTATTTCTTCTGAACCAGAGCTTTCTCTGCATCATGGCAGGGATGCCTTTGATGTCATGCGGAGTGTGCTGTCCTCTGAGTCAGCTCCACTTTCAGCCCCTCCGGTTCCATCCCCTGTAGTGCCTGTGCCAACCTCTGCTCCTCCTCCAGACCCCAAGTGTAGGGAACCGATGCACCAGGACACCCCATTGGGTGTTTCTTCCTCTTCCGAGGCCTCTCCTGATCACTAAGATGAACCCCCTCAGATGAAAAAGTGTAAGAGGAAGCACATTGACTCCCCCGAGTCTGTCACTTCTGATACAGACTTAGATGATTCGGAAGGGTCCCCGAGACCCCCCTCTGAAGATGTTTCCTTCTCGGACATCCTAGAAATGCTTAAGCAGAGGGGGAACTGGAATACCCTAGCCCCCACCAAGGATGAGTCTGTATTTCTGGATGCTTTCGGTTCCCGACCTTCCACCTCCTGGGTTTCTCTGCCATTCGATCCACTTATGACTGTGGTGGCTCGAAAGGCTTGGTCAGCTCCAGATACAGTGGAACCAACTCCGAGGAGACCTGGTAAATTCATTACAGCACCCCAGGATAAGCAATTCCTTTTGAAAGGTGTTCCTGTTGATGCCATGGTGGTAGCAGCAGCCACCAAAAAAGAGTTAGCGGAGACCTCTTCATCTGCCCATCCCCCTAACAAGGAGTCTAGAATGATGGACAGATATGGGAAGCAAATGTTCGCTTCAGTGACCTTATCTATGAGGTCACTGAACTACCTATGTCATTTTACCCAACTTCAAACGGATCTCCTTAAAGAGCTCAGAGATACCCTTCAAGATCCAACAGCTGAGGGAGCACAAGCCAAAGGAGCTTCCCAGCTAGTGACGCATAATTCTGTTGTTAACTCCTCCATGAGGCTCATTTCCTATGCAGCTGATGGGGCGAGTAAAGCCGCAGGTATGGGTGTGGCCCTTAGGAGGCATGCGTGGATGCGGCTGTGTAACTTTGCGGAACCCTTTCAAGCGTCCTTCACCAACACTCCCTTTGATGGTTCCTTTCTTTTTGGACCACAGATGAAAGACATTTTGACTAGGTGTGAGCAAGAAGGCAAGACTCTCTCTGCCATGGGAGTCCATTTTTCCACTCCCTCTAGACCTTACCCCAAGGGTCAGAAGAGTGGGAAGATGTGGTTCCGTAAATCTCAGGGAGCCTTGCCTGACACACGTAGTGATTTTTCCTCCAGAGGCAGAGGGGGAAACAACAATAATAGATGCCACCCTCGTGGCAGAGCGGGTCCATAGAACCAGGGCAACAGAGAATCTTTTTCTGATAAGCCCTTCCAGCATCCCTGAAGGGTTGCCTGTCTGCTCATCTCTGGAGGCAGTCGGGGAAGACTTTCACTGTACCCAAAAGCCTGGCAAGTTTAACACAAGACAAATGAGTACGGTCCATTATATCCAGAGGTTACAAAATTCCCTTCCATCAACCCCTCCCCTTACAGTCAAGGAAGACTCTTCCAGATGTTCCACCCAATCTGAAAGAGCAAGCAGTAATAGAAGTTTCAAAACTGCTAGAAAAAAGAGCCATCCAGGAAGTCCCGGCAGACCAGCATGGATCTGGAACTTACTCAAGGTTCTTTTTAGTACCAAAAAAGACAGGTGACTGGAGACCGATTCTGGATCTCAGCAGACTAAACAGGTCTGTACAAAGAACAAAGTTTCAGATGGTCACGCTACAGTCCATTCTACCCTTTCTGGGTCAGGACAATTGGATGTGCTCAATAGATCTTCAGGACACGTACTACCATATCAAGATGGACAGACGCTCCAGGAGATATCTTCGCTTCCGGCTGGGGGGCCAGTCATTATCTGTTCAGAGCTCTGCCCTTTGATCTCACCACAGCCCCCAGGGTATTCACCAAATGTATGGCAGTGGTCACGGCTCACCTGAGGCATCAAGGATTCCAGGAGTTTCCATATCTAGACAACTGGCTCCTCACTGCTACCACCTGGCATCAACTCCTGCAAGCGCGGGACTACACAATCACAATCTGCTCCCAGCTAGGCATTACAATAAATTTCGAAAAATCTGCCTTGTTGCCCTGTCAATCTATCACTTACATAGGAGCAGACTTAGACACAAGGGATATATTTGCAAGGCTACCACTAAAAAGGGTGTCCGCAATTCATCAGCAAGTACAGATTCTGATGCAGAGCAAAAGGATCCAAGTCAGGTACGTCCTTCAAACTCTGGGTTCCATGGCAGCATCCATTCTTCTAATCCCACTAGCACGCTTTCATATGAGAATTCTTCAGTGGCTTCTGTTCACGCAGTGGTCTTTCCAAGAGCTACCCATGACTCACATGATCCTGATCACGGATGCATGCAAGACATCTTTCTTGGTGGATGGTTTCCCCACTAATTGCTCAGGGCAGACCTTTCATTCAACCCCCTCCGGTAGCCACAGTGACCACAGATGCCTCCCTGATAGGGTGGGGCATTATCTGGGCAGGACTGTCCAAGGCACTTGGCAACCTCATGAGTACCATCTGCACATAAATGTCCTGGAAATGAGAGCCGTGCTCCTGGCGTTGCAAGCCCTTCAAGACTCTCTTCCTTCTGGGACAATTGCTATTCAAATGGATAACATGTCAGTGGTGTGGTACATCAACAAGCAGGGCGGAACCAGATCCTACCCCCTGTGTTGAGAAGCACTCAGACTTTGGCAGTGGGTGATTTCCTCCCAACGTTTTCTGATTGTGACGCACATCCCTGGGAGATCCAACGTCATAGCAGACAGGCTCAGCAGATCTATCCTTATGCCTCACGAGTGGTCTCTGAATCAGGAATTTGCGGATCTTATTTTCCGCAAATGGAGACAGCCTTGCTGCGATCCTTTTGCCACCCCCTTCAACAACAAATGCAGCAATTACTTCTCCCGCTTCCAGGCCACATACCCAGAGACGCTGTAGTCCACGATTGGCCTCAGGGACTTCTTTATGCTTTTCCTCTGTTTCCTCTGATACCGAAACACTTACAGAAAGCAAAGTCGTTGGGTTGCAAAATGATCTTCATTGCCCCCTACTGGCCTCGACAGATATGGTTCCCGTTCCTGCACTATTACCTTCTCGATCAACCCTGGACTCTGGACCCAATTCCAGATCTCCTGATTCATCAGTCAGGCGGGTTGCATCAATCCCTCCAAACTCTCCAGCTCACAGCTTGGTTGCTCCACTTACAGCCTTAGTCAGGCTTCCCATCATTTCCCCAGCAGTACGTGAGATTATCATCTCTTCTTACAAGTCTACAACGGGGAAAACTTATGCTAGTAAACGGAAACGTTTTTCTTGTTGGGCAAAGGCTAGGAATGTAGATCCCTTTTCAGCCCCAGTCCACAAAATTCTGGAATTCCTAGCACAACTGTTTCACTCCGGGTCCACTTCCGCTATGATCAGGGTACAATTAGCAGCCATTTCTAACTTTCATGTTGGTTTGTCGAATTCTAACGTTATGTCTCATAAGCTCTGTAAAGCTTTTTTGAGAGGGACAACTCTTCTTAGGCCTCCAGTGAGAGATCCCCCCTCCTCGCTGGGACCTTAATTTAGTCCTAACTTCCTTAATTATGCCCCCTTTCGAACCAGCAGCATCCTGCTCTATCAAGTTTCTATCTTGGAAGACACTCTTTCTGGTAGCTATTACTTCAGCCAGATGCATCTCTGAACTTCAGGCGCTATGTGTTCATCCGCCCTACTTGGTTTTTCATAAGGACAGGGTAGCTCTGAGGACTAATCCTTCATTTCTTCCTAAAGTCTGCTCAGAAAATAATTTAAACCAATCTATAGCTCTAACTGTGTTTTTCCCTAATCATATCAACAAGGCAGAGTACAAACTACACCAACTGGATGTTCATAGACAATTGCGTTTTTACCTGCACAGAACTAAGGAAATAAGGAAGTCGGACCAACTATTCCTTTCTTATGCCTTGGGCAAACAAGGTCTCCCAGTTTCCAAGGTAACCTTGTCTAGATGGTTGTCTCACACTATTACTTTCATTTATCAATTAAGGAACAAAGAGTTACCTATTAAACCGAAAGGTCATTCTATTAGGGCCTTGGCCACCTCTGTAGCCTTCCAGTCTAGGTTGCCCATGGATTCTATCTGTGCAGCTGCCACGTGGGCAAACCCTCATACCTTTATTTCTCATTACAAGTTGGATATGGTCTCCAGGAGCAGAGCTGACTTTGGTTCCACTGTTCTGAAGAGTCTGTTCCACTGAGCCACCCAGGATATTAGGTGCTAGGGACGCTGTCCCAACCAGCAAGAACGAAGGCGAGATAGACAACATAAAGAAGTTATGTACCTACCATAACATTCCATGTTAGTTGTCTTCATCTCGCCTTCCTTCTTGCGTCCCACCCTCCATCCCCCTGTCCTAGTGGACCGAGAGGAGTTCCTGTTCACTGGCTGTGTGTTCTCTTGTTTTTCCTGTATTGACTTAGAGAATATGGCAGGTATAGTCAACTGATTATTTTGACTGGTTTATTCTCTTGTTATGTCTGGAGTTAGCTATTTCAAACAAGATCTGGGTAGCTATTGCTAGGCATTATGGGATAAGGGGTAGCCTCGAGCCAGTAAACAGCTCTCGAGCTATTGAAGATGGCCGAGTCGGAGCCGAGGATCAGCTCTGATCCAAACCAGCAAGAAGGAAGGCAAGATGAAGACAACTGACATGAAACGTTATGGTAGATACATAAATTCTTTTTTTTTTTTTCAGGCTACGTTAGTTCTTTTAGCAAGTTCATTTCAGTGCAGTATTCTGTAATCTGAAGAAATATCTGGTGTCTGTCATACTTTCTTTTTTGACCTATTACAATGAGTAAAAACAAAAATGAAAACTCCAGCAAAGTTAGAACTTTGACTGAGTGACCTCCCAAACCTCTTGTATCAGAAGCACATAGGATATATGCAAATGAACCTTATGAACATCAGGTGTTCAGCTCATTGGCAATTCTGAATGCCCATGATTTGTTTAATTGTTTTAATGGACAATTTCAGGCCACTAAAGCCAAACCCCACTAGCTGTGGATATGCATATTGCAGCCTTGTTATGACCTCATCAGCACAGCACAAGCAGAATGTTTGATTAAGCATTAGAAACACAGGGCTGTTATACCCAGCTGATGTCCATTATCAATAGGGTCACTGCAAAAATATCCCAAACAACAAACTAAAACAATGAGTGAGAGGGTGACTGAAAAACCAATCAGTGAAAACAAAAATGAAAACTCCAAACAAAGCTAGAAATTCCACTGAGTGACCTCCCAAACCTCTTGTATCAGAGGCACATGGGATATATGCGAATGAACCTTATGAACATCAGGTGTTTCAGCTCATTGGCAATTCTACATAATTGCCCTGCATAATTGCCACTACAGAAACATGGCTAAAACCGTACATTAAAAGCTCAGAGTGGTCCTAATGGAGGAATAGTCATAATGGAGAGATGAAAAGTCAGCAAGTAAAGGAGAGTAGTAGTGCTGAAATTGAATTCAACCTCAAGTCTTGGTGAGTACCTTCCCAAGGTGGACCCTGTTTTAAACAAAATCTCAGGCGACACTGATATATAGACTGTATTTATATAGCATACATCATGGACAGAACTAAATCAAAAACAAAAAGATAGCTGGGTGCACAAGACCCAGGATAAAAAAGTGCCCAATCCTGGTAGGTGCGCTGGTGCCAGGACTGGGAAACATGACAGTGTAGAATCTCAAAATACGGAAACATTCATACAATGGGGTCAGGCTAGGCCCAAGGGGAGGATGGGCCCCCCGTTGTAGAAGGAAATAGCAGTCCAGAAAAATCACAAAAACTGACCAAAGAAGAGCCATAAAGATGATATAGTGGACTACTGAGGATAAGCCCAGAATTTCCAGACACAAGAGATACAAAACTATTAAGAGAGAAATTAGAGGAAAGAAAAATACTTCTGCTAGTAAAACTGTCAGAAGCTTCAAATAAAAATTTGTGTTCATTAATACAGCAGATTTTTGAAAAACAGTATATAGATCAAGAAAAAATGATCGGTTTGGAAAAAGAAGCATCTGAGGAAGTGAAAAAATATAAACAACAAAACTAGAAGATATTTAAAAACTATAAAAAAGAAATATGAACACAGGAAAGAAAAAGAGGAGAAAGCCAAGTTAACTAATATAAAGAAGGCACCCCTAAAGATATTTAAAGAGAAATATAAGCAAAGGGATGGAGACATGGAAAAGTTTACAATAAAAAAACTAATATCACAAAGATGGAATGTGGAAAAGATTAGTAAAGCAGAAGTTAATGAAATAGAAGTTGGAGTTATGGAGTGCCTGCAAAATGAAGGATTTATGTAGAAGGTCTAACACAGACTACATCACAGCATGATGGAGTGAGTCCCCAAAATAAGGAGAAGCAGGAAGATCAGGAGACATCTGAAGAAGAAATATGGACATGGGAAAGAAAAAGATTTAATATGGTGTAATATTTATGCAAAGGAAAAAGCAAAATTAACCATTACAAAAAGAGCAGCACCCAAGATATTTGAAGAGAAATACAGGCAAAGGAATCCAGATATGGAAAACTTTACAATACAAAAAATAAGACAAAGAGGAAAAGTAGAAAAGGAGATTAGGGAAAAGGAGCACATCCACTCATGCATGAATCGTGCCATCCCAAATAGAACCAGGATGCTCTCCTCCAAAAAAATGAAGCCAGTCTAGTGGTCCCCTGCCACAAACAAACTTTACAACAAAAGGAAGAAACTGTTGCAGAAAAGAGGAAAATCCCACAATGCAAAAATTTCCCTTACCAGCCTCAGTAAGAAGCTGAGATCCCTTGTAAAATCCTCAAAAGCTAGTTACGAAAATAAAATTGCCAAAGATTCCAAAGACAAACACAAGGCATTCTATAGCTATGTCAAGAATCTAAACGGCAATGCTCAGATCTGCTCTGAGCTTCAACAGAATGGCATTAAATATACTGATTCCAAGGATATTGCCAATATCCTGGCAGATCGATTCAGTGCCAACTTCACCCCCCTCTCACCCCCTAAACGGGCCATCTCAATACCGGAAGATTGCCAAATTCTGGTAATAATGGCAACACAGGTAAAAAACGCACTCTCCAAAGTTAAGAATACAGCATCCATGGGACAAGATGACATCCCGGGTTGTGTACTACATGAACTACAAAATGAACTGGCACCTCACCTAAGTGTCATGTTTAATCATACCCTCACCTCAGGCTTCGTGCCCACTGAGTGGCGCACAGCTACAGTTATCCCACTCCACAAGGGGGGATCCTCCTTCCCATCAGTCTGATGAGCCTGATCTGCAAGGCCATGGAACATATTATCATGGAACTTATAAACAAAGATATTAGCAACCTTCAAACACTGGACCTCACCCAGTTTAGGTTCGTGAAGGGCCGAGCTTGTCTCCTGAACCTGATTGACTTCTTCGAATCAGTCTCCAGAGCCGTGGATGAGGGTAAGGCAGTCCACACAGCCTATCTGGACCTCGCCAAGGCCTTTGACACCATCCCCCACTCTGGAATCATCGATAAACTTACTATGCTGGGCATTAATCCCTACATCACTCGATGGGTTGCCAACTGGCTTACTGACAGAACCCAATATAAGTAGCTGACTCCAAATCCAGCTCCAGACAAGTGACAAGTGGAGTACCTCAGAATTCAGTCCTGGGACTGCTCTTGTTTTGCATCTACTTCTCTGAAGTACAGGACAACACTAAGGGACTCTGGCTAACAAAGTCTGCAGATGACTGCAAACTGGGAGCCATTATTGAATCCCCAAATTATGTGGATATTCTACAAAAGGGCCTTACAGAAACAAATGCTTGGTGCCAGAGCTCACTGGCGTATCACTCCTCAACATTGACTGCAGAGTTTCCACAGTTTCCTGTTCATTTCTTTGCTGTCTAGCTTCAAGTAAATGTTTAAACTGGTTTCCCGTGGAAGGCGTCAAAACATCTTGATATGGCACCTGACCAGTTTTATCCTGTTATGGTGCTTTCTGTATTGGATTTTCTACATTGAATCCTTCTCTTTGCAGGTGCTCTATAACCTCAATATATATGCACACACACACACACATATATGTATATATATATATATATATATATATATATATACACACACATATATATATATATATATATATATATATATATATATATATATATATATATATATATATATATATACACACACACACACACACACACACACACACACACACACACACACATCCAAAGATGGCTTTTGTAACATAATGGTACTAGATGTGAATTGTCTATATCTTTCCAGAATACCTTCATTTTGAGATAGCTGTCATTTTTGGAGGTTAGATACAGAATTTGTTTTGCATACTGATATTCTGTTTCATATTGGCTGGCTTTTACACGTTATAGAAGAAATACAAGTTTACCATTTATGTATGTACGTATCTAACTGTATATGCATGTGTTTGTTAACCAGTTGTGTGTGGGCTGGTACAGAACTCTTTTCAGACTCTGTCTTGACCTTGGGCAAGTACATCAGTGATGTACAGCTGAGGTATTACAACAAAATGCAGAGAAGTAGGTGGACATCCAGTTATAATGTAATGTTATAATACATATGCTTGAACAATAAATGGAAAATTTCCATCACTGGATGTGACAGTAAGTTTCAGAGTTTTATAGTTCTTCAAATTAAAAGATCCATGATGAAATATCTTACTCATGGTAAGTCTGTTATGCTTGTGTATTTATTAGAATTCAAAGCAAATTGTGGAAAATGCTTAGCAGTATAGAGTAGCCATGTATAGAAATGTGAATGGGTATACTGTATTTTCCCATTTTTATACAATATCAGCACCAGTAATATGAGATTTTTTTTGTAAAACACAGTTTACATTTCTTATGTCAATGTACTCCTTTACGGTATGACTGTGGATTAATTCATTAGCGCACAATTTGGCAAAGCTGACGGCTATGTTGCTGATATAATTTTCTCAAATGAAGAGTACTTTCAAACTGTAGAAAAAAAATGTTAGAAGGAGCCCCCCCTAGATCTACTGCTGCGGAAGGGGCTGTGCTCCCTGCATCCCTCTGTTCTGTACTTTACATAATCACACCCTTGTACTGAGGAAGGGGTTGTGCTCCCCGCATCGCTCTGTTCTGTACTTTACATAATCACGCCCTCCTGCTGAGGAAGGGGCTGTGCTCCCCGCATCGCTCTATTCTGTACTTTACGTAATCACGCTGTCCTGCTGGGGAAGGGGCTCTCCTCCCTGTATCCCTCTGTTTTGTACTTTACATAATTACCTCCAAAATGCCTGCATATAAGAGGGAAGAATGTATCCTCCAATGAAGGGCTTGGAGTACTGTCACATGGAAAAACATACTTGCATGAACAAACACTGATAATAATTTTTTTATAACTTTCAAACTAATGAAAAGCACACATATATTTTCTGCTGTGAGTGAATGCATTATCCTGAGAAATGACTGCTTTTGCCAAGTACCATTAATCAACCTGACTGAGATTTGGTGAAATATACTCTGACAAGGTGACCAACTACTGACATGCAAAACCAGATTTATATAAAACGTATTTATGCTTTTTTTTGGAATGGAAGGCTTAACTTTTTATGTTTTATAATTTATGGTTTGAAAATTTTAGAAAAAATAGACTTCAGTAAGTAAGAAACTTTTCAAACTTACTTTGCAGCTTGTGCTAGTACCACAATTCAAAATGGGCATCGATTTAAACGAGAAGATTCCAAAGGATGTCTGGTCACAGATGCTGGAATGAGTCCTCACGAGCAAGGCGATGCTTCAGAATGTGTAGGTATTTTTAATGGTACATTCTGATTTGCTTGCTGTATGCACTGCTTATTAGTTACATGAACGCATGCTTCTTCATATGTTTTGACTAGTACAATTGTTGTCATCTTCAGGTCCTACAATGAAGTTTATTCTTTGGGGAAATCCATTTTGTATATTTGCTATTTATTTTCAAATTAAAGTGAATCTGCAGTAAAGTGTTACTATTTTTTGGTAGTAGTTAAAATATCTGATGGAAAATTTGTCTTTGTATGTGTGTGTGTGTGTGTGTGTGTGTGTGTGTGTGTGTGTGTGTGTGTGTGTGTGTGTGTGTGTGTGTGTGTGTGTGTGTGTGTGTGTCAACACAGTGGGGAAAAATGTATCAGCACCAGTCTTAACACTTTAGGATAATAGCTCTCTCCTTTATTCCAGCTCCTGGAAACCTGAAAAAAATTGATGTTATGTAGTCCAATCTCGCCTTCATTCTTACCCGTGGGTTCGGAGCCTAACCTCGGCTCCGATTCGGCCATACTCAAAGTCTTCAAATGGCTCGTGGCTAGGAGGTATCCCATCATGCAATAGGTCTATTCCTCAGATCTCGTTTACTGCTCATTAGACACTGTTTACAAAATTTTTATAAACTGTTGATTTGTTGTTGCTCAAAAAAGCTATTTTCATAGCTCTGTGTGTGCGGCAGTGGTGTTTTACTGCCTTTGTTTGTTTCTCTTGCTGTTTTTTGTGGCCTTGTCATTGGCTGTTTTGGTATCCCGTTTGTTTCTTTCCCCACAGGCTAGGCCCATTTAAGTTAGAGAACCTAGTCCTCCCCATCGTTTCTGTGTGGTCTTTGGTTTGGTGCTCCATTCTGTTAGCATTAGTGTTGTTGTGTCTGGCCAATGGTGCTATCCTGCCTTTGTTTCCTCGGGCTAGGCCTGTTTAAGTTAGAGGACCTAGTCCTCCCTGTTGTCTTTCCTGCTGGTTTCTAGGCCGTTTTAGTTAGAGAGTCTATTTCTCGTGCGGGGTTAGTTGGGTCTAGTGTGTGTACATATTGCTTTGTTCCTTTCAGCATGTCCAAGGATTCTAAGTAACACAAGCCTTCGGGCTTTAAAAAGTGTGTTGAATGCAACAATAAAATGTCTTTAACTGATAGGCACTCTGTGTGCATGTTCTGCTTGGGGGCTATTCACCTCCAAGAGTCCTGCTTGTTTTGTCATTCTTTCAGTCCTCGTGTGCTACAGGAGAGGAAGAACAAGCTCATTTTGATAGGACAGCTTAAACACTCCTTCAAGGAAGACTTGGCTTAGTCTTCCAGTGCATTATCTTCTCCAGCTAAAAAGGACAAAAAGACTTCTAAGAAGCGCTCTCCGGCTCCATCTGTTTCTTCGGAGCCGCCAGAGAAAGTTGCTAGAACAGCTTCTCCTTTTTCGGTTCTATTGCCCTCGGTGCTGACAGAATGTAGTCTCTTGACTAGGTCAGTATCGGCTCCGAGCCTTTCAGAGCCAGTCACGGATATTTTGGTTCAGAGTCGGTCTCCAGTTATTCGACCGGTTTCTCCTTCACACAAGTCCCGTTCTGTAGGGAGATCCAGATCTCCTACATTATCCTCCAGGTCTTCCAGGACCCTTTCCAATGAGGACATTGATAGGGTGGGGAAGAAACTGCTTCAGTCATCGGTGTTGGCCAAATTGATTTCAGCTCTGACCCAGTCGGCTCTGGAGCCTATGGCCTCTTCAATGTTTGTTGTTCCTCCTCCAAGCCTTTCTCAGCCTTTGGAGCCAGAGTTGTCAGTTCCATCGGGTGCTGTTAGGTCAGTTCCAGTAGCCTCGTCTGGCCTCTCTGTTCCAATTTCCACTCCGACCCTGTTGGCTCCGTCCACGGGGTCGTGGGTCCATGATTCTCCGGTCGGACCCGAGAGGGAGGGATCGGATTGATCTTCATCGGTTCAGAGCCTTCCTCTCGGTGCTTCAGCTCGAGTGAGCTTGGACCCGACATCTGCTTCAGACCTCATCTCCTCGGCGCCGAGGGCTACTACTGTTTCCTCTATAGTTAGTCAGCCTTCGGAGCTGGGGGGATCAGCCTTCGAGGTTATGAGGAGCATGCTGGCCAGGTCATCAGCTGCATCCTATTGCACTGATACTCTGCCCCATCCAGCACCGGTGTCGGTTTTGGACCATGCTCTATCCATGTGCAGCGGAGACCCTAAGCCTCAGGATACCTCCATGAGTGGTTCCCAACATTCTGACGTCTCCCCAGAGTTTTTGCCTGAGGAACCCGCCAGAAAGAGATTGTGTAAGAGGAAACATCTTGACTCCCCGGATGAGTCTCTCACATCAGACACTGACCTCGAGGAGTCAGGGGGTTCCCCCCAAGTCGTCTTCTGAAGATATCTCTTTTTCTGATATCCTGGAGATCTTGAAGCAGAGAGGCAGCTTACCCTCCAAATCCCCTTTTGATGATGACTTGGTGTTCCTAAAGGCTTTTGGGTCTCAACCCTTCGGCTCTTGGGTTTCTCCCTTTTTTGATGAGCTACTAGATCTTGTCTGTCGAAAGGTGTGGGAAACTCCTGACACTGTGGAACTGGTCCCTAGGAGACCCAATAAGTTTTTGTCCACCCCCTCTGACAAGGAATATCTAAATAAAGGTGTTCCAGTAGATGCCGTGGTGGTGGCAGCGGCCACCAAGAAGGAACTTGCTGAAACTTCGTCTACTGTCCATCCACCTAACAAAGAGTCCCAGGCTATGGACAGGTATGGGAAGCATGTGTTTGCCTTAGCGGCCTTTACTCTGCGGTCGCTGAACTACTTGACGCATGTTACAAGGCTCCAGAGAGATCTAAAAGAGCTAGGAGATTCTCTACAGGGTAACATTTCTGATGCTGTGGCACAGAAGTTCAATGCACAGATGTCTACCCTAAATTCCCTTACCAACTCCTCCAGGAGGCTGATCTCATACACAGCCAACGGAGCAAGTAGGGCAGCAGGTTCGGGAGTTTCTCTTAGGAGATACTCCTGGATGCGCCTGTGCAATTTCGCAGAGGCCTTCAAGTCTACGTTCACCAATGCTCCCTTTGATGGTTCATCATTGTTCGGAACCAAGGTGAAGGACATGCTCACTAGGTGGGAACAGGAAGGAAAAACCCTGTCTGCTGTGTGAGTCCATTTTTACATGCCTTCTAGACCTTACCTCAAGGGCCAGAAGGGTTGGAAAATGTGGTTCAGAAAGTCGCAGAGGTTTTTTCAGGGTGTACAAAGTGATTCCCCCTCTGGAGGCAGGGGAGGGGGTGGAAATTCAGGTAGACACCGCCCTAGAGGCAGAGGAGGCCCGCATAACCAGGGGGACCGTGATTCCTTTCATGGTTCTCCCTACCAGCGCTCCTGAAGGGAGGCCTGACTATGCATCTCTGGAGCCAGTCAGGGGTTGCATTTCTTTATACCCAGAAGCCTGGCAAGACGTCACCCAAGACAAGTGCGCATTAAAGATAATTTCCAGAGATTATCATATTCCATTCTCTTCTCCTCCCTTGCCAACCAAGAGAATCCCAGACATTCCATCCAGTCAAAGGGATTCCGCAACTTTAGAAATAAAAAAGTTGCTTTCAAAGGGAACCATCCAGCCTGTCCCCGCAGAACCAAGTAGGATTAGGGACTTACTCCAGATTCTTTTTGGTGCCGAAAAGAACAGGGGACCTGAGATCCATCTTGGATCTCAGCCGATTGAACCTTCATGTACAAAAGTCCAAGTTCCGCATGGTCACCTTACAGTCTATACTTCCTCTGTTAGGGAAAGATGTGTGGATCTGCTCCATTGACCTCAAAGATGCTTACTACCATATCAAGATGGACTGGGCATCGAGAAGTCATCTATGCTTCCGGCTGGGAGCCAGTCATTTTCAGTTTCGCGCTCTGCCCTTTGGTCTCACCACAGCCCCCAGGGTGTTCACCAAATGCATGGCAATGGTAACGGCTCACTTGAGACATCAGGGATTCCAAGTGTTTCTGTACCTGGACGACGGGCTCCTTTCTGGCACCACCAGGCATCTACTGTTACAGACCAGGGATGCCACCATTACTCTGTGCCAAAGGTTAGGAATTACTCTAAATTGGAAAAAATCTGCCTTGCTGCCCTCTCAGCATGTCAGTTTTATCGGCGCTGAGCTAGATACAGTGCTCATCAGGGCCTTCTTTCCAGAAGAGAGAATTCAGGCTTTACAACAGCAGTTCTACGCCTTACTACCATTGAGGAAGGTCAAAGCAAAAGTGATCCTGAAGTTATTAGGGACCATGGCTGCCGCAATCATGCTAATTCCCCTTGCCAGACTACACATGAGGGTTCTTCAGTGGCTGCTTTTCACCCAGTGGTCACTACAGCATCTTCCACTCTCCCATTCTGTTCTGATTACGGACACATGCAAGCGGGATCTACGCTGGTGGCTTCAGGCCAACAATCTCAATGTGGGCAAGCCTTTTGTCCTATCTTCTCCAGTTGCCACGGTGACCACGGATGTCTCCCAGATCGGGTGGGGGGGCATTATCTTGGCAGGACTGTCCAAGGCACATGGCAGGATCACGAGATCCATTTGCATATCAGTGTCCTGGAGATGAGAGCAGTGCTATTAGCGTTGCAAGCACTCCAGAGCTTTCTCCCTCTAGGGACAATTGCAGTCCACTCAGACAACATGTCAGTGCTATGGTACCTGAACAAACAGGGAGGAACCAAATCATACCCCCTTTGCAGAGAGGCTCTTTGAGTATGGCAGTGAGTGGTGTCTTCCCAATGCTTTCTAGTTGCAACGCACATACAGGGGAAGTCCAATGTGATTGCTGACAGGCTGAGCAGAGCTATCCTAATGCCTCACGAGTGGTCCCTGAACATTTATGTTGCGGAAGAGATATTCCACAGATGGGGTCAGCCTTGCTTCGATCTGTTTGCCAGCTCCCTCAGTGCCAAATGCAGCAGCTACTTCACCCTTATCCCCCCGGAGGGGGAGACACCCAGGGACGCTCTGTCTCACGATTGGCCCTCCGGTCTTCTCTACGCCTTTCCACCATTACCTCTCATATCAAAGGTCATTCAGGAAGCACAGTCTTTGGGAAGCAAAATGATCCTCATTGCCCCACACCGGCCTTGTCAGATTTGGTTTCCCTTCCTTCAACCCTATCTAATGGATAAGCCATGGATTCTGGACCCAGCTCCAGATCTGCTGACACATATGTCAGGACAGTTCCATCCCTCCATCCAGATCCTCAAGTTGACAGCTTGGCTGTTCCAGTTCCATCCTTAGTCAGCCTTCATGATTTTTCCCTGGAAGTGGTCCATATTCTATCATCTTCCCACAAGCCTTCTACCAGGAAGATTTATTCCAGTAAGTGGAGGAGATTTTCTATTTGGGCCCGTGAGAGACATATTGATCCTTATTCAGTGCCTATTTGGCAATATTGGAATTTCTTTCTCAACTATTCAGTCAGGGTTCAGCTGCAGCAACCATTAAAGTACAATTGGCAGCGATTTGCACCTTTCACATTGCTAATGAGCCCAACATTATGGCTCATAGGCTTTGTAGGGCTTTTCTGAGAGGGACATTGTTTCTCTGATCTCCAGTCTTTGATCTGGTGATGACATGGGACCTCAATTATGTACTACAGAAGCTCACGTCATCTCCCTTTGAGCCTGCAGCTACGTGTAACATTAAATTCTTGTCATGGAAGACAGTATTCTTGGCAGACATAACTTCATCTAGGCGGGTCTCTGAACTCCAAGCATTATCGATTAGGCCTCCTTATTTGGTGTTTCGCAAAGATAGGGTCTCCTTAAGAACCAGCCCTTCTTTTGTTCCAAAGGTTGCCTCTGTTGTCAGTATCAACCAGTCCATTGAGTTGCCTGTGTTTTTTCCTGAATTGTCCAACAAGGCAGAATTTAAGTTTCATTAGCTAGATGTTCATAGACAATTGCATTTCTATTTACATAGGACAAATAATTTCAGGAAATCAGCTCAAATGTTTGTCTCGTTTTTAGACACTAGACTTGGGGTTCCTGTTTCTAAGGTAGCCTTGTCTCGCTGGATCTCCAATGGCATCTCATTTATTTATGCTTCCGATGGCAAAGAATTATCCTTTAAAGTGAAGGCTCATTCTGCACGATCTGTGGCTACCTCAACTGCGTTTCAGGCTAGGATGTCTATGGATGATATTTATGCTGCAGCAACATGGGCTTCACCTCATACCTTTATTAGTCACTGTCTCTAGAGGCAGATCTTCCTTTGGTTCCACGGTGCTCGAGTATTTTTCACTGGGCCACCCAAGATCAAGGTGCTAGGGACGCTGTCCCCCACGGGTAAGAATGAAAGCGAGATTGGACTACATAACATCAAGAAGTTATGTACGCACCATAACGTTCGATGTATGTAGTCCATCTTGCCTTTCTTACTAACCCTCCTTCCTTCCCCCTACTGGAGGATCTGGGGTATTGTGTCTAGGTGTCAGTAGTCCTTTCTGTTGGGGTTGTTCTTCTTCTCAGTGTGTACGTGTGTGAGCTTGCAGCAAACAAGATCTAGGGAATAGACCTGTTGCATGATGGGATACCTCTTAGTCACGAGCCAATTGAAGTCTTCGAGCTAGAGTATGGCCGAGTCAGAGCTAAGGTTCATCTCCGAACCCACGGATAAGAATGTAAGGCGAGATGGACTACATACATTGAACGTTATGGTGAGTACATAACTTCTTGTTTCAAGTAGGAGAGAGCACGTAAAGGGTGTAGAGTATTATGAGGGTGGAGTGAACCTATATTTCTTCATGTCCTTTTAGAGGAGTTTATCTATATCTATTTTTTTCACATTCTTCCTCGATGACTACCTTTTTCTGCCTGAGGAATCATTTCAGATGTGGATATGTCAAAGGGAAGAAGGCTTAACTTTTGCTATGCTACCTGTCAATTCCATCTAACTTTGGAGTACCAAGACTTTTTTTTTATTAAGGAAGCTATATTTCTTTCAAGAAATACCAGCAAATAACTTGAAGTAATGTATTGTTGAGTAACTTATTAATCATATATTTTATATCATGAGCATCTCTTCTCAATTTACCTGTAGTGAATTTCTGTGATAATGAAGACACTTTGTCATCAGAAGGATCCAAACCACATGTAACATTTAGACTGTACATGTAAAAGAGCTGAACAATGTTAAGTATGGTACTGGGTACCATCATTTCTTTTTTCTCATAGCATAAAACATATGGAGATACTAATACAAAACAGTGCTTGGTGGACTTCCTAGACAAGTTGCATAGTACTCAAAGCCACAGAAGCTGTTTTGTGTTCTAGGCTAAGCAGTGTGCATGTGCTGGTTTGTGTGTAATTGTATGTGTGGGGGAGATATTTCTGCAAATCAGCTGGGCACAGTTAACAAGTCATGTATGAGCCAGGATGGTGGATGACCTAGGCAGGAGGTTGAAAAATTATTACCCTGCCTAACATCAACTATTTTTGTACTAGTACTGCACTTGTTTATGTGCAGTTATAGATATTCACATTGTGTATGTTTAAGAAAAAATCTTGGAAACAGGGTATGCCTGAAAATCACAGGTAGAGGGTTAAATGGTGTGGTTGTTTTAGCACATTGAAATTTGCTGTCTATGATCAGCCATTAACAAATGGCTACTTTAATGAAGATTCAACTACTTTCTCTTTAATAATGAATAAATCAAATATATAGCATATAGCTATTAGAGCAGTAATAAATAAAAAGTGCTATCTATCTAGCTAGCTAGCTATCTGTCTATCCATCTGTCTTTCTATTGTCAAATACTTTACCAAATCACCTGAAGCCAAATTATGCTTCTTTGAATTCATATGTTTTACAAACAGTGGCTGCAAGACAGTTGATACACTCTGAACAGTTTGCCTGTCATGTTATAATTTTCACTTGATCTTCTCTGACATACCATCAGCAACTTATATTTGTACTTTAGCTCAAATTCTGTATTATCATATATTCTGCCACATGCCTCCATTTTATAATTAAATTTGCTGTTGTCCCTTTACAGTTTATGTTGTGTCCTGACATTAAGTATAACATATTCTAGTAACTGTGACAAAACATTCTTTACAGACATTACAAAACTAATGTATCAGTTTATCCACTCATCTTGCAGTTTTTGGAATGTCATCATTGTATAATCTCATCCACTTCTTGGTCCTCCAATAATTTACATAAGTTATCAAACGAAACCAAAGCGGAATGAACGACTCTTCAAAAAAAATAATATAAAATAGATAGAATAGAGTATAGAAACAAAGAACAGCTGAATAATCATATTTTTCAAAAACAGGGAACAAGGGGTCTTCAGAATAAATATATAGTTTATTAGCAAAGCTTGCTGGTAAAGCTCTTAACCTCGCTCTTGGAAAGACCTCATCATTATCTGAAGAAAAAACCATTCTGGGTTTTTGAAAAAAGATTATTCATCTGTTTGTATTTTGCTGCTTTTGTTCTTGTGTTCTACATTTAGTTTACATAAGTTGTTTCATTCATCCTCAGGGAGTATGTCAAACTATCTTATATTCTGCTTGGTTTTGTCCCAGTAAATGAGCCTGAAGTATATCTTTTCCCATCAACATTAATTGTTCCTCGTACTCTGTGGCCATTTCCATTGCTTTAAGTTAATGAAGAGAAAAGAAGTCAGTCCAACTACCATGAACCAAAACATAAACTTTAATAAAATAACAAAGTTAAAATAGATAAGCACTATCAAGTTACATTAAAATTCTTCATCAAATCTATCAAAACATAATGAAGATAGCTATTTAAAACACAACTGTCCAATCATCATCCACATAGTATTGAAATGCAACACTAAAATGGATTTTTTCTATTGCTGGTTTCATTCACCTTACAGAATGGGATTTGCACAAATAAGTGGATGATGAGTGGACAGTTGTGTTTTAAATAGCTATCTTCATTATGTTTTGATAGATCTGATGAATTGCTTTAATGTAACTCGAAAACACTTATCTATTTTAACTTTGTTATTTTATTAAAGTTTATGTTTTGGCTTGTGGTAGTTGAACTAATTTATTTTCTTTTCATTGTATGTTTTATTCATTTCTGACTTTTGGTTGCCATTGGTGTTTTTCTTCTTCACTTATTGTTTTAAATTAATGGTTATTTATTTATTTTTTTTATTCTGTGTAATGGGCCACATATACCTATCCTTTTTCATCTGTTTGAATTGTCATGACTTAGTGTATTTGCATTACGTCTCATATTATCAAAGAATGAAGCTTTATAAGTTCATAGGTACTTACTATTCTATTGGTCGGTGAAGATCATAGGAAGCCTAGTCGTGCATTCCCATAGTAATTATTAGCCATTAAAATTTGCATTATGAATATCCAAAGATGGGCCACACAAGAATGTGTTGGGTACTTACATGTTTCACCTATCAGTGAGGGACAGGTATGCCAAACCGTCGTGTGAATTTGCAGTTACCCATCCATTCATCCATGTTACGTTTTGAATAGAGTAAGAGTAATACATTGCCATGTATTAATAATAATTAATGCCATGAGTAATACATGGGCCATTTCATAGTGAACTGATCGAAGGAAGGACACTGAGGAAACTTGGAGCTATAATATATAACATTAAGTATCCTGTTTTTTGTTTATTTTGTTCTTTATTTCTTTGTTATTTATAGCACTTTGTGTACTGTGTATTTTTCTAGCTAGTTTCACTGTGTGTGAGTTATTAACTGGAAATTGTCCACTTTTATTAAGCATCTGTTGGGTTGTTTGTTTCTGATAACTGGTTGCAGTAAACTCTTTTTTTCTAGAGGCTCCTTTAGCTGTTTAAAACTTTCATTTAAAGGCTCACTGCTGCTTTTCAGCTGTGAAACATTTCTGCAGTATGTTCTAAGTAGTGGGGATATTTGTAGCATTTCCATATTCAGGCTTGTATTTGGGCCTAGTGTTTGTGGAGGCTGTGTGTCTGAGCACATATTCAGAGACATTGGTTTGGCCAAAGCCATCAGGCATTTCTGTGAGAGAGAATTGTTTGAGGTCATTGGCTGACTGAGGTCACCTGGACTACAGCTCAGACTAAGCACCTCATTGGTTCTTTTGAGATTTCTTTCTTAAAAGCTGTCTCAAGTTTCAACTTTCTGTTACCTAAAAAGTTCAGTTGTGAATGCTCTGCCATTTCACAGTGAACTGATCGAAGGAAGGACACTGAGGAAACTTGGAGCTATAATATATAACATTATGTATCCTGTTTTTTGTTTATTTTGTTCTTTATTTCTTTATTTATAGCACTTTGTGTACTTTATATTTTTTCTAGCTAGTTTCACTGTGTGTGAGGTATTAACTGGAAATTGTCCACTTTTATTAAGCATCTGTTGGGTTGTTTGTTTCTGATAACTGGTTGCAGTAAACTCTTTTTTTCTAGAGGTTCCTTTAGCTGTTTAAAACTTTCATTTAAAGGCTCACTGCTGCTTTTCAGCTGTGAAACATTTCTGCAGTTTGTTTCCCACCCTCCCTCCATGCTGGTATAGAGTTTTTATAGTTTGTGGCTTTGCAGTTGCCCGCCCCTAGTGTAAATTTGATCTGGGACCCTCCTCCCAGTCTAGTGTCATTACTTCATTCCACCCAGTACAGGGAGAACATTTGAGAAGGCCAGTCAGCTTAGTTTTGGCTACTCCTTTCTCTCTTTCCTTTCTCTCTTTCCACTAAAAAAAAATGTACCTGCTTTTACTGTATTTGTGTTTTTTCCTACTTTATTTTGCTTTTGCGTCATCTTAAAAGTACTCAGTTGTATTTATTACTGCTTGGTGTAACTTATTCTAAGCCTTTTAGTTTAAGCACTTGGGCTTTAGACCAGTTGTTTTACATTAGGAAAGTTTGTGGGCTGCACTGTGGTGGCAGGACAGGTAGCTTACATCCTTCTAAGTTGGGAACTGCTGATTGAGGGCTCAGTGTCTGTTATTCTAAAAGTGTATTAGTTCTGGTTTAAGCACCTGGGCTTCAGGCCAGTTATTTTACATTAAAAAGGTTCATGGTCTGCACTCTTGTGGGAGAAGAGGCTGGACTCTAACCCTCTGAGCTGGGAATTTCTGGTTAAAGGCTTATAGTGCCTGCATATTTGAATTATTTCTTACTGTAATTGGTACACCTTGTTTGCTGTAGCATAGACTAGATCCAGGCCTGCTGAATCTAGTTTTGTTCCTATGCTTGTTATTTCCCTGAAAAGCTAATTCCACCTAAAATGCGGCTTTTCAGCGCTTCTGTGGATCCCTAGTGATATCTGCATTGCTTACTGTACTTATTTCCTTGTTTCACTTGAAAGAAAGTTACTGTTTGTCATTTTTGCATTTAAGTTACCTGGTACTTGCTCACTAAAGCAATTATATAAGTCAGCACTAAAAAATTAAAAGGACTACACCCTCACAAACTCCCCCTGGAGTACCTTGCTCCCCATTGGCCATTTTTTTCAATTATAAAGAAATTCCCAATACTATTCTAGCATGTCCAAAGGTCAGTTGTCAATCTCCTCTCCAGTCCAGCTGGTGAATCTGGGAATCTTGAGGCAATTTTACAACTGCATCATGTACACAGACAACCCTCTCCTCCTCCCAACAAATTCCAACACATGTGAGAGATGCAACCATATAGCCAAACTGGAGGCTAAGCTCTCTCAACTCAGTACTGGCGTAACCAGTCAGGAGGAGAAGGAAACCACACTCACTAAAATTCCAGTCTCACATAGACCTACCACGACAGCAAACCAAACACATAAACACACAAAAACATACTTGGAGGTTCTAAATAAAAATCTGCCTAAGCAGCAGAGACCTCCAAAGCAGACACCCAAGCAACCGCTACCCCAAAATAAAACACGTGCAACACATAGCTCACAAAGCCAGTGTGCCGAACAGTCACAGCTAAACAACACATTCGATACACTTGTAATAGGTGACTCTATCATCAGGCACACTGACGTCCCACTCACCAGGCTGAACAAGGAGAAGGTCAAGGTGAGCTGCCTGTCGAGCGCTAGGATCCGCCACATAACACAAGCACTCAGGTCACTCCAAGCCAAGTACAAACATCACTCAGTCATTGTCCATGCTGGTGTGAATGACCTGAGACGTACCTCCCTGGACTACATGAAAAGAGACATAGAGGAGCTCTCTGCGCATGTAGCCCAGGCCAGTATGACCCTGACCTTGAGTAGCATCTTACCCTCACCAAGAATGATGCCACAGTATGAAGACAAGATTATCAATTTCAACAACTGGCTTAAGTATTGGTGTCATTCAAAGGGGATCCAATGCCTGTCAGCCTGGGATGACATGCTTGACAAGCCACAATGCTTTGCTAGGGACGGCTTGCACCTGTCACCCCTGGGCTTTCGGATATTGGCAAAGGCTCTTGCTACCCCCATAGTGCCTTTTTTAGGCAAGGCTCAAAAGACAAACCCACCTCCATAGGTATCACAAGGGATAAGAAACTAAGAGTAATGCTACTCAACGCCAGAAGTCTTAACCTCAAGATGCACGCACTCCAAACTCTCCTTAGCATGGAGAACATCGATATCTGTGCAGTAACAGAAACGTGGTTCAAGGCTCTCGAGAGCACCCCACCACTACCAGGTTATACCTCATACCATGCTTTTCGGCCCCAAATCTTGGACCAAACCACAAAAGGAGGGGGAGTATCAATATTCATCAAAGATACCCACACCTCCAAGTTGGTGGCACAGCACGAAGCATCAGAGACTATCCATGTGCAACTAACAGTGGGTAAAACTGCCTTCCAGTTTATAGCCTGCTACAGACCACCCTCCCAAACCCAGGAACCCCACTCGGCCTTCCTGAGAACACTGGAAAATATGAAGGTCTCTCCAAACACCATTATATTGGGTGACTTCAACTACCCAACCATAGACTGGGAGCATTACTCTAGCTCCAACACCCTAGCCCAAAGGTTCCTAGAATTTATAAACTCAAATGCTATGGAACAACTTGTTACCACTCCCACAAGAGGGGAAAACATACTGGACCTGATCATCACCAACATGGGGACTCTATGCTCCAGACCAGAAGTGTATCCCTCACTGGTAAGATCAGACCATAAACTAATCTCACTGGATATTCACATCCCGACCCCACCCCATGCCCAGAAAACCACAGTGAAAAACTTTTCTAAAGCAAATTTCACACTCCTCAAAACCGAGGTGGAATCCTTCAAAGCCCCCGGGCCTGTGGATAATACGGCCCAGACTGCAAAATCCTTTATAAACGCATTCTATAAACACCTTCAGGAATGCATGGATCATGCAATCCCAAATAAAACCAAGACCCAATCCTCCAAAGGCAGACATCCTGTCTGGTGGACCACAGCCATAAACAAACTATACAATAGAAGGAGGAAGCTACTACATGATAGAGCAAAATCCCAAAAAGGGAAGGCATCTCTGATCAGTATTAGCAAAAAACTACGGGCACTCATAAAATTATCTAAGGCCAGCTTCGAGAGAAAAATTGCACAGGACACTAAGGATAATCACAAGGCTTTCTTTAGTTATGTTAGGAACCTGGGTGGGAATTCCCAGATATGCTCAGAATTAGTCCAAAATGACAAAAAATACACCGAACCCACAGACATTGCCAACATCCTAGCTGACAGGTTCAGCGCAAACTCCCCCCCCCACCAAAAGGGCTAATATCTATCCCAGCAGAGTGCTGCCCCCCTGACATCTCAGATGCTCAGGTAAGAGTTGCCCTCTCCAAAGCAAGAAACACAGCATCAATGGGACCAGGCGGTGTCCTGGACTGCGTCCTACATGAACTCCAAGAAAAGCTAAACCCAAACCTAAAACTACTGTTCAATCTCAGCCTTACTACAGGATATGTACCCAAAGAGTGACATACAGCAACAGTGGTCCCTCTCCACAAAGGTGGTGCCTCAATGGATCCTGGAAACTATCGCCCCATAAGTCTCACTAGCTTGGTCTGCAAAGCTATGGAAAGGATCATCATGGACCTTATAAATAAAGATATTGGGGACCTACAGACACTGGATCCTACCCAGTTCGGCTTTGTTAAGGGCAGATCCTGCCTCTTAAACCTGATCGATTTCTTTGAAACAGTCACCAAGGCCATTGACAAGGGGAAGGTGGTCCACACAGCCTACCTGGACCTCGCAAAAGCCTTCGATACAATACCCTACTCGGGCATTATAGATAAGCTCACCAGCTTAAATATAAACCCCTATGTCACTAGATGGGTTGCAAACTGGCTCAAGGACAGAACCCACATGGTTAGAATAGCTGGAGCCATGTCAGACTCCAAACCAGTTACAAGTGGCGTCCCACAAGGCTCAGTCCTGGGACCTCTCTTGTTCGGTATATATTTCTCGGAGGTACAGGCCAACGTGGAAGGACTGTGGCTGACCAAGTTCGCAGATGACTGCAAACTGGGCCATAATAGACTCTCCAGCCGACACAAGCATCCTCCAAAAGGGCCTCATAGAAACAGACAACTGGTGCCAGAGCCATGGCCTCAAGCTAAACGCCAAAAAGTGTATAGTCATCCCCTTTGGCAAAAACAAAGTGCCCACAAATTACCACATAGGTGGTAATCCATTAAGTACAGAAGAAGTAATTAGGGACCTGGGGACCCAAGTTGATAGCAATCTCTCATTTGACAACCACGTGGCCAAAGTGGTTAGAAAAACATTTTATATAGCCCACCTAATCACAAAGGGATTCACATCTAGATCAGGGGACGTCATCGTGCCTCTTTACTCATCCCTCATCAGGCCCATAATTGAGTACAATGCCCCTTTTGGGATGTACCTTACCAGACACCTGCAGCAACTGGAAAGACCCTAAAAGTACCTCACCAAGAGGATCAAGGGGCTCAAACAGATGCTGTTTGCTGCCCAGTTAAAGAAACTCCAGCTCTACTCAGTGGCATACCGCCTGCTCAGAGGCGAGCTGTGCCTGACGTATAAAGCCATGTCCAATCCGGAATTAATGGACATGCTGCATCTCAGAAAATCCAAATCCCATCGAGCTACGCGCTCAAGGGACTTGAACCTCAGCACTGAAATAAATAGGACATGCTGGAGGCACAGATTCATAACCCAGAGGCTCCCTTCACTCTGGAATAAAATCCCAGTCCAGGTTAGGCAGAGTCCCTCATTGACTCTCTTCAAGAGGAATCTTGATGAGTGGATGGGAGATCGTAGGTTTAACTCGGGTATCACTTCTGTGTCACTGTTAGACAGAGGCACAGTATACTAACCTCGAAAAAGAGCATAGCAAAATTAATTTAAAATGGGTGGCGAAAGCCATACACACTCTGGCTAGGCTTATAAATGCCCTAGGGCAGATAGCCTAGTATGAACCTATGAACCTATTGCTTCATGTGAGGGAAAGCGGGTTCCATAAAAGAGGCATTTTTCAGTAATACACACATATTCCTTCAGCACATTGTGCTAATCTTGCAACATAGTTTGGAATCCCTTAAGCAGATGTTCTGGTACCATTGGACTTCTGAGTATATAATAGTTCTGACAGAACAGTCTGTTGAGACCCAATACATGATGCAGAGGCCACCTTTCAGTAGCCTGGTATTGAAAAGAGAGTCAAGGCTTTGAGATGTTTTGCGCAGTTTTTATGATTTAGGTCTTTCATTCTTTTAGTGAGGAAGCATTGCAGTCATTCCAGTTGTGACAAGTGTTTGGGCACATACATACCAAAACAGACATTATACTGAATGATTGGCCAAATGAGTACCGGGTACCGAGGAACATTACATCCCTCGATCTGGATACTCTAGCCTTAGATATAAGTTGGGTGATGAAAAAGGACCTCCTTATAATAGTGGGTTTGGGGTTAACAAAGAACAATTCATTATCAGCATAAGTTTCCAGATGTCTAACTATGGGAACAGTTTCGGTGGGGGGTTGTGAATGTGATACTTAAACACAGTCTTGCTTGCAGAAGGATACAATTGCACATTTCTTGCCCAATGGTTTGAGTCCATGGTTTTGGCAACAGCCATTTGTTTGGGACAGGCTGTGTTATAGGATCAAGGTGTCCTCTAGGGAGGTTTTGAAGCACTAAGTTTCTAGTCATCTGTATATTTGGCCGACTACAATCCCTTAACATTAGCTTTGACCTCCAATAAGTAAATGTCAAGGAGAAGTGGCCCAAGGAATGAAGCCTGTGCACTCTACTAGTAACAAGTCTGTTGGAGGAGCTGTTACCACCCACCCTCTTCTGCCTGCTGCTCATGCACTCTATAATCTTGTCTTCTACATCTTGTTGTTATTATGTATGCAAGAGCTTGGGCTCCCACCATCTCGTAGCTTTTACCAGGACATCCTGTGTACGAATCTAATTATCTAATATCAGAGGACTTCTTTGACAGATCAGTGGTTGGGGCCATACTATCAGGAATTCACAGTTTGCCCTTTTTTCACAGGCACTGTCATGTTCAGGACCACACTTCTGTCACCATTTCATGACATCAAGTAGTTACTATATAATCCTGCTTTGCCCTTGAGAACACCACTTCTTTTCTGCCAGTCACAGCGTATGGATCTTAACCATGACATATCTGAGCAAAAAGTTCTTACTACACTGTATAGAAGAAAATGTAAAGGGTGTCCCTGTAGGTATGAAATTACCATTCAAGAGTAGCAGCATCATTGTCTATACAACCTTTGGCAGGAGCACAGTGGAAAACTTTGCATAAATGTCCAGAGTTTAAGGTACTCCGCCAGGAGGCACCAGCTAGAGAAACTCCTGGCTTACCATACTATCAGAATGGCAATGACTGAAAGTCTCTCATTTAAGGATCAGTGGAGGGTCCACTGTAGAGAGGCACAGGCCTAATGCTTCAGCTGCAACGTCTTCACAAAGACTGATAAAATGATGTCAGGCTGCAACCCAGCCCACCTGAATGAAAGTTTGCTGTTAACTACTGCAGGATCAGAAGATTGTTTTATCAGTTATTGATTGCTTAAGCCCGTAGCATTGCTCTGCTTCAGAAAATGACTTGGTCACAGAAGATGCACACCTCTAAATCCCACCTCAGCAGATATGTTCTGTGGTCTAGGTCTAAGTACCTCCTGTTGCTTAGATGACTGGCCAGAATTTGATGTCATCCAGCTTTGGTTTATGGTGAGACCAAGGATTCCACTCTTATGATTTCCTCAGGGTAAACTACTAGAGTCTTTCATTGAATTTTAAAGGTCCAGAAGATCATTTCATGCTTGAATTTGTGTTTCATGGTCCAGATGTCCAGTAAATGTATAGTCTCTGTTTAGCTGCTAAAATGCTAGACATATAACCTCATGCAAACACCAAGTACAACATACTCTCTTTAATGTATAGACCACCCTTGGCTTGCAGAGTGGCAGGTATTGGATTGTTCAAACACACCTCGAAAATAGTTCCAAAAACACAAACCGCACAGTCATAAAGACGGAATAAGAACTTTACTGGTGCATCCGGTACCTCGGCTTACGCCTCTTATTTTATCCATATTAACCATGATGTTTTTGGCTTGCATTAACTTCTTTCATATAGTAATCAATGGGAAGTTTTAACTAAGAAGGATCAGCATCTTCATTTACTACATGCCTTGTATCTTTAAAGTCCTTAGAAAAATGATTGCTGGTAGGGACTTAGTAATTATCTCACCACTTGAAGCTCTGATGTTCTGCATACTAGCTTTAAATATTGATATATATAATTATAGCCATTTTATTTTAGTGTCCTGAGATTTAGTTTCCTTAAACAAGTTTTTGGTATTAAACAAATAAATCCAAACTAGCCCAGAAGTTGAAAATGTTGAAACACAGGTGCCCAGTATGAAGGTATCTAGAATAAAGAAGATGAACCACGACAAAGTAAAATCTTTTTTTAATACAAAATGGTGAGTGCTTTCATAATAGTAACCATTGCTTCATTAGACAATTCATTCAAACAGCGACAGCAGTTAAATACTTTAATTCATTACTAAAACAACCAATCCTACCACTAAAATTTAATTCAGCACTCAGCAATCAATTAATTACTGTGGTTACGTTTTGCCCTTAGTTAACTGCTGAAGTCAGAAAAACTCTGTTTAAAAACCACATGCACAAAATGTAAAGACAAGAACATGTGGATAAATATAAATAAAATACATAAAAAGTCAATGAATAAATACATATAGTCATGTTTCCCATTTAGTAACTACTTATGTGCATAGATATAAGCATAAAAATATATAAAAGTATAAGCAGTACACACTCAGCACCTAAATACATATATTCTGCCTAATAAATGCACGTTGTTCACCTAGTAAAACATGTTTTAATACATATATCTCAACAAATGCTTGTCTTTAATGATATCTATGCTAAAAGCAACTCAAGAAATACTGTCATGTTGATGCAAAGCCCTGCATGTGTTTAAGTAGTCTTCTCTTGTTAAAATTGTATTATTATTTTTTATTTTAACCTTCTAGATTTTAGCACTGGCTTTAATGGAACACTATAATTCAAGCCCAAACCTCTGTGTGCTCCTAAATGCAAAATCCATTTTACTTCCATATTTTCAGTAGTACTGACTATGTCCCCCATCCTTTTGCTGACATTCTGAATGTGTAAAACCTGAAACAAAAATATATGGTCATCCCCCTTATCCATCACCAAAGGGCAAAACTGACTCCTCTAATATGGATTTAACAAGTGCATCATTGTGAAAAATCTCTCTGCTTTCTATTTTTACTTACTTGGGCAACATTATATGACTTTGGTGATAATGACTGCTGTTCTGTTTTTACTCCTGGATACAGAGCCTTCTATCTCCATCACATGCAGCACTTTTACAGGATTAGTAAGAGAATTATGTCTACCTCTTGGTTTCTTTCTTCATCTATGAAGAAAGTCTTGAACAACATCCTAAATGAACTACAAATTCAAAAGGCAAAAATGACATCAAACTCTTTCTAGATAAAAGTATATCTACATAATAAAGGTAAAACCAAATACCTTCAGAACTGTGAAAGATGACAACGATTCAAGAAAAATGAAAAATTTCAAAAAAACAGAAAGCCCTTTTCTTCCTTTACAAAATAAGTACTGATACTTCATCATACTTATTTTCTCGTGGTACGGCGGTAGCATTGGTACCTCACAGCAAGAGGTTCTCCCGTTCAATTCTTGGCTTGGCTTGCGAGTGCCTTCTGTGTGGAGTCTGCATGTCTTCCCCGCGGTTGGGTAGTGTTCGAAAGACATGCGTGCGTAAATGGGCGTGCCTTCGTTGAAGGTTGGGCGTCGAGCTGGCACCTCGGCGTTTTGTAAAAATTTACTGCCAATCATTAGCGGACCGGAGTTCCGTTGTGGCGACCCCTTACCGGGAAAAAGCCGAAAGACAAACAACAACTTCATCATACTTATTTTCTCAAATATTTTTATTGCATTTTTTTAGAATTCATATTACATAATGTAAAATAGAAATAAAGTCATACATATTCAATCATACTGATTTTCAAATGCATCTCACTTTGTAAAACATGTAAAAGTTGAATGACCACATTTTAATTCCAATGATACTTAAAGGAATAGTTGTTCTTTAAACAACCACCATTCCTAAGTTTTCATTTCTTTAAATAACATTCAAAATTTGCACTGTTGTCAGGATCAGGGAACTTGCATGTATTTAAATAACCTTCTATTTTTGCTCTCTATGTTTTAACCCTTCTCCTCTATCGAGAGATCTTTCATTGTTTGCAACTTGATCTAACACACAGAAACATATATTTTAAAATTATTGCACACAATGTTGTCATTGTCTGTATAATGCATTTACAGAGCTTTTGTTTGATAGCACAGTTATAATCATACATTCTTTTTCTTAACTTTCTATCTACCTTGATTATACAGAATCCCTTGCATGTTAAATACTGTGGTGCATACATCAGAAGTTCTAAAGCACAGGTGAAAATACCTAGTGATTTGTAAGACTTGCTTTTGCTGACACTGCAAAAATTGACCTATTATACATGCCTACACATGCTAAAGTTAAAATATTTGTATGTGTCACATTTCCCTTTCAGTTGTTTGCTAATACCTTTACCAGAAAAAAAACTTTCATGTTACTGTCCCTTTTATTAATAAAAATTGATTTATTACCAACTACTTTTGAAACATTACACACCAAGTATTTTTTTCAAAATTTATTTTGTTTCACTGTCTACTGTATAAGTTAAAACATACTTGCTTTTTAATCTCTAGAGTCAGGGAGAGAAGTAACCAAGTCTGGGACTGTAACTCAGTCCTTACTATGTAATTGCCTCTCTTATATTCTTTTTGACCACTTCATTGGGATAATCTCTTAATATGAAATTTTCTTCAGATAATGACATATGTTATCTTGTACTGGAGTTAAGAATAATAATGTCTTCTCACCTTATTTTTGACCTTTTATTGCATTCTCCTTTAAAAAAGATATAAACATAATCTGATAGTGTGGTAGGGGTGGCACAGTAGTGTAGCAGTTCCCATCATCGCCTCACAGCAAGAAGTTTTCCGGTTCAGATCTCGGAAGGGGTGCCTTCTGTGTGGAGTCTGCTTGTCCTACCAGCATTTGTGTGGGTTTCCTCTGGGTGCTGTGGTTTCCTCCCACATTCCAAAGACATGCAGTAGGTGGATTGGACACTCTTAATTGACCCTGTGTGTGTGTGTGTGTGTGTGTGTGTGTGTGTGTGTGTGTGTGTGTGTGTGTGTGTGTGTGCGCGCGCGAGTGTGTGTGGTGCACCCTCCAAAGATGGTTGGGCCTTGGGGTATTAACCTGAGCCCATAAAACCTGTAACTGCTACAGAAACAATGAGCACTGAAAGGAGCTTGAGCGATGTACCAGGTGGTGTGTAAATGGAAAATATATGTGTATATATATATATATATATATATATATATATATATATATCTATCAATATATATACCTATATATATATATATATATATATATATATATATATATATATATATATATATATATATATATATATACATATATATAAGAGAGAGAGTGAGTGAGTAGTATGTTATTATTAGCAGCTTTTTTATTAGTGGTGCAAGTTTTTATAAAGCGTCTATACCAAAATTACAGAAATCCACAAAAAGCAGCAAAAGGCACCAAAAAATCACCAAAACCAAGCCCAGGTTACCCAAGAAAGGTGAAGCCAGCCAAACTGATCCACTTAGTACAGAAATGCATTCTCAGATCTCAATATAATCTCCAGAAATGTTAGTTATTATTGAAACCTTGTTAAAAAACACATATTAAAGCTATGGCAATACTTACACTATCTAGAACATAGTCTAGCAGCTGCCATGGAATGCTAAGGCTGTGAGATGTAGTTCCTGTGGTGCAGGGTATGATTCTATCTGCCCTTATTTGCTTACTTTGTGATCTTAAGCAAGTCACTTAACCAGACATTGTTTCCAGATACCAATGAAAAGGAAATACAAGTCCAGTGGGCCTATTTGGTTAACAAATATGTATTATTATTATTGTTATTATTATTAGTAGTAGTATTAACGTGCTTAGAGTTGGTCATAAAACAAAAAGAGCTGTAGAAGTAGCCATAATTTACCAAAAATGCATTCCATATATTCCCCTTCCCTACCAATAGAATAATTTAAACACAAGCAAGCCACAAACCGGACCTGAAGCACACTTAATAAATGTCTTATAGGAATGCTCACACCGCAAGATAAAAAAAACTTATATGTAAACCAAAATAACGACCAAATGAAATTCTAATACTGGTGAGCACTTTTGTTTAATAAAATATTAAACTTCATCAGACACCATGTTGATTACATCTCTTCTTTAATACTCATAGTTTGAATTCCATTAATTAAAATCAATTATACAATTATGCAAAATCTTTCAAAAAAACTGTTTAAAAATGTTCCAAAGATCATTCCAAGAAAACATTCCAGAAAACGCCGCTATTATTTACCTAAAACCAAGTTGTAAACTTTTAAAAATGGCTTGTTTCTGTTTATTTAGTTGCTGTTTTTTTCTTCCAATACAATAATTTGACAATGGAGAACTAATCAAAACAGCTCTCAAATATAGATAACACAAAAATCTCCACATTTCTTGAAAATACTTGTCCACAAAGAAAGGCAAAAACAATGTAGTCATGACTGAACTTATATTATCCTGGTTAACCTCCAATATTTATTTATTTATTTATCAACCTTTGATTATATATAAAACTATAAAAACAGAACCTCTTCTACTTGGAAAACTTAACATCCTTTAAACTGAATTTGACCATAACTCCACTCAAAGCAGCATTAACTTACACGGACTGAGCCATATGGTCAGAGAACCTAGCCAATTTCAAAACTCTACCAACAAAGTCAACGTACTAGACTGTATTATAACCACCAATTCAGAAAAAAATCATCACTGCAGGAAACATATCAGATACCTTTAATGAATATCACCCAATCTATATCATAATAGCCTCTCATATAACCACTGAAGTACTTATTTCAACACAGTGTGAAACCTAAGTAACATCAAAGGCATCTTTATTGAGGCACCAAAGTGGATTAGCTGGTCCCTTGTTTGCAACTTACCACTCATTCGATACACCTCACTACTTTCCTTGTTAAAAATACTCAACTGTCAAGCTCCACTATTTAGAAAAAAACAAATAAATGCAATTTTCATACACCCCATGTCTTTCCTGACAAACCAAGCAACTTATGAAAATTAGAGATAAGGTCAGGTATAAATAGCATGTGACTTCACTAGAAGCCAATCAGCATGAATTTAGAAATCTCATTAAAAAGTAAATTCTTCAGAATAAGAAAAACTTCTGAAACTTACAACAGTCTAAAACTTAGCAATCCCAAAAGTTTCTGAATCACTATAAAAATTATATTCTCTTAAGAGAAAAATGAAACCCATACCCTTTCTAACAAAAAGCAATGCCGTCACTGCTAATAGCTTCAGTGAATTCTTCATAGCAACTGCTACTTTATTGAATCAGCCCTTAAACTTGACCCTGTGTAACCAAACATGCAATGGCAATGTGTCCCCTCTTCTTCTTTCATTCCAACCCCACCAGAAGCATTAGGAAGTATCTGAGTAAACTAAAATAAACCACCTTCATAGCCCTTAACCTTCCAGCTGAATATACTAATATAAGCCCAGATGCCTTGGTCTACCCTGCATCGGTACTTAACAGAGCCATCAGACAATCCAGTGTTCTTTTACTGTAAAAACATAATACTCATTATTCCTCTGCATAAAGTCAAATGAGATGTCAAACTACAGGCCTGTTGTAATTTTTATCTCCAGTATCCAAAAGTTTAGAAAAATGCATCTACACCCAACTCCTTAAGTACCTACTAGATGATAGTCTCCTGACAGTTACTCAACATGGCTTTCTTCCCCTTCACAGTACCCAAACATCCCTTTTCCCTTCCTAGACTCAGAGAGTCATAAGCTCAGTAAAGGGTGATCAGTCTGTGACATTTCCCACGCTGGGCCAGTAATCAAGGAGACTGAATCCTTACCACTGGCACTGGAGGGGGATGCTCACTTGGAATACAAATGGAAACAGTCAGTATTTCTAGACGCAGACCTCTCTGCATCAAGCACAATGTCTTTTAAGAGCACCCAGAGAACATGCTCACTCTCGGGGCTGGTTCCTCTCTTTCTATGCTGACCTTCCAGACCCCCAATTAGACTCTCCACTAGCACAGCTTAGAGTTGAGGCCATAGCTGGGGTTCCAAGCTAAGTCTTCCCACACCTTCTGTGTGAAACCAGTGCTTTGTGTCCCAGCTCCAAGCAGCTGACACACACTCTGAGATTTGATTTACACACACACACACACACACACACACACACACACACACACACACACACACACACACACTAACCTGGGAAAGCCTAGCACATATCACCTGCTGTGCCCCCTTCTTCTTGGACTATAAGGTTATCATTGCCACCAGAACCCCTGCCAACTTCTTTAAGGCTACTATGAGGTTACCCAATTATACTGAGTGAAATTAGTATTAATAAAAATGGTAATGCTGACCAAAGCAGCAAGGCATTCAGTATTCAGGAGTGGCCAGGGCTATCACCAAGTAAATATGTGCAAATACTCTCAAAACCTAAATATTTCTCTAAAAGGACCACCACAATGAGAAGAATAAATCTATGTAATGCTAAGTAATAAAAGAACATAAAAATATTAAATGTCTATTTACAGTAAATACCAGAGTTTCAATCACAAGGAGTATTAAAAATAACAATGATGGAAAGATTCACACAGTAATAGAACAGTATTTAACTAGTGTCACTTTCTATTTCTGATTGACTAAAATAATTACTCTTCCTACTTACTGAATATAGCAAGGCAAGATAAGTGAGTGGCCCTTGTTGTCAGATCCAAGACAGAATCAGAATGCTATTAAAATATTATTTCTGTACAGAATGATATCACACACATCTGGTCATCTGACTCTGTTTTCCACATTATCCCCATCACTGGAAGTTACCAGGGTTTTAGCACCTATGTGTACCATACACACAGCTAGAGCTTTGCTCAGATGTGGTGCAGCTGCTGGAAGTCATAAAACCATAAATCCGTTTCACTCTTCCTACAGGAGCTACCAACTATTTATACATTTTAACACAAGCAAACCTCACCAATACATTTTCAATGCAAGCATCTATACAAATCAGTTTGACATACAAATGACATATAATTATTAACAAAATTCTAGCAAGCTTGCTGGCATATGTTACAAATCCACTGCCCTAGTACTCCCGGCATGGCTGGCAGTACCTCCTATCACCATACAGTCAATCAACTCAACTTAATTTTGTCTAATAACAGTAGGATAGGACAGGACTCTCATGCTAAACTACTTGGAGTTATCATTTACGAGCATCTAAAATTTTGTCTAGCATGTCCTCCACATCATCAATAAAACACAGTGCAAAATGTGAATGCTATACAGGGCAAAAATGTTCCTTCCTTGGTACCAGTGTCTAGCCACATGTATGCACTGCTTCTTCAGTACCAGTGTCCAGTGATACATGTAGGTTCATAGGTAGGTACTAGGCTATCTGCCCAAGGGCATTTATAAGCCTAGCCAGAGTGTGTCAGCTTTCGCCACCCCATTGATTAATTAACTGATCCTCTGTCAAGCAGAGCCAATGAAGTGATCCCAGGGGGTGTATTTTCTGTTACCCATCCTCTCGTCAAGGTTTCTCTTGAATAGTGTTAGTGAGGGGTTCTGCCTAATGTAGTTTGGAATTTTGTTCCAAAGCATGGGGAGTCTCGGTGACAGGAATTTATCCCTCCAGCATGTTCTATTTATTGTTGTGGTGAGGTTTAGCTCACTAGAGCTTGTGGCTCGCAGTGACTTGGATTTCTTTAGATGGAGCATCTCCATCAGTTCTGAGTTGGACATGACTTTGTAAGTCAGGCAGAGATCACCTCTGAGTAAGCAATATGCCACTGAGTACAGCCAGCGTTTTTTCAGTCAGGCTGCATAGGACATATGTTTGAGGCCAGTAATCCTCTTGGTGAGGTACTTTTGTGGTCTTTCCAGCTGTTGGAAGTGTCTTGTGAGGTACATCCCAAATGGGGCATTTTACTCTATGTTGGGTCTGATGAGTGACGAGTAGAGGAGCACTATAACCTCCTTATTTCTAGATACGAACCCTTTAGTAATTAGATGAGCCACATAGAAGGATTTCCTAACTGCTTTGGCAATATGATTGTCAAAGGAAAGATTACTATCTACCTGGGTCCCCAGATCTCTTATTACCTCTTCTGTATTAAGGGGGCTGCCACCTATGTGGTAATTCGTGGGTGTTTTGTTTTTCCTAAACGGGATGACTATGCATTTTTTGGCATTTAGCTTGAGGCCATGACTTGACACCAGGTGTCCGTTTCACTAAGGCCCTTTTGGAGGATGTCCGTGTCAGCCAGAGAGTCAGTTATGGCTCCCAGTTTGCAGTCATCAGTGGCTTCCTCAGTACCAGTGTCCAGTCACATATATGCACCGCTTCCTCAGTACCAGTATCCAGTGACATGCATGCACTGCTTCCTCAGTACTAGTATCCAGTGACATGTATGTACTGCTTCCTCAGTACCAGTGTCCAGTCACATGTATGTACTTCTTCCTCAGTAGCAGTATCCAGTCACATGTATGCACTGCTTTTTCAGTACCACTGTCAAGTGACATGTATACACTGCCTCCTCAGTGCCACTGTCCAGTCACATGTATGCACTGCCTCCTCAGTACCAGTACCTAGTCACATGTATGTACTGCTTCCTCAGTACCAGTATCCAGTCACATGTATGCACTGCTTCCTCAGTACCAGTATCCAGTCACATGTATGCACTGCTTCCTCAGTACCAGTATCCAGTCACATGTATGCACTGCTTTCTCAGTACCAGTACCCAGTCATGTGTGCACTGCTTCCTCAGTACCAGTATCCAGTCACATGTATGCACTGCTTCCTCAGTACCACTGTCCAGTCACATGTATGTACTGCTTCCTCAGTACCAGTATCCAGTCACATGTATGTACTGCTTCCTCAGTACCACTGTCCAGTCACATGTATGCACTGCTTCCTCAGTACCAGTATCCAGTCACATGTATGCACTGCTTTCTCAGTACCAGTACCCAGTGACGTGTGCACTGCTTCCTCAGTACCATTATCCAGTCACATGTATGCACTGCTTCCTCAGTACCAGTACACAGTCACATGTATGTACTGCTTCCTCAGTACCAGTATCCAGTCACATGTATGCACTGCTTCCTCAGTACCAGTACCCAGTCACATGTATGTACTGCTTCCTCAGTACCAGTATCCAGTCACATGTATGCACTGCTTCCTCAGTACCAGTACCCAGTCACATGTATGCACTGCTTCCTCAGTACCAGTACCCAGTCACATATATGCACGGTTTCATCAGTACCAGTATCCAGTCACATATATGCACTGCTTCCTCAGTACCAGTACCCAGTCACATGTATGCACTGCTTCATCAGTACCAGTACCCAGTCACATGTGTGCTTCTCCTCTCTTCACCATCTCCAGATTGCTCAGTTTTCATCTAACCTTTCATCACAATCACATTACTGTACTACATTTCAAGCACTAGATTTACTAAAACTTATTAACCTTATTGCCTACTGTCATCTAAATTAGCCTGCATCATACTCTACCAACCAACTAACTAAAGTGCCTGCCATTTCTAACCCACTAGAATGGTACACAACAAACAGAAGCCTAAGATCCAAAACCACTGCTTAATTGAATCTCAGAAGTCTCATAGTACATACCATGGTGACCTTTATTCAGTTGATATATCTAAAATGTAGAATACCCTCCCATCTAATGTTAAATTACATCATTCCACACCTTTAAAACAAATCTTAAAGGTATACTTACAGAACTCTTGGATCATTGCAAGTACATTTAATCTGTCTGCCGTAATATGCAACCTGTGTTACTCTATAGCTGCTATTTGCGTGGAGCTGCATACTGTGCGAAATTGTATGACTTAAACTTTATAATTCAAATTGAAATGTTAATAGTGTGATGCTTTTATTATGTAATTTCTACATAACTGTATATTCTTTTATTCTTAATTCATGCAAAGGGCTGCATTATATTTGGAGCTTTTCTTCCCTGACTTCCATTGATAAAGGTTTCCACCCATCAGACTTTTCCAGTAATCCGAAGCAAAAAATAAAAACAATAAATGAAAATGCATGAATTGCTGTTACTGACTTTCAAAACTGTCCAAATATTCTACATCCTTATGACTTGTTTTGCCCACAATTTCTAAAAATGGGGTACTCTCATTCATATAACTCAAGACATAACCACCATTCATTCATAGTACTACAGCAAATTAAAAATATGTCATCAGTAAGGCAATAGTAAAAATGACTAAATACTTCACTTTTATATAATGCTTCAATTTCCAAATAACCTAAAACCAAGTTGGTATAATTGGGTGCCACCCTGGCCCCTGGTGCCGTCCCTGTTACTTGTTGGGAATAATTGTCATTAGACATGAAAAGTGTTTTTGTACCCGTGGTGGTGGTGCTGCGGTAGCGTTGTCGTCTCACAGTTAGATGTTGCCCGTTCGATTCTCAGTTAGAGCGTCTTCTGTGTGGCTGCGTGAATGAATGGGCATTCCGTGAAGGAGGGCTGCGTTGCCAGCGCCAGCCAGCAAAAAAATCTACTGCCAGTCATTAGCGGACTGGAGTTCCGCTGTGGCGAACCTAACCGGGAAAAGCCGAAAGACACAACAAGACATGAAAAGTTTTTGGTTAATACACAATCAGTGCAGTCCATAACAAAGATTGCTTCATGTACCACCAGAGTGTTAGCGTGAATTAGTGGGAAAGCTATCTATTCTACTCTAACATCATGAAGAACGACAGCACATGATGCTTTTGCATGTACTGCAGACAATACATCATCATGTTCTGGTTTACAAGCCTAGATCTTGTATATAAAATCCAAAGTGCCTTTAATATCTGATGTTTATTTAATAACAGCCTTCTTTAAAACTAAGTGAATAAACACAGACACCAACTCTAACTTAGAATCACTAGCATATACCATCGGATACGTGATATATTTTAAAATCCATGGACAGCACTTTCTTTGTGACAAATTCCATCTGTTATGTTTTGTAAGTGGGAGTGAATGCCAACTCTTTCAGTTTTGCTGCTGTTTTAGCTATCTATGATGATGTCCACTGTTCACATGCTCCCCATCTACCTGCACCCATTTATAATCCTAACCAGTGTCCTCCTGCCTCTGATTTACCTACACAGTTTGTACAGGATATCAAGTCTGTCATTGTGCGAGGATCTTCCTGTTTGTTGTCCATGTTTGTGCTTGAGTTATTTCTCATTCCCATAGCTAATTCTTCTTGGATGCTAAAGGTGGTGATCTCCTGAGGTGGTGTGCATAGTGCAGTTTGTAATATACGAGTGACTCTAATCAGGCAAAACTAAAAGAAAGAAGGAAACTAACATATACTATTGTGCAAAAATCTCTATAAATATCATGCAGGCACAACATTGTGTGCAATAATTTTAAGGCATTTGTTTTTTATATTTTGTTTTTATATGCAGAGAATGAAAGACATTTGAGAGAAGGAACGTTACAGTAAAATAGCAGGTTAATGAGAGAAGGAACGTTAGAGTAAAATAGCAGGTTAATGAGAGAAGGAACGTTAGGGTAAAATAGCAGGTTAATGAGAGAAGGAACGTTAGAGTAAAATAGCAGGTTAATGAGAGAAGGAACGTTAGAGTAAAATAGGTTAATGAGAGAAGGAACGTTACAGTAAAATAGCAGGTTAATGAGAGAAGGAACGTTACAGTAAAATAGCAGGTTAATGAGAGTAGGAACATTAGAGTAAAATAGCAGGTTAATGAGAGAAGGAACGTTAGAGTAAAATAGCAGGTTAATGAGAGAAGGAACGTTAGAGTAAAATAGCAGGTTAATGAGAGAAGGAACGTTAGAGTAAAATAGCAGGTTAATGAGAGAAGGAACGTTACAGTAAAATAGCAGGTTAATGAGAGAAAGAACGTTACAGTAAAATAGCAGGTTAATGAGAGAAGGATCGTTACAGTAAAATAGCAGGTTAATGAGAGAAGGAACGTTACAGTAAAATAGCAGGTTAATGAGAGAAGGAACGTTACAGTAAAATAGCAGGTTAATGAGAGAAGGAACGTTAGAGTAAAATAGCAGGTTAATGAGAGAAGGAACGTTAGAGTAAAATAGGTTAATGAGAGAAGGAACGTTAGAGTAAAATAGGTTAATGAGAGAAGGAACATTACAGTAAAATAGCAGGTTAATGAGAGAAGGAACGTTACAGTAAAATAGCAGGTTAATGAGAGAAGGAACGTTAAAGTAAAATAGGTTAATGAGAGAAGGAACGTTACAGTAAAATAGCAGATTAATGAGAGAAGGAACATTACAGTAAAATAGCAGGTTAATGAGAGAAAGAACGTTACAGTAAAATAGCAGGTTAATGAGAGAAGGATCGTTACAGTAAAATAGCAGGTTAATGAGAGAAGGAACATTAGAGTAAAATAGCAGGTTAATGAGAGAAGGAACATTAGAGTAAAATAGCAGGTTAATGAGAGAAGGAACATTAGAGTAAAATAGCAGGTTAATGAGAGAAGGAACATTAGAGTAAAATAGCAGGTTAATGAGAGAAGGAACGTTACAGTAAAATAGCAGGTTAATGAGAGAAGGAACATTACAGTAAAATAGCAGGTTAATGAGAGAAGGAACGTTACAGTAAAATAGCAGGTTAATGAGAGAAGGAACGTTAGAGTAAAATAACAGGTTATTTTTGAATGTATGTAAATTCCCTGGTCTTAGCAGTTTAAATTTGAAAAGTTATTTAAAGATAAGAAAACTTAAGAGTAATAACTTTTTTTAGGTAACTATCCCAGTAAGCAGCACCGGAATTAGAATCTGGTCATTTATTTATGTGAATCGCAGTCTGCAGTCTGACGAAGTTTTGAGTATTTTCGTTTCTCATGGCTCTTTATTTTTCTTCCACTGTTTTGAAAACTGTTTTGATTTCATCTTGAATCACCTAACTACCTTTTAATGCATTCAATTCCTGCCTTTTTTTTTATCTGCGAGGATGACTGAAATACTATAGTCAAACAGCAGAGAGACAGTTATACCTAGCTGTTACCTCAAGATGACAAAAATATCTAAGGGCAGTTATATAAAATGCACTGTCACCAGCTCTAGCCTCCGGTATGGGAATTAAGAAATGATTAACACTTCCTGCTTTGGAAACATAGACCATTGCCCATTTCTTTACTCACCATTTTTCATCAATTACTAATATTTTAATATAACTTAAGACAGCATAATGTACCTGTGTCAGCACATAGTAACATGTGTTACATTAACCTTTATTTCCACCATATCCTATATTTCTTCATTCACATTGGTAAACCTACTCATTAAAGTTTTATCTATTTATTTTTTTGTTGGAATATAGAATCCTCATTTCAGGCAAATTATTACAATTTTATTTTATTTTTGACTGTTACAGTAGAATTGATTTTATGGGGGAATGTCTACTTTGTTTGGATTGGTTGATGTCCTGTGGCTACTGTCAGAGACTGCTAGCCTTCTGTTATGGGCTGTTTGCTATACATTTTCTTAGGGTTTTTACCTCTTTGCAGCTATTGTTATACAGTTAATGGTATAAGACAAAAAATCCTCTTGTAATCCTCCTGTACGTACAATCGTATGCATTGTTAATAAGCATATACTGTTTGTAAACTTATTCATTTCAATTCACCACTAATTTACACAAAGTATTGCTTTTCCCCATTTTTGTTTTATTTAGTTGCGAAGAAGAACCTCAACGGAAAGTACCGTGCAGAGTTTATATAGACTAAACCAGTATGAGACGAGGACTCTTCTCTTGTGTTTTCTACACATAGCAAAAACAATTCCAGAAGGTTGGTTGCAATTTCACTGATTCCATTCAGTGGTGTGTTATATTACAGCTGCTTCAGCTGACATTACATTTGTAGAAAGTTTAATCTCAACAGTCACTGTATATCAATAATTTTAAAAGTTACCAGGAACAAGATAATGCTGCTATTGTCTTATATGTCATACAGCAAACATATGTAGCTGTTTGCAATGCTACCAGAAATACCTGCTATCACTAATTGCAGTAATTCTGTAATCACTTAAGCACAGGATTTCAAAAACTGATAACATGTAAACTTTACCTTCTTCATTTACTCTGCTTGTCCACAGTAACAACAGATCCTTTCACTGTTATAAGCTGACATTTGTAATTTTTTCCATGATGGACAGTATTCCTTTAATTTTGTTAAAAAAAATTGCTGCCTTTGATGTCTAAAATGTACCAGAGAAATTACTTGTTTTCTGAATAGTTGTTGAGGTTCTTCTTAAATGCTGTTGGAATAATCTGTTCCCTTCTTTATTTTATCCGCTTGTGTGAGAATCATTCCCAGGATTCAGATAGATTATCTCAGTCAGCACTAATGGTGCAATGTGAGACTGCCTACAACATTATGTTGATAATCTGTGATTTAGAGGCATAATGACCAGAATATATCACTGTGCCATGTTATTTCACTGCCAGCGATATTCCAAGGGGGAGCATGTGGTTACCTAGCATTAGCCATGCCCTGGACCGCTGCAGTTGCTTACAAGTTTACCAGTGAGGCTGCTGCACTATGGCTGGTGTCAGCATACTGTTGCAGTGGTATAGTGAGAGCTGAATTGCTTAGGCTGTATGAGCTGGAAAAAAACTGTGAAGTACAGGCTTCTGCAGTGCGTTCAGCCATTCTGAGTCCCAGGGCATGTCTTTCTGATAAATGGTTGGTATTATTATGGATTTATATTTATATTCTTTTCCCTAGCATTATATTTTTTTAACTAAAAGCAGAACTAAAAGACAGCACTTCTTTAAGGGAATATTTACTGTTCACATCCCCCACTCACCAAGTCTGTCTGCACCATGCTGGTTAAGCCATCTTTCTGCAGTTGATAATTAGCTGTTATACCCTCCAGCATACTTAGATGAGTAATTATTCAGTAATAAGAAGTGTTTATCACAGTTGAATGTTATCATGAACCAGATGTGAACTACAGAAACAGTAGATAAAGATGTGCAGTCCATAAAGTAAGGAAGTGCGAGACAGTGAAGACGCAGTGAATAACATCAGTAACACCTAAATGAATTTGTATACTGTGCTGTACAGTAGTTATGTTGGAAAGTGTTTAAATGTGGGGGAGAGGTTGTCACATATATTAGAAAAAAAAATCAGATTTTTTAAGTTTTACATCAAAAGATATACTGCATCCCGACTGTGCTATAATAGAACAGCTACATAAGTTTGGCACTTTAAACAAAGAAATGTCCTATTTTTTTGTTTTGTTTTGTTTTTGCTCCCATTTCTTGCTGATCATCAGCTTCCTGCCAACCAAATGGCCCAATCATTTCCCCCACTACCAGAAAGCAACAGCTTGTTGGGAGAGCCCAATATTTAGGCAGCTATTAGCGAGGATGCTTTCTCTTTATGCATCACTGTTAACCCCACTATACATGTCCTAGTCTGTCTCATGGTTTGATGTGCAGTGGATATGCTCAGCAAGGGCTTTACATAACTCCACATCCTTGGCCCTTCCCCTCCCGTTGAAGCCAGAGCTCCCAGAGGCTTCTCTGGTCTCCATCAGGATTGCTCAGTGGAACAAGTGGCCAGATATGTGCCCTATCATCTCCCCCAAAAAGAGGTGAGCCAGCAACTATATCTCTCAATTGTCCAGATTTATGCTTCATATTTTTTGTCTTTTCATTATAAAATGTGTAGTTTTCTAGGGAATCATTGAAGATTGAAGTCAATAAATAATGACATACATTTGAGTTTCAGCCTTCATATCTGTCAGAAAATATATTTTAACACAAACCCAGTTATTCTAGCAAGATCATAAGGGCAATATTTAAAATCTGTCCCTAGTTTTGGGCCCTTGTCCCCTGAATATTCTAGGCTTTATCCAGATTTCTTGCAATAAGAGGTTGAGAGGTATGCCAGCAACCCACATCACATCTTCCTACTTCCTAAGCTAGTTCCAGCATGGGACTGAGCAGCAATTCCAACCAAGTTAGCACTGGGATCATACTCATGGCTTCATCCCTCAGCACTATTGGAGCTGTCTAAAATAACTTAAATTGTGAGTCTACACTATAAAATGATAGTGACATTCCTTAACCTTGATGGGTCAGGTTTTGTTATTAAAATAATCCACAGAAAAATCTACATTTTAGTTGTATGACCTTTCTTTGTGAGGTTAATGTGGTCAAATCACTTATAGCCAACTTTTGCTCTGCCAAGTAGCTAGCCTTGGAATGGTGGGAAGTGGAACAAGAAATTGGAATGTAATAGCATTGCCCAGCAAGGAAGAAACTCCCATCAGGTTGCAAGGCAACCATAGAAAGATAAAGAAAAAAGCAAACACCACTTGTAAGGGACACCAGCAACAATCTGCATGCCGGCCCTTAGGACAGCACGAATACTTGGGAAGGAGTATTTCAGGAAATAACTAAATCATGAAAACCTCACAGAAGTTGTACTGCTGTATGCACAGACTACAGCGAACAGGAAGGATAGCACACACTATAGGAGAAGTATTAAGTGCACAAAGGGAAATTAAATCATGGAAAGTAGCAGACTCAGATGACATCATGGAAGATGTGATTAAGATGCTGGGTGCATTGTGGGAGAAGTGGCTGCGGAGCATCCTCTTCGTGGTATGCAGAGAGAAGCGTATCCCTAATTACTGAAGCATAAACATCTTAATGCCAATGTACAAGAACAAAGCGCATTTCACAACTGTGGGCAGAAGAGAGCTATCTAACTCCTGTAACACTGCAGGAAAGTGCTGTTTGGAGTGGGTGATAAATAACCAGATGTGTAGAATAATCGATAGTAAGATTGAATTCAGGTCAAAATGCAGTACAACTGACCTGATGTTTGCAGTGAAACAGATCATTGAGAAGAAGCTGGAGGTGGGGAAATGTTCTAACTGGGACATTCTTAGACCTGGAAAAAGTACATGGACAAGGTCTCAAGTAAACTGATTTGTGCAGTTCTGTGATGCTTTGAAACCTCAGAAACATTGGTAGAATTAGTCCAATCTGTGGACAAGGATTCCATGACACAAGTATGAATAGTGCTCGGATCCACAGAGGGGTCCCCACTAGGAGTGGGTGTATATCAGGGATCAGGTCTGAGCTCACTCCTTTTCATGTTTGTGATGGACTATATTAACAGACAGGTTTCTGGAGATAATGGTGCAGTGGTGCAGTGGTTGTCATTGTTGCCTCACAGCAAGAGGTTGTCTGGTTTGATTCTCGGTTGGGGTGCCTTCTGTGCGGAGTCTGCATGTCCTCCCTGCATTCATGTGGGTTTCCTCCAGGTGCTAGAGTTTCCTTCCAGATTCAAAAAACATTCAACTAGAGCACTTCTCCCTGGGCATCCACCGAACACGAGTTCTCTCCCAGTCAGACTTTCTCAGTAAACAAATGTTAAATAAAATAAATGTTAAAATATTAACATAGCTAGTGTATGCAGATGATATGGCACTACAGCAGATTCTGAACAGGAACTTCAGCAAATTGATAGGGACAGCAATGCAAAACCGAAGGCATGAGGGATGAAACAGAGTATAGACAAGCCAGTCATCATGGCAGCAAAAGAGGGAATCAGAAGAGGAAGTTGAAAGTTGAGATAGAACGGAGAGTACTGGGAAAGATTAAACAGCTTCAGGTATCTGGGAGGGCTGGTTGAAGTGAAGGGACATCTTAATGAGAAAGTCAGAGCTTTAATCATATGTGCTGCAGCCAACTGGCACAGAGTGTCAGGGGTAATGTGTGACAGAAGTATGCCAAAGATGCTGTAAGGTATGCAAAACAATGGTGTGTACTGATTATTAAGTATGACACACATATATGGGCAGTGAGGGCAGAGCAACTGAGGAAACCTGAGGTGATATGAAGTGTCTGGGACAAGCAGCAGAATGCACACTGTGGGACAGATGAAAACATGAGGCCATCAGAGCTCAAGCCAGAGTAGCCCCATTGCAGAGAAGGTCAGAGAGAGCAAAAGATTTTGTCAAACATGTAAGACAGCAGATGATTTGGAAAGCAGATTTGAGAGGGACAGGAAGAAGGTAAGAACAGACAAGAATGTCCTGCAAAGAGATGGATGTTTTTTGGGTGAAATGAACTGAGAGAGGCAGGCATGACTGTCAAGAAGATAGGAGGATTTCTCTGAATCAAAAGAGGAGGTGACACCTACCAGAAATCCTGCCCCATGTAAAACGCTAAATTTTGTGTAGCATTGCATTTGCACTACTGTGCTAGAGTGAATGCAGATGTGGTAGTCTTAACAGTTTGTGTTTATATTGTTTAAGTTTCTCTTTCTGTCCACTCTAAAATAACTCCATCTATCTTTTGTGTGCTAAACTCCATATTTGGTAACAATTTTTATTATTTTTTTTTCTCCTGAGCTATCGGTCAAGTTTGTCTTTTTCATCTTCATGCTGACGGCGTACTGTTAAAAGTCCTGCATGCTGCATTAAACGGTTGCAACGAAACTCGCTCATCACACAGCTCTGTTCTCTTACCTTGCATTATCTCCTTATCTGCAAAGTATGTTGGCTTAGTTTTTACATTTTACAATATACTTATTTAAGGCATTATCTACTGTACTCTCTAGCAAGTTGGTATGCTGTAAAGTAGCTTGGCAGCAAGGACCCCCCCCTCCATTTTTCCCATTTCTTAATAGATTGCCTGTTAGTTTTAACAAACTTATGTCTATTACATGCTGGACTCTAGCTTGTGTTAAAATATTTCTTTCCCAGCCTGTGTTAAGTTATTTCTTACCCGATAGTACTACACAACAAAACCTCTTATTACTATGAACAGTACATAGCCTTATTCTGTTAGAGTTTTTAGTGATTGTGCTTGACTCTGGGCTTGGCTCTAGCCACACCTACATAGAGTGCTGTAAACTCTCATAACCTCCATCCCACCAATTAGACCTCTGCAGGAGGTGATATTACCTACTGGGACTCCAGGCCCCATTTTCAAACTGTTTTCTTCCTTGCTGCTGACTCCTTAACTGTGTTCCCTCAGCTTGCTCTAAGTTATTTTACTTGCTTATCTGTTTTGTTCTGCTCTTCTCCCTACAGCTGCATGTGTAATTAACCCTTCCCACTATGGTCCAGGAAATAACCCCTAAAGGACTTCCATTACGGGACACTACCACAACCTTCTAAGAAACTTCCAAATTATAACCCCATCAGGATAAAATATAAAGTATATGCACTGCAATCTTTTACTAGTGCTCACCACCGTGGTGCCTGTGCTTTAACCCCATGCTTGCCAAGCAGCCTACAGCAGTCCTTAACTCCCTTACCCCCTATTCTACCCCATATATATATATATTTACCACTAGGTGGCACTGCTCTCCCACTTACTGATTAAGATCTCCTAAATCTATTTTCCTTCTCTCCCAAGCTATCCCCCACTCCCATTCATACTTGCCCCACTGGCCTGCTTTGACTTGACTTGAGCTGTATTTCACCACCTTACTCCCCTCAGCCTCATTTTCCCCTGCTGTCCCTGTACTTCATTCACAAAGCACACTTTTCTGCTTCAGCTGACTGATTGGTTTCAGCCAGCCAGCTTCTCTTTAGCTCTTCCTGCTCCGTTCGCCATACAGGCTCACTCCGCTCCCCTACTCTGCCCCCAGTTCCCACCTGCCCCCAGTACTCCTACCTTTATTGGAATTCTAAATCCTTCCCTCTCTCTATAAACCAAGCACCTCCTCCACAGCCCCACACCCCTTTTCTCTCTATCAACCAATCACCTCCTCTACAACATTTTCCTCCACCTGCCTATCTCAGTCACTCCTCCTCTCCCACCTAACTCCCTAATTCATCTCCCACCACTATATCTTTACACTTATCCACCATGCCTGGACTCCTACCTTAAACCATTCTCACCCCAACTATCTGCATTTTAGTCTTTCTCCCTTTATATCTCACTACCACCTACTCCTACAACCTACTCCATCCACCCTTCCTATCCTATCCCCCCACTCCCAACCTCCTTTCTTATCACTCAAAAACATACTTCCACAACATATCCGCTTCACTAATTCAACCCAACCCACTCCACTACTTCAAAATAAAATTATTTCCCCCCTCAACTAAGTACTACACTCCTAAGCTAATACTTTACTTCCCAGAACTACTAAACACCAAATCAAAAATACTACTACCCTTCCTCAACTACCTCTGCTTAGCTGGAGACATACATCCAAATCCTGGACCAAACACTACCTGTACTGCTAATCTCCCCACCTCAAACTATAAAGCTAACCATAAATACCTCAAATTTGTCACCATTAATGCACAAAGTTTAAGAAATAAAGTAACCCAATTCCATGCCTGGTTGAACTACAACCATCCCGACATTGTAGCCGTTTCAGAAACATGGCTAAAACCTCACATTAGTAACTCTGAAATCCTTCCTCCTGGATTCCAGTCCCTCAGACATGACTGCCCAAACAGAAAAGGTGGTGGGGGTAGCCTTAATCTACTCTAATCTACTATCCATCACTCCATACCCTAATCCTATCCCCACATTCAATAATGCAGAACTAGTAACAGGCCTGATAAAAGTAAATAACCACAAAAGCATTTGTATCATTGCTGTCTATATCCCCCTGGTAACAACACCACTACTCTAGAGGACACACTCCTCGACCAATATTATGCAGGAGACCTATATACTTGGAGACGTAAACATTGATTGGAATAGCTTCCCATCCCAATAAAATCTTAAATTATGGCATCACAGCCGACCCTATAGGAGACCACTTGCCAGCATTTATATACGAGCTACCAACTCCTCTCCTCACCTACACCAAGTCATCCACACACGTAATCTCACAATCTTTGACCCACTACCTTGTCCAACTCCCTGAAACAAACAAATTGGAACCCACTAAAAACCCTTCCACTAGATAATGCCGTAGAATTTTTCAACTCCTCCTTCTTAAACATCCTCAACTCCCTAGTGCCACCAAGAATAAAACAAGTAAAAACCAGATCCGCCTCATGGCTAACCAAAGATACCAAAAAACTTATGCTACAAAGAGACAAATCTTAGAAAACATACCATCAAAACAAGCAGCCTGAAACTTTTCTTAAATATAAACAACACCGCAACCTTGCTAAAAAACAAATCATCAGAGACAAAAAGTCCTACTGTATTAAACTCCAATCTAACCAATCTAAAAGCCCAAAACAATTCTGGAACTCCATTAATTCTCTTCTCAACCCAGGTACCAAAAGCAACCCCTGCCCTGACACCAGCAAATCTGACCCTGAAATAGCCTCTCTATTCAACTCCTTCACTAACTCCATAGCTGAACTGACCAAAACCTTACCTAACAATAACCCCTTCCCTCAATCCACCCTTTCAGCACCACCACCTACAGCACCCTCTGCCCCCAACCCTCCGCCTATATTCAACCTTAAACACATCTCAACATCCATATAAAAAAATTACTCTCCAAATTAAAACCTTGCTCCAGTGCCCCTGACAATATCCCATCCTCCTTCCTAAAAATAGCCACAGATGGTATTGCTCTTCCCATTAGCATCCTAATCAATCGATCCATGCTAGAATCTTATGTTCACAAAGAAATAACTTCCTCGCAGATAAAGGAACGCAAACAGAAAAATCTGATGTAAAGCCAAAACATGATTGTTCCACACAATGGAGCTGATAAAAAAATGGTAATCCTTTTATTAAAAATTTTCTTAATATATATTTCCTATTATTTTAAAATTATGCATTCATGTGTATACTATTGTAATTATGATTTTTTCATCTTGCATGCTCTGGAAATTCTAGAGTTTTAAATGATGCATTTTGTCACTAATAATGTATTTTAATTTTGTTATACCTTTAAGGTAATTGGAATACATTAATTGATTGGTCACATGTCTTTGGATTATTTACTTAAGTAGGTGTGTATGAATTTATTTATTTTATATGGTCTGAAGAAGCTGAATTTTACCCGTGAAAGTGCTTACCTCATTTATTAAAAGGATTACCATTTTTTATCAGCTCCATGGTGTGGAACAATCGTGTTTTGGCTTTCCATTAGAATCTTATGTTCCCAAACTATGGCACACTGCCTTCATTCTACCTCTCCATAAAGGAGACAAAAACAATAAGATCTCCAACTTCTGCCCCATAGCTATTCTCTCCCCAATTTCCAAACTACTAGAAAAATGCATTCACATTCAGCTCATGCCATTCTTAGCCAATAACCAACTAATCACTCCAACCCAACACAGCTTCCGTCCAGGCCATAGTACAACCATTGCACTTCTCTCCTAACTAGAGACAATAAATCTTGCCCGGGATTCTGGAAAAATTGTTTCTACTGTTCTTCTAGATTTGTCCAGGGCATTCAATACCATCTCCCACACCCATCTCCTAAACCATCTCTCCGACCTTAATCTCTCCCAGAATACCTTATCCTGGTTCTCCAGCTACCTGGCCAATAAATCTCAAGCTGTAAAATGGGGGACAGGCACCTCAACCTTCCTTCCCACCCCCACTGGGGTTCCCCAGGGATCCATACTCGGTCCAATGCTGTTTAACATCTTTATTAACAATTTCCACAAAGCCATACCCAATACCAAAATTGTACAGTATGCAGATGATTCCACATTAATCTGCAATGCCACCAACCTCCCAGAGCTTCAGACACTGACACAAGCTGCTTTCTCCACCACTGAAAATTGGATGCTTCAGAATCACCTCTCACTAAATGCCAATAAATCCAAAATACTATTATTCTCTCCGTCAAAAGCTTCCCCTCTTGATAAAAACTCATTCCAAATCATTAGCCAAAACAATTCCACTATAGAGGTTGTTCCCTTTGCCAAACTACTTGGGGTCACTATTGATGAACACCTGAAATTTGACACTAACATCCTGCAAAACATTAAGAAAACCCATATAAAACTTGGTATGCTATACAGGAACATCCAGTTTCTCTCTCCTTCCACCAGACAAATGCTTGCCACTACCTATCTACTCTCCTCACTAATGTATGGCGCTCCTCTATTAACTAACTTATCTGCCACACTCACTTCAAAATTGGAAGTCTGTTATAAGATTTCTAAATTTGTCACCAAAGCCAAATACTCCTCCTATCACTGCATTGCCCTTAATTTGTTACACTGGCTTGAACCCTCCAACCATCTAGACTATCTTCAGATTACCACAGCACACAAACTAATCTTTCAACCCTGTAAGTGCCCTGATCTGTACAACATCCTTCTCCCCTACACCCCCCAGAGAACTCTCAAATCTACTCACCAAAACCTAATCTGTGTCCAAAAACCCAATCGCCTTGCTGGTCAACTCCCGCTATCCTTTTCCTTAGCAAAAAATGGAATTATTTTCCTTCCTCTCTAAGGACCTGTGTAAACTTTGAAAACTTAAAATCTCAGTTACATTCCTACCTTTACTCTAACAGAAAATGCAACTGCATTCTCCCCACCTAGTCCTATAATTCTCTCTCCACCTCTAAACCCCTCTCCAGCTATAATTACTAGCTTCTCTAGCTATGATCTATAGGCTACCACACACATGTACATATTGTAAATATCAAATTTGTACCATGTACCCAAGAATTTACACCTGCTCTCTAACATGAAATGTTAACTGTAAATTGTTCATTATTAATATTGTGTCTGTATCTAAAGGTAACATGTACCTAAGAAATTACACTTGCTCTCTAGCATGAAACATAATTGTAAATTGTTCTTCTTTTCTGTATTGTATGTGTATCTAAACTTTGTAACATGGAGCTTTTCTCCCCAGGCCTCCACTGAAAATGGGCTCCCTGAGCTTAGTGGACATCCCCGGTTATCAAACTGGAAATAAATAAATAAATAAAATAAAATAAATAAAAGAGGGATAATGATGAACTTTTTCATGAAGTAATAGTATTAAAGTCATTAGCATACGCCATGTAAAATGATTCTGTACAGAGAGAAACAAATGTCCTTGTGAGTACAAAATGAACAAAAATTAATATAAAACTCCAATGTTTTATAGTCCTGCATATCACCCATATACAGACAAATCTCAACATTATATTTGAAATCATGTAGAATATGTAGGAAAATTCTTATTGCCTTCTTAGTTTTACTTTTCATATTTAGACTACTGTGTTTTTCTGTAAATATATAAATTAGTTAATTCCAGTGTCTGTTGATAACTAGCAAATACTATGCAGATAACATTTCTATTTATTAAATACAAAAACTTACTATGCAGGTAATATTTCTTATGTCCTACAAAAACACTTCCTTCTGGTGGTAGTCGCCTAATCTATAAGCAGTACTGCAATGTTTCATACAAGGTAGCTCAGCTCATAATGTTTGTGAAAACTGTGAAAAGAAATTGAAATTCAAAGAAATTCTTCCATTGCAAAATACTTAAAATGAAAAGTAAAAATGCTCCAGTTGTGCATTTAAAAACAATTAACAGTAGTTTTCTTCATCAAGCAAACAACTAATTTTATAGTAATACCATGTTAACAATTTAAAGACTGCTGGTAGACTAGAACTATATGCATCATTTTTAATTTCACCCTTTCTCTTCCAGCTCCAGTACCAGTGGATGTTCTGCAACCATCCATCCATCCACAGCTTTTGTTATTCTTTCTGTTTGGCAGCCATATGTCTACAGTGTTACCTCCCCAAAAGGATATAATCTATTCAAAAATATGTAGTTTCCTGGTATGGAGATAATCTCTGAAATAAGAGGTTTAAAGAATTAACTCTGGAAAATGGCCTGTTTCACTGAACAGTTTACAGACTCAAGCCTAAATGTTAACACCATGGTGATCAAATTTATATAAGTACAGTACCCATGGGAGAATCCCCCCCCCCCAAATTCTTATCCCACAAGCCTCTCCCTAACAGACGTTAACAGAAATCAAGTCTTACAGTGTAAATACCTTGACCTGTATTGACTGCACAGTAATCTTTAAATGCCATATAAAAATATATATGTAATTTCTGAGCTAAATTGCACATCATACACCAAGTAGAGCACTGAATATCCAAATACATCAAATAAATTCTGGTCAAATTAATTGTTACCCCATATTACATTCGTATGATGACAAGGTCTTATATTTGTACTAAGCTTAAAGCTAAAAGGCCATTGAAAAGCTTAGATTAACATTCCTTGATACTGACAGTGTATTAATTGCCCTGATAAGACTATTTCCACATTCCTGAGGCATGTTTTATGAACTCCCATCCACTTGTGAAGTCTAGTTTTGAAAGTAGGTGGGGTGTTACTTTTGTTGACATGCAAGCAGAATTTATTCCAAAGACAGGGAATGCAATGAGTTTCGAATCCATCACCCCAGTAAGCAGCAGCGTGGGTGCTTGTCAGTCACTCACTACATTATCAGAGTGAACAACAAAGGTAGCCTGTATGCAGTGGTGCACTAGTACAGATGTAGCAGTATAGGTGGAAGGACAGGAATATATTGCATGACCATGGAAACCAGCTAAGGTAGAATGTATGTCCAGAGAGAGCACCCAAGCTTATGCTATACATAACCCAAGGTGCCAAGCACTTGCCTTTCATGCACTGAGACTTCCAGCATGGCAGTGTACATCTGTCCATGGGAAGGTGGCATTGTATCCACAGGGCATACATATATACCCTTTATGTCCATGATAGACATGGGCGCACACATACTAGGCCACACTCCTGCTGTGTACATATGACTCGTATCAGGTGCTTGATGTGCACATACCTCCATCATAGGAAGTAGGTGTATGGAAGGTAGCTAAGTGGTGCAGGTACATACGGAGTGGCATGCCAGTGGTCCTCAGTAGCATTATATGGAAGAGTGTGTCCCATATGGAACCTTTCCAGGAATCAGTGCTGTATACAGGTCCTGCCCTGGTGGTGCTGTGGTGTGCAGTGACAAAGAAGGAATCTTCTTCAGAAATTAACACACACACACACACACACACACACACACACACACACACACACACACACACACACACACACGTAGTCATTTATTGACACACATTGGGTATATGTCTTCCTCACCTCCAGTGCTTCACAACTGGCAGTACATTGTAGGCAGACAGTATTTCCCTTTTCATTAGTGATGAGGGGCCGAGTTCATAACTGTGGTTGTCTGTGTTCACTTCTTTAAGCATTCCACAGTAAAAAAAAAACTGCATTTGCATCTTAAGACTGTCTTCTTCACTGGTTATATTAATTGCCTGCATAACTGTAGATCCCTATTGGTGTGACCTGTATGATGTTTATAACATATGATGGACTCTCTTGATGTTCAGTGGTGTAGCTGCTGCACAGTGCATCACTCATGTCAGCGCTGATGTTATTGTCATCAGACATTGCATGCACAGTGTATTCACATGCATAGTTTCCTTATTATACATCTGTCACAGTATCAAACATAACTGCTGATAACCACAATTGAAGGAGACAAAGCAGTGAGCTGGTTTGATCTTTATATATAAAAGATGGGCTGCTGCATCAATGCAGTCTATTCAGAATATGTGTATCAGTGGTATCAGAAAGTAGGGATAAGGTCAGTTATGTGCAGCATTTGCATTTCTTTGGACCTGGTGTGGCCTTGATGGGTTGTGAGTATTTTATACTTACAGTTAGTGTAATTTATTAGTTGCAGTACAGTCTCTGCAGAAGGTTCTGGTGCTCGGCCTGCTTGTATCTAAATCACATACAGCTGTTCTGCATGCCCCTTTCCTGCATTGTACAGTCCACAGTGTTACCTGTGTTGCCCCTGCCTGTGACACAGCACAGTACCTGGCCCAGGTATTTATTGTGCGAGTTTACGTGACAATTGAATGATGGCATTCATCTAACCCAGAGGCTTTTGTAAACTGGGTGAGACATTTAGTTTAGTCATGTCTCAGAGAGCCTGCAGCAAAGCACACAAACATTATTAGTCAAAATACAACAATAAATCATAGGTCTGTCAGTGGAACAGTGTACTTTGCCAAGAACCCATGATCTAAGGAATACATTTGATTTTGTTTTATTTTTAAAATTTGTTGTAACCTTTTATGTTTTCTTTCTCAAGCCTACTTTCTCTCCATGTAGGCACTTGTTATGCTGTTAAAACATATATAGCTCATTATGTTTCCGCTGCATTTCCTGTTAATATTATTGTTTTGAATGATTTAACCATGCATTTTCTAGCTTCATTTCTTTGTTTATATATATATATATATATATATATATATATATATATATATATATATATATATGTGTGTGTGTGTGTGTGTGTGTGTGTGTAATAAATTTACATGCAACACACACATATGCATGTGTGTGTATATAAACATGTACACACAGACACACACATCTACCAAAACATGAGCAATGAATTTTTGTTCACCTTTATGTCCCTGTTCTATATCATGCATTAAACACAGGAATATGTCTGTCTCAAATTGCTAAAACTTTGGCAGAAATACCTGCTTGTATAAAACATAAAAAAACATATTATGGCTGACTTTTTCTGCAAGTTAATTATTCTGATAGCCTGAAAACAACAATTATCTCCTCTCTCCTCCCCACCGAACAATCCTTCAAACTCAGAAACATGCATAAAAAAATTTTAAAAAATTTTGACATTGCCTATGATACCTTACTTGACTAAGATCATCCTTGGGCAAATAGAGGGATGAATGCACACTCCACCTGTGCACATCTACTTTCAAAAAAAAAAAAACAAAATGTAACAGCAGCAGCAGTAATACCAATGCACTATATGTCACCATGGATTTGGGTGTTTGTCTGCACAAATGAATTCCTGGAAAGACCTGTTACTGAAAAGAGGTGTAATAGATAATATAATGAAATATACTGGCATTGTTATAAAAAAAAAAAGATATTTCCTTCTAAAATGTAGTTGTGTAATATAAATTTATTTTTAATATAATGTCATTGTATAACTATATATATATATATATATATATATATATATATATATATATATATGTACACACACACACACACACACACACACACACACACATATATGTATATATAGATATGGGATCACTACGGATTATCGAACGATCAAAATCCCGACGCTGAATATACCGAGATGACCAAAACCCCGCATTACCGAAAGACCAGAAGCGTGAAATGCAAAATCCCGATGTTAAGGGATTTTGCGTTAGTGCTTCTGGTGTTGGGTTCAGGTAAGTATGTTTGTGAATTTAGTAGTGATTCCATATATATATATATATACACACACACACACACACACACACACACACGAACGTATATCATTCATATGTGGGTAGTACAGGCTTGTCTAGGACTAGCTTTGCTTGGCCCATCACGATTCATACTCATTACAAAGCCACATCAGACAAGGGGAAATCGCTGTATTAACCATACCAAAATGTTATATGTTGGATTATTATGAAGTATCTTGAATAGTAATTTTAAGGAAAGATTGTATCAGAACAGTCCAAAAATGTGTTCCCTAATCTTATAATACAGAATAGATAATTAATTATACAATCCAAACTGTTTCCCAAATTTCACTTGCCTGTTATTTTGCCCTGTTTCTGTATTTGTAATTATCTTTTCCATTGATTTCAATGGGCTTCATTAACAGTGTAATTTGTCAACTCAATAGGTAATTTTTGTAAGAATTTAGGAAATGAGTGCTCTATAGCTGGTTTTCTGCTGCAGTTCCAATGTATTTTTTCAGCAGTTTTTTGCAAAATTAGTTGATATTTATTATGCATTTCAATGAAGTGCTGTGGGTTATCCTCAAGATTTGTTGATCTTCTTGTTAAGTTCTATTTAGTTATTATAATTAAGTAATTTTACAATATGATTAGTGGGTGATAGTACTGCTGTACTTACCCTTTACAGTCATGACCAACTTGCAAAAAATCCAAAAAAATCCAGTAATTCAGTATAAATTATAGAAGTAGGCTAAAATGACATTACAAGTATGTAGAATTTTCAAAACAAATATTGTAAATATTTATGGTACTTTAATATGTACAATATATGTAAGTGGAGAGAATGTCCAAATTCCTAATACAAAGTTTTACTTCTGTGGAAGGAAAATTGACAGTATAACATAGATGAGATATAGACAAACATTAATCAACAATGAGTCATTTTCAGCCATAGTTCTCCCACCACCTGACGATGGTTCCAAATTTAAAAAAAGAAAAAAATAGAGGTAGTGTATTTATACTTTATCTAGAGACTTAGCAGCTGTGTAAAAACTATTATTCACAACATTTAAATTAAAGGAAGGACAGATAAAGTGCATACTGTAAGTGCAAAGACCATAAAATATGATTCTCAGAAATATGGAAAATATGTATATGAATGAGGTCTTAAGTACTGAGAGAAACTGATATCTTGGACTATTCTCCTTAAACTGATAAACAGTAAACCTGATATCTAAATAATGTGATAAGGGTTTGAAGTTGCAGAGAGTAAAGTCACCTACAAATATGATCGGAAGATGCAAGAAGTTTCAGCATCTACTTTTTTGTATTTTTAATGTCAGGTCTTTCATTTCTGGAATAGCAGTCAGGTACAGTAATATATCTCTTATTCACTTTCTTGACAAATTCAAAGAAACTTAAGTACTGTTTTAGTGCAAGTGAAAAAAAAATCCTGTAGGCATCCACCACCACCACAAAAAGTTTGAAAGCCACTGGCTAACTGCAGTCAATTCTTTAATTTTATATTTCATTCTTGTGTTTTATTTATTTTTTTCTTCTGGGTTTCCTGCTACCTGGGAACTCTTTTCAGCTCTAAAAGGTATAAAAATAGTTTAATTCCAAAAGGTAACAAAAAAAACCCACTCAAATTCCCAAAGTAAAAAAAGCTCAATTTTGAAAAGATAAAACAAACAAAAACAAATAAGTAAATACATAAATCAAGCTGTAGATGAGATTTTGTTTTCAATTCTCATATCTGCTTACCTGCAGTGAAGTTAATCATTGGCATCTAGTTAACAACATTTAAAGACAATTGTAAATTATGGTTGGTTATTGACACAACCACCAACTTGCAAATACTCCAGGTAATACTGGACGGTGAAAATAACTGGTATAAGGAAAATGGCCTCTAATGAAGTGCAAAACAGGGTGGTGTAGTCCACTTTGGTAAAAAAAACAAGTCTTCATCATTTTGCATATATGGTACAATCTTAAAAACAGACTCTGCCGTCAGAGATCTATATACCCCTGTGGATAACTTCCCTTCTTTTGTGCATGATAGCTGGGAATCAGATTGATAATGCTGAGGTTGAATAAAGGGCCTACTACAAGTAGGTTAATTTATACAACTGAAGGAAAAACAGTGCAAAGGCAGCTTTAACCAAAATTAAGAAGACCTCATTACTGGCAAATTTGCTCCTTATTACTGCTGATGCAAAAATAATTACATTTGCTGGCCCATGCATTGTTTTAGCACAGGCACTCTCACACACACAGTCATCCTAGTCCATTCATACCTGCAGATAGACACATACAATGCCACACAGATGCACACAACACTACCTTTCACCGAAATTCATTAAACTGACCTGCAGTGCTTCTCTCCCATTGAATACAATGAGTGACTGCAGTGTTTCGGCTGAGTTAATTTTCTTCACTGGCCATACAAATTTCTGCAACTGTAAAGTGAATGAAGAAAAAGAATGGGCCTAGAACCACAGACATGTTAACTACTTAAAATGTCACACATAAGCTTTTGCATAAAATGCTACTTCACGTATAAAAAAATAATCAGCAGCATAAGTCAGTTATTACAGGCATTGTTGGGGGTGAGCACATGACTAAATATCATTGGCCACACCCCCAGAATAATTCTTTGTCTTGTAGTATGGTCAGTGGAACCAGTATCTGCAGTGATTCCTCCATTTATGGAAAATTACTGTTGTGAGACAGTCTATGAATCAAAAAGTGTTACTGCAAACAATTGGCCACTCATGGTAGGGCTTACTGGTTGCAATCACCCTTAATAAATCCAAGGGCATGTCTCTGCTGTTTAAAAAAAAAAAAACTTGTATCTCATCCAATTAATAACCAAAGATGTTTCTTACAGAGCTAAATAAGTCTTTCTGTTACTTTATTCATCTGTTATCTGTCCCATCACTGAATACAAAGCCCCCTCTGGTATGTACCTATTGATAGATATTAAAAATTTTTGAGACTGCAGAGATTCCTTACCAAAAAAGAAGGCCTGGAGTTACCCAGAATAATAAGCTGCTCTTTCCTTTCTGTCTTCTACAGTCTACTCCATGGTGATTTTTGTTAAGCATTTTGCCCAATGAAAAATCAACCTCTTGTGATCTTTACCCTTGTAAATTGATCCCTCAGACATCTATAGAAAAACCAAGACAAATAGTTCGCTTGGAGAAACCAAATAAGGGCCCAAGACTGAGTTGAAAAAATATTCAAACAGTTTATTCGATAGCAAACACACAGAATCACTTTAACGTTAAACACTTGGAATAAGTTTTTGAACATCTTCTTCAGAAGGCAAATGGTAAATGAATGTTACAACACATCTTATGTAGGCTGTTCTAAATCAATTAAGAACAATTATTCAATAAAAAATATTCAATAAAAACCCACTCAAGTGAATAATAGAGTGAATAATGTTTACATTTTCATAATTAGACATGCTGGCATACAATACAAGCTAATCTGAGAATATACACAAATCTCCTGCCAGACACGATAATGCAAATGACAGTGTTTTCATTCTCTTCTCAGCTTGTTTGTAAAGCATTAGGCTACTGATATTCAAGCCACCTCACAGTGTTGCCAGATTAATGTTTACTGCCAGGCTACACCATATCTGCCTGTAGCTTTGACTCACAATTAATTTAAATGTGAAAAATGTCATATAAAGTTCAACAGGTAAAGTCTTACTTCTTCAGTGTAAATCATTTTCAAAAACACAGCATCAATGGGACCAGATGGTGTCCCAGGCTGCGTCCTACACGAGCTCAAAGATGAAATAACCCCTCACCTAAACACACTGTTTAAACTCAGCCTCTTCACAGGATACGTGCCCACAGAGTGGTGCACAGCAACGGTTATTCCGCTCCACAAAGGTGGAGCCACAACGGACCCCGGGAACTATCGCCCTAATAAACCTGACTAGCTTGGTCTGCAAAGCTATAGAGCACATCATCATGGATCTCATTAACAGAGACATTGGGAACCTCCAAACACTGGACCCTACCCAGTTTGGCTTTGTTAAGGGCAGATTATGCCTCCTAAACCTGGTGGACTTATTTGAGACAGTTACCAAGGCTATAGATGAGGGAAAGATGGTCCACACAGCCTACCTAGACCTCGCAAATGCCTTTGACACCATTCCCCACTCGGGTATTATAGACAAGCTCACCAGCCTGAACATAAACCCATATGTCACGAGATAGGTTGTCAACTGGCTCATGGACAGAACCCACATGGTAAGAGTTGCGGGAACTAGGTCTGACTTTAAAACGGTTACAAGTGGTGTTCCCCAGGGCTCAGTCCTAGGACCCCTCCTGTTCGCATATACTTCTCAGAGGTACAGGCAGGCACAGGAGGACTATGGCTGACCAAGTTCGCAGATGACTGCAAACTAGGGGTTATAAGTGGCTGATACAGACTTCCTCCAAAAGGGTCTCACTGAGACAGATACCTGGTGTCAAAACCATGGCCTCAAGCTTAATGCCAAAAAGTGCATAGTCATCTCCTTTGGAAAAAACAAAGTACAAAGTACCCACAAACTACCACATAGGTGGTAGCCCCCCAAAATATGGAAGATGGAATAAGGGATCTGGGGATCCAAGTAGATAGTAACCTCACTTTTGATAATCAAATTTTCAAAGTGGTTAGAAAATCCTTCTATGTGGCCCACCTAATTACAAAAGGGTTTGCATCCAGATCAAAAGAGGTCATTGGGCTCCTCTACGCATCACTCATCAGACCCATCATAGAGTACAATGCCCCATTTGGGATGTACCTTACAAGACACCTGCAACAACTGGAAAGACCACAGAAGTACCTCACCAAGAGGATCACTGGCTTCAAGCAGATACCCTATGCAGCTCAACTGAAGAAACTCCAGCTGTACTTGGTTGCATACCTCCTACTCAGAGGTAATCTCTGCCTGACATACAAGGCCATGTCCAACCCAGAAATGATGGACATGCTCCACCTAAAGAAAACCATATCCTCTCGAGCCACACGCTCCAGGGATCTAAACCTCACCACAACAATAAATAGGACGTGCTGGAGAGATAGATTCCTGTCCCAGAGACTTCCCATGCTCTGGAACAAGATTCCAATCTACATTAGGTAGAGCTCCTCGCTAACCCTCTTCAAGAGAAACCTTGACGAGTGGATGGGAAACAGAAAGTTTACTCCAGGGATCACTTCACTGGCTCTGCTGGACAGAGGTACAGGGAACTAATCTAAGGGGGCAGCGAAAGCCAACACATTCCAGCCAGGCTTATAAATGCCTTTGGGCAGATAGCGTAGTATCTACCTATGAACCTATGCACCTATATATATATATATATATATATATATATATATATATATATATATATATATATATATATATATATATATATATATATAAATAAAAGGAGAATGCTTCAAAACTTTAATAATCAAATAAATAGTATGATTATTTTCAAAATATTGTAATGCTCTCATATTAACATTTCAACACAATAATTGTACCTCTCATGATTTGCTGCTTCTCTTTCTGATGGTACTCTGGTACTGTTATGTATGATGTAGTTACTGCATAAGGAAAACTTGGCCTCCTAAACTTATCAATTTCTTTGAATTTGTCTACTTGTATGGACCCCAAGTAATACCAGAAAAAAAAAATTGTATTGAGTTGTCAAATTGTACATGTTTTTAAGTTAAAAAGGTTGAACTGCAAGTCCATTAATTCACTCATTGCAGGTATGCAGTGGACGCGCATAATCAACTGTTCTTCAGTGCAGACAGAATGACTAATGTAGAAATATCTAGCAATGGAAAGTAATCAGCACTGAAAATATACTGGCTAAAGGGCACTAAGCTGGAATAAATACAAAGCCGTCTGTGTGCAAGAACTACATGTAAACTAGTAGAAATCAGACTAGGAGGTAGAAAATGCATGGTTAAGCCATTCAAAAGAATGATAACGTTAATAGGAAATGCAGAGAGAGAAAAACATAATGAGCTATAGATGTTTTAACAGCATAACAAGTGCCTAACTGGAGAGAATGTAGGCTTGAAAAAGAAAACATAAAAGGCTTAAAAGAGTTTTAAAAATAAAGGAAAATCAATCAAAAAATGTATTCCTTAGATCATGGGTTCTTGGCAAAGTACACTGTTCCACTGACAGCCCTATGATTCATTGTTGTATTTTGAGTAACAATGTTTGTGTGCTTTGCTGCAGGCTCTCTGAGACATGACTAAACTAAATGTCTCACCCAGTTTACAAAAGCCTCTGGGTTAGATGAATGTCATCATTCAATTGTCACGTAAACTCGCACAATAAATACCTGGGCCAGGTACTGCCTTGCTGTCATACACAGGCAGGGGTAACAGTATGTGGACTGTACAATGCAGGAAAGGGGCATGCAAAACAGCTGTATGTGATTTAGATACAAGCAGGCCGAGCACCAGAACCTTCTGCAGAGACTGTACTGCAACTAATAAAGCCAAGGCTACTAGAAACAAATGTCAGTTTGTAACCAGAAGAACACATACTGATTACACTAACCAGTAGGTATAAAATACTCACAAACAACCCGTCAAGGCCACACCAGGTCCAAAGAAATGCAAATGCTGCACATAACTGACCTTATCCCTATCTGATACCACTGATGCACATATTCTGAATAGACTGCATTGATGTAGCAGCCCATCTTTTCATATACAAAGATCAAACCAGCTCACTGCTTTGTCTCCTTCAATTGTGGTAATCAGCAGTGATGTGTATTACTGTGACAGATATATAATATGTAACCAAGAAAGTGTTTTTATTTGCTGGATTGTCACACACGGTTATTCAATGGTTCTGATGATGTCTCATGATGAAAGTGCTTAACCTTTCGTAACCATTTTTCTTTGTGGATTTTAACTGTGTTATTAAAGTATTTTTTATCATTCTTGGTTCCTGACTCCTAACATCTGGATGTTTTTTATTGGGTAAATATATATATATTTATATATATAAAAACAGGACCACCTAATATGGTCGAATTTAGTTAGCTTGACGTCTGTTCAGTCAATGCAATTTGGTTGACTATATATATATATATATATATATATATATATATATATATATATAGATTGACAGGTGTGCAAATTTCACAATCTTGGGCCTGAAAAATATGGCCATTGCACAGTATTGTACAGTATCAGAGTTAATATATATAATTAGCAGCAGGTGATAGGGTTCTGGGAGGCTTCCCCCCACCCCGCATAAAAGTGTGTTTATTTTTTAGTGTTATTTGCTTGCTTGAAAAAATTCTCCCAGTATATGCGTCGTGACCTATGAACAGTGGCAACATTTTGTTGTTAGTGACACCAACATTAGGATATGATGCTCTAATTTAGTATATACACGTACACACACACACGCACATATATATATTACACACATGGATTCCCTGCTACTTAAATATATCAACTCAGAGATCGCACTTCACTACACTAACATGAGTTAAGTTGTAGTATAGCAAGTTAGAAGGGAACTTTTTTCTAAGGTTACAACAGGCAGCCATGAGACACATAATGGTATGTTTGCAATTTTGTTCTGTGGAGTGCAGTCTCGGAGTTGATATATTTAAGTAGCAGGGGGTGTGTGCCCCCCACATGGGTGGTGCAGGGGGGCTTGCCCCCCCTGTCTATACTTGGAGAAGTGGTAAATGGTTTATCTTTTATTTGTTTCTGTATGTAGTTGTGCTGGAATATAGTAAACGTTGGTATCCTGTGTGTTTTCAATATTCTGAGATTCAGTATTTTGAGTTTTCAGTGTTTTGAACTTTCAACATTTTGGTCTCAATCTTTTGAAATTCAAGATTTTGGGTTTTCAGGCTTCTGAAGTGAATATATATATATATATATATATATATATATATATATATATATATATACATACATACACATATATATATATATATATATATATATATATATATATATATATATATATATAGATTAGGTATATAGAGATAGATATATGTATGTATATATGTGATTGTCATTCATTTGTTAGAAATACAAATGAGTGACCATGAAAGAGTAAATCAATAAAAGACCTAATTTTTTCTATACCATTCACGGACTTATGATGTGCCCAATAAATCTGTCATATCATTTTTGGAAATAATATCATTTTAACTCCCTAAAACTATTTGTGATGTTTTTTATGTATTTGAGTGGACATAATATTTAAAGTTGAGAGGCTGGTCTAACCAAACCATTAAAATATTTGAAGAGTGGGATGTTCTGTTTATTTGTACATTGTATCAACACACAGTTGTACAGAGACCCACATATACATTTTATTCTGAGAGTTACTGTTGTATTATCTGGCTTGTAGTCGACTCAGGTTAAGTCAGTCTGGAAAAATAGTCTTGTAGAAGAGAACTTCTTCATTCAGTCAGTGTAGGTTTATATACCGAACTTATCAGAGAAATCATGTATGTTGTTTTACCAAGTTCAGGACATAGCAGTCTGGACATGGGTCTGAGCATGTTTTACAGATAGCTGTGAGGGGATGTCTATACAGAACAAGCGAGAGTCCCTTTCTGCCAAAACCGTGACATGATCTGTATTATTTTCTTGAACAAGCAAGGGGTGGGGTTGGGGGGTTCAAAGACAGTAGGTCAAAAGAGGATGATACATTGGCAACAGCAACAGGTACAGATGTGGAATAGTAGGCTACTGTGAGAAGGTTTGAATATATATATGTAAGGAAATATGCAGGGCAGTAGAAAATCAGGGTCTCATGGGCCAGTAGAATCTTAACAAAAGTTTTGGTGGGGAGAGTGTTGCACTACCTTGGTTCTGGAGATCAGCAACTGTGATGGGCATATGATAGCTGTTAGACAGTTGTTCCTATCTTCCTGGAAATGTAGGAAGGATTTCTGTTGCCCAGAGAAAACCGTTTGAGCACAGTACAGTCTCATACTAGTGGATGTGCCGCTTAATGTCTGGGATAGGTGCTATCCCATAGATCATTAAGCCTTGCGGACATTAGGTGAACACTGTATATTTTGTATTGGGCTTCTCTTAACGTCCATTTGTACAATGGCTGATCACATATATACCCGCTTGTATACTATGGAAGTAAATGTAGTTGGACGTTGTGTGGAATGAAATTAAGCAGTGCATTCCTGTATTTTGTAATGTACACTTTCAATGAATGCAAGTAACCATTACATCAGAATACTTTTCAAAGCATCAAGGTGCCCTCAATTGTTTAATAGTCCCCAAACTTAAGTGATGCTATACGGCTTTCATTTGGCCACCTTGGTAAAAGATTACCATGTAGTCTATTTCCCTAGATTTTGGTATGGTGAAGACAGTTAACATTAAAAAAGTCCCCTTCTAAACAAATTCCCTGTTTTGGCTTAAAGAGTGAGTGGAATCAGAAGTAACAACTCAAAGCATGTTTGTTCAAACGTTTGGGCTTCATTTCCAAAGCGAGATTTTCACTTGACATTTACAAGCATACTTTGTATGTATTGAGTAACTCTGTTAATTCAATACTTCCTTCGTGCCTTCAGGCAGACTTGCCTTACATTTCAGAACAGTGACTTATCACTTTAAATATACATTTCACGTTTTTCTGGAAAAATGGAACTATGTAATTAACTTGAAAAAAATTACAGGTTTATGAGCCACATCATAACTCAGTGGTACAGACAAAATGGGCTCTTATAACTTGCTGACAGTTGCTTTGTTCTATAGAGCAAATATTAATGAAAATTTTAAAATGTTAGTAGTTCATTTTGGCAATGTAGTAAGTAAGTGATTTAGTGGAAGCATTCATAAGTAAAACTAGCTAAATATAATTAACAGGTAGCTGTTAAAACTCTAGTCCCCCCTATGGCACGTTGTCCTTTGCCATTCATCACAGGAGACTTAGGTTGTAATAATTTTTTGCAGTTGTCCTGTATGGGAGGACGGCAGCTCCACAATATATTTATTTATATAGAAGGTGAATTAGTTTCTATATATCATTCATTTATACACCTGTTGTGATTCACAAAAAGAATGGGCAGTTGCATGCATGAGGATGATTTTATGCTTCATGAATATAGGCAGTCACACCATCCTGGAAGGTGCTCTGTGGAAGTCAGAGGCACTATTGGTGACATGTATATCGTGACATTTTAGAGGTAAACAGAGATGATCTCCTGTGCTGACAGCAGGTACTCTACAAAATAGGATGGGTAAGGCCAATCTAACACCAAATGGGGCGGGTTAATTTAAACAGCAAAAAGAAAACTAGCTAAGCTTAAAAAAGCAAGGGAGGCTAGCCCAACACTTGCATAACAGCCTATAAAAATTATTTTGTAGAGGACATGTAACTTTTAGCAGGGATTCTGACAGCTGATAAGGACCCCATGACCCACTCAGTCTTCATATTTTTACTGAATAAGTTGCAGGCCCCATTTATGTAACAAGTGTATCTTCTCTCACATAGTGTTGTTAAGGGCTAACATATGCATCTTTGGATTCTACTGCTGTTCTTAAACCTGCTACTACAGTATGAAATCTAATCTAGTCACTTGCCATAATATAAACTAATAATTTTTCTTTTCTTCCAAAGACAAATATGATGGTAACTGGTCTCTTGATCTCCTTTGGACACTCTTGCTTTTCAAGCACTATATAAGCAGCAGACAATTGGCTGGGTGTGATGGTAGTGTCCTCTTGATAGGGTGGTCTGAGACGGGTGTCATGGCATACAGAAGTCTAATATATGGCCATCGTGATGGTTCAGTTAATGAATTTGAGAACTTAAGCTGGCACAGAGATATTGACATCTACATTAGAATCAGCCCTGTGGATGATGTTCACCAGCAAAAAACTGTTAGCAACATGATAAACATAGCCCATTTCAGCTAACATGAAAAAGTGGTGAGGAGACGCTGTTTGATTGCAACACCTTCTGGATCAAGGGTTAAAGTAAAGGGCAACACCAGGTAAATAGCAGGCAGGAGTGGAATAGATTATGAACTATACTGAAGGGATGACCACCTCACTGCTGTGATAGGAGCCAGAGTTTGTGTGAGTGGCTCAAACTTGCCAGTGAGACTTATTGAGTATTAATGCTGCTTTCCAAATTAGATCTGGTACCCAGATATCTTAAGACAGTTTGGTTTCTTTCCTTATCTGGACTGACCATTGGAAGAGTTTCAGATAGATGTTTGGATGCTCACAAAAATCCTGCTGTATCATACAGATGGAGTCCGTGAGAGTGACCAAAAGGTCACCCAGTGTAAGAACAAGTTGCTTGTCCACATGACCTAATACCTGTTTGGGGTGTTTGTCTGTGTTACAGACCATGAGTGCAGTGATTTATAGGGTACCCACTACTGATTCTGAAATTCCAGAGGGAGACGTTAATGCTCATGTGGGGAACAGTAGAGATACTTGAAGAAGCATAACTGGAAAAATGTCTTGCCAGATCCAAAACATAGGATTGTATTGCTTTTAGGCTTTTCCGTTGGTTACGAACTATCTGTAACAAACACCATGTTTTACACAAACACATATGAGTTTACATAAACAATAATGGCAAAAGTTTTGGCCCAAACTACTAACCAAACCAAAACAGCACAAAGCGGAACCACCCCGAAGAGCTCAAGAGACAGCAAGTATACAAACCTAAGGATTTTATTAATCCACAAAAGTAGAAAAAAAAAACAGTTTAGTGCTTTTGTTCCTTCTAGCATATAAGACATTAGAACTGGTAACTAAAAAGCTAACAGTCCTTAAATAACCTGAACTCATAACAAGAAATCTCCTACTAAAAATCACCAAAATCATCATACAGCCACCTACATTTACAAGAAAATTAATTAAAAAATTGAACTTGATATCTCACATAAAAGTCTTAATAAAAAATCACCTTAAAAACTTTGCATCAACTATGTTATGTTTATAAATATTAATATTAAGAAATTATATAAAATTCTTACAGTTTTGCAGTACGTATATGAAGGAATGATGTTACTGAAATATTTTCATATAACCCAGGTGGGGTGCAGGCGTTTAACTTAAATTACCATAATAATTTATACTCCAATTTCTTCTCCCAATCACCACCCCTGGCATTAAGAAGCACTGTTTCTAAAATAGCAAATAGAAACCTTGTTATATCCCTTACACAATATAGAATGTATATAGAATGTTAACGTGCGTTGTTTACATTCTCTGTTTCAGTGTCATAAACGTGTTAGTAAATTATTTTACATAATATCCTTTCAGTTTTTTCTACATAGTAACTTGAACAGGTGCTACAAATGGCCAGATAGACCAAGCCCCTACTAAAGCATTTACCATTTTGTGGAAGAATTACCTCCTTCAAATGCAATTCATGCTAAACAGACATTATTTACAACACCAACATTTTTGTGTACCTTACATCTGATCACTCCTATTTTTCATACGTGTTTGCTTTTTATTTCCAATAAACTCTTGATATTGTCTGCAGTCTTAAATGGAAATTTTTTTTTCACCCACAGTTTCTAACACCATAACATTTGCCTTAAAGTGTTCCATTTCTTAGTAACTATGTTCTTAACTTGTTGACTCCAGAGTTGCACTGTGAAATGAAGGCCCTATCAAAATTTCTTACACTTTCTGAAATGTCCCTAGGTGTATCATTGACAAACTGTTTCTGTAAACCAACACCCAGAACTGGTGGAAAATCAACTTTCCTCCTTTCTTTAATTTCATCACTAATGTCAAAAAACAACTTTTAGGATATCCTCTGTCTAAAAACATTTCTGCTAACTTTTCATTCTTGATGTTGTTAACCCAATCATCAGAAACTATATGTGTTAAATGAATTGTCCTTTGAGTTTACCCTTCTTCAACTTATAGGGGTGGAAACTCCCAAAGTGCAACTCCATCCATCCATCCACAACCCCTTTTTCCCATTTTTCCACATGGGGTCGGGGTGTCACTTCACCAGTGACAGTTGTCTAGAGCCAAGGTTTACATCTTCGGGTGGCTATCCCTGCCATGGTCCTTCTTCCACACTACAAACACATGCATACACTCAGACCTATGGCCAATTTAGTGTCCAGTCCACCTACTGCATTTCTGTGGAATGTGGGAGGAAAGCAGAGCACCTGGAGGAAACCCACTAACACAAAGAGGATATGCAGACTCTACACAAAAGACATCCCAGTCAAGAAGCGAACCAGGAAACCTCTTGTTGTGAGATCATAGCTCTATCCAGTGTGCTACTGTGACCCACCCAAAGTGTAATTAACTGTTACTAAATGTGGACTTAGTAAAATGTTGGATGACAAATTTTCATCAACCACAGAAATACTTGTATTCAAGAATTAACTGTATGTTTATCATAATGGTGGGTAAATAAAAAAATGTCCAATTGATGAAATTCAAAAAACCCTCAGAACTCTCTTGTCAGCCATGCCAAAGAATAAAGATGTCATCAAGATATCTTAAATACCACTGATGCACATATTCTGAATAGACTGCATTGATGTAGCAGCCCATCTTTTCATATACAAAGATCAAAACCAGCTCACTGCTTTGTCTCCTTCAATTGTGGTAATCAGCAGTGATGTGTATTACTGTGACAGATATATAATATGTAACCAAGAAAGTGTTTTTATTTGCTGGATTGTCACACACGGTTATTCAGTGGTTCTGATGATGTCTCATGATGAAAGTGCTTAACCTTTTATAACCATTTTTCTTTGTGGATTTTAACTGTGTTATTAAAGTATTTTTTATCATTCATCTACATACAGAAACAAATAAAAGATAAACCATTTACCACTTCTCCAAGTATAGACGGCGGGGCAAGTCCCCCTGCACCCCCCATGTGGGGGGCACACATCCCCTGCTACTTAAATATATCAACTCAGAGATCGCACTTCACTACACTAACATGAGTTATGTTGTAGTATAGCAAGTTAGAAGGGAACTTTTTTCTAAGGTTACAACAGGCAGCCGTGAGACACATAATGGTATGTTTGCAATTTTGTTCTGTGGAGTGCAATCTCGGAGTTGATATATTTAAATAGCAGGGGTGTGTGCCCCCCACATGGGTGGTGCAGGGGGGCTTGCCCCCCCTGTCTATACTTGGAGAAGTGGTAAATGGTTTATCTTTTATTTGTTTCTGTATGTAGTTGTGCTGGAATATAGTAAACGTTGGTATCCTGTGTGTTTTCAATATTCTGAGATTCAGTATTTTGAGTTTTCAGTGTTTTGAACTTTCAACATTTTGGTCTCAATCTTTTGAAATTCAAGATTTTGGGCTTTCAGGCTTCTGAAGTGAATTTATATATATATATATATATATATATATATATATATATATAGATTAGGTATATAGAGATAGATATATGTATGTATATATGTGATTGTCATTCATTTGTTAGAAATACAAATGAGTGATCATGAAAGAGTAAATCAATAAAAGACCTCATTTTTTCTATACCATTCACGGACTTATGATGTGCCCAATAAATCTGTCATACCATTTTTGGAAATAATGACTTAAAATATTAAATAAACCACAATATAATTATAAAGAAAACTTGAAGGGCTTACAGCTTATTTCATCATTTATAAATCTTTTTGAAACTCAAAGCACTTTCCTTTTCCACTGATTAGTTAATGCAGAACAAGTTCCTCCATTAAAATACTTTAAAACTTCCCCAGATGATTGGTAGAAAATATTTTTCATTAAGATCATTGGTCCCCCTTACTCTTTGACCAGCCTATCACTGTTATTCACCTTTTCCCTATCTTTCTTTATTTTAGATTAAATCATATTCACTGGAGCAATAATTAAAGATTTCACCCTTTTCATTTAATAAAAATAAAAATAATTGCTTGAATTATTTAATGAACCACAGAAATAAGTATAAAAATTATTATAAAAACCTACACAACTATGGCTTTATTTCATCTCTCTAAGGCCTTAAGCTTCAATACACATGAAATAGAGCATTGTTCATTAATGCCAGGCCACATTCCTGTACTCAAGGGGATTTGCCAGCCCAGTTCCTTTAATTCTAACCAGAAAGTTTGCTGAGCACCCCTACCATTAAAACATACTGAGTCTATAGCAATATATGTAAAAGAGTGCCCTGGCTATTGATTTGTGTGTTTTGCTAATGCATTCATTATATTCTTTTTCTTAATATTATATTCATGCTCATAAATCCGAACTCTCAATTTTCAATCAGTCGTCCCCACATAGAACCCAGACAGTCCCTACACCTAGTTATATAAACTACAAATTTGGATTCACTGTTATATTTCCCTCTAATTAAATATTTAATACCATTTGTTTCAAAATCCCTACAGTCATTCACCTTCTTACAATATTCGCAGAACCCATACCTTTTCATTTCTCCTTTATTACATTTATATGCATTATTCATTTCTAAAATATTTTTTAATTTCAGGCCCCTACGAAAAACGAAGATTGGTCTGTCACCCACTTTACTCCTAATGGAACTTTCTTCCAGTAATACAATCCCATTCTTATTTAAAATCAATTTTATTATAAGACTGTTACTATTAAAAGTAGTAACAAGGGCTGAACTAAAGTTATGACTTAATCTACTCTCATTTGATATTTCATTCCCAATAACTTCAAACCCGGTAAAATTCTTATGTTCAATAACCGGTTCACCACATTTAAAATGCAAAATTGGTCCAAAATACCCTGCATCTCTTTTCATGTTTACTTCAAGTACCAATCCATCCACCACATTCATTGGATAACCTCTCTTTAAGAACTTTTCAACCAAATTTGAACATTCTTCCTTAAAATGGGCTTCTAAAGTGACCATTCTGAAGGCCATAAGAAGTTGCCCTTTAACCACTGACTATTTTTTGATGCATTGGATGAGCACTAGTATAATGCAAAAAGGTGTTAGAATAGGTATTCTTTCTATATATCTTTGATATAAGCCTGTTATTCTTCCTATCCTTAATTAATAACGCATCTAAGTAGAGATGCATTCAGTATTTATTTCATAAGTGAATTTAAAAAAAAATGTTGTGTTATTAATATATTGCATAAAATCTAACAACTCATCCTTAGTGCCTTTCCAAATAATGTATAAATCATCTAACAATCTTACATATAAATGGATTTTGTCTTAAAATCACTTTAAATAAAAAATGTTGTTTCCAATCAGCCATCACCATGTTGGCAAACACAGCTCCACATCATGACCCCATAGTGACTCTAACATTTTTTCAGATAATACGCACCTTCAAAGAGGATGAAATTGTTGGTTAAGACCAATTCTAACAGTTCTTCATATAGATTCATTTCATTCTGTGGGGCCCCCTTCATACGTAAAAACTCCGTTACCCACAAAATACCAACATCATCTGGATTAAAATACATATAATTAATAAGGGTCAAAAAATTCCACGAATCTTTACAAATTTGGAATTTATCTTTTAAATAATAAGTTTGATATCCAGATACATGGCACAAGGTGCTGTAACATAATTGTGCCCATCTACTATTGATTTTAGTATTAATAATCTACAAATGGAGAATACTATGCATGAGAGCCTGAATGAATTTGACTATAGACTTTTAAAGTATAAAAAGTTCAACTTGAGAGTGGTTGCCCTAGTGAATGTATTCAGAACAACCTTATCCCAAAGGGTCTGAGGTTTTGGAAGTTCTCAAAGGGCCTGATTGATAATTCCCCTCTGCACTGTAATCTTATAAACCTGTTTAATAAACAAGGTATTGAACTTTTGGAACATTTTATGAAACATAATATCAGTATGATTGATAAACTGGGTAATGAACTTTCAGAACTGGAAAATAATATTGAAAGTGATAGCCAATATGACTAGTTTAAATAGGAACATTGGCGTATTTACAGCATTATTGAACAGTATATGGTCAACCTTAGGAACATCAAATTGAAAAAGTTAAAAAGGGACATTGCAGACTATGTGTATGATAAAGCCTACCATAGACCCCCATCCTCAGATAGATGGAACACCTTGGATGGTTGAGGTGTAAACAGGTCATATCAAAACAATTTTCAAAATGATAATGGAGGACATAATAATTCTAACAACTATTCAAATAATGAAGTGAATGATAACCCACCGGAAGAACAAGACTTTCCTATTCTAAGATATTATATGAGACTGAGAAGGAACAATCAGTAGGATTGGCAGAACCAATTAAATAAATAGGATTTTCACACACCTTCATGGAGGATCCAATGGAGACCAGTGCAAGAACCTACACCCCCTTACCAGCACCAATCCAGGAATCAGGAGGTCATCGGAATTACAAGTATTAGATAATGATGATGCAGTCATGCTGAATTTTATTGAATTTGAACCTAAAGAACCAATTATTGTTTTAAATGCCCAAGGGGATTTCAAAGTTTACAATTATTCAACTATTCCAATAAGTTCTGAGGTTGTGGGTATATTATCAAAGGACATGGCATTTATTCCAACAGTTAGATCTGACTTGGTAACAACTTTGATTGACTTTGTTATACTTAAGGAAATTGAAGTTTAAATTTTTTTTTGGTAATTCTGTGACATTTTTTACTTTTGAGTGAGGAAATGCAAGTTAAAAGTGCATACAACCCACCCCTGCATCCGGCTTTAGAATTATATGAAAAGGGATATGAAATAGATCTGAGAAAAGCTTTAGAAGATGAAAATACAATGCAAAAAAAAAAGGTCTAGTTTCAGGTTAACATTAGAAGAAAGGAACACTTTAGGATATTTAAAAACTCAAAAGGTAAGAATTTTGAAGCCAGATAAAGGGAGTGCCATTGTAGTCATGCATGTTTTTGACTATAAATAGCAGGATGGTTGAATTATTACAATTGGATACCTATCAAATGGTTTCTAAAATGAACTTAATATGGCGTATAAAATTTATCAACAATTAAATGACCTTTTTATAGAACAGCAAATTAATTTGGATTTATATATCTATTTAAATATATCTTAACCTATTATACCTGTCATTTTTGGTGTGCCAAAACTACATAAAAGTTTGGAAAGGCCACCCATGAGGCCAATAGTAGATGGGCACAATTCTCTTACAGCACCTTGTGCCAGGTATTTAGATATCAAAATTAAAAATTATTTAAAAGATGAATCCCAAAAGTTGTAAAGCTTCTTTGAGTTTTTTGGCCCTTATTAATGATATGGATTTTAATCCAGATAATACTACATTTGACAATAGATGTTAAATATTTATATACTGCTATTCCACAGTATGTTGGTATTTTGTGGGTAATAGAGTTTTTACATAAGAAGGGGGCCCCACAGAATATAATTAATCTATATGAAGAACTGTTAGAGTTGGTCTAACCAACAATGTCATCCTTTTTGAGGGTACATATTTGTAAAGAGTTGAGGTCGCTATGGGGTCACCATGTGGATCTGTGTTTGCCAACATGGTGATGGCCCATTGGGAACACCAGTTTTTTTATTTAAAAAGTGATTTTAAGAACAAAATCAATTTATATGTATTTATATGTAAGATTTTTAGATGATCTATGTATTATTTGGAAAGGCACTAAGGATGAGTTAGATTTTATGCAATATACTAATAACACAACAGATTTTTTATAATTCACTTATGAAATGAATACTGAAAGCATCTCCTGTTCAGATGTGTTATTAATTAAGGATAGGGAGAATAACAGGTTTATATCAAAAATATATAGAAAGAGCAACTATTCTAACAGCTTTTTTCATTATACTAGTGGCCATTCAATGCATCAAAAAATGGTCGGTGGTTAAAGGGCAGCTTGTTAGGGCCTCCAGAATGGTCACTTTAGAAGACCATTTTAAGGAAGAATGTTCGAATTTGGTCGAGATGTTCTTAAAGAGAGGTTATCCAATGCATTTGTTGGATGAGTTGGTACTTGAAGTAACTATAGAAAGAGATGCAGGTTATTTTGGACCAATTTTGAATATTAAATCTGGTGAACCATTTACTGTACATGAGAGGTTTGCTGGGTTTGAAGTTACTGCGAATGAAATATCAAATGAGAGTAGGTTAGGTCCTAACTTTAGTACAGCCGTTTTTACCACTTTTAGTGGTAACATTCTTATAATAAAATTAATTTTAAATAATTGGATCTTATTAGCAGAAGAAAGTTCCATTAGGAGTAAAATGGGTGATAGGCATTGGTTTTCATATTGGCCTGAACTTAAAAAATATTTTAGAAATGAATACTACATATAAATGTAATAAAGGAGAAATGAAAAGGTGTAGATGCTTCCCTATTAAATAAGCAAACGTTCAAAATTGTGAATGGCGCTATATCGACAGCTTAATATTGAAAATGCCAAATCCTGAACAAACGGATCAGTGATTTTATTTCCTAGGGAAAAAAATTGCTGGTCCGCAAAAAAAAAAAAAAAAACTAAAATAAAGTGGGGGGCTGTGCCCCCCACACACTCCCTACTTAAGTAAAGTATACCAACTCTGAGATCATACCACAGTGGAAGAAATGGCAAAGTCCTGAAAATGTCCCAGTGATTTTTTTCCCTAGGAAAAAATCTCTGTTCCATTGTTTGAGATTTGGCCTTTTCGACATTTAGCTGTCAATAAAGCAGCATTCTCGCTTAAATAATAGGGAACAGTGGGTTCTGCCAATATTGTAAGATGGTGAACGAGTGTAGGGATTTTGAAATAAATGGTATTAAATATGTAATTAGAGGGAAATATAATTGTGAATCCAAATTTGTAGTTTGTATAATTAGGTGTAGGGACTGCCCTGGGTTCTGTGTGGAAAAGACTGATCAAAAATTGAAAGTTTGGATTTATGAGCATGAATATAATATTTAAAAAAAGAATATGATGAATGCATTAGCAAAACACACAAATCAATACCCGGGACATACTTTTACATATATGGCTATAGATTATAGATTCAGTATGTTTGAATGGTAGGGTTGGTCCACATGGTTTATGGTTAGAATTAAGGGAATTGGGCTGGCAAATCCCCTTGAATGAGGGAGTGTGGCAGGGCATTGATGAACAATGTTCTATTTTGTGTGTATTGAAGCTTAAGGCCTTAAAGCTATGACATAAAGCCATAGTTGTCTAGGTTTTAAAAATAATTTTTATACTTATTTCTGTGGTTTATTTAGTAATTCAAGTGATTATTTTTATTAAATGAAATGGATGAAATCTTCACTGATTGCTCTGGTGAATATGATTTAATCTAAAATAAAGAAAGAGCAAAGTGAATAATAATGATGGCTCTTCAAAGAGTAAAAGGACCAATTATCTTAAAGAAAAAACATTTTCTAGCAATCAATTGAAGTATTTTATTGGAGGAACTTGTTCCATGTTAACTAATCAGTGGAGAAGGAAAGTGTTTTGAATTTTAAAAATATTTTCGAACAATGAAATAAGCTCTAGGCCCTTCAAGTTTTCCTTATAATTATATTGTGGTTTACTTAATATTTTAACTGGTTATTTTAAACTTAAAGTAGGTATGTGATTGTCTTAATTAATTTTTCAGTGTAGATGGTTCAAAATGGAGAAAGTTAAGGTGAAAAGAGTATTAAGCATGATGGACTGTTCAAAGAATAAAGGACCAATAAGGTCTAGGAAGTGTTTTGGTTTTGCACCAATGAGTGGGGCATGTTTTGAAGTAATTTACTGGGGGAAGATATTCTAGGTTAACCAGTCTTTGAAGAAGGGGAGTGTTTTGAATACCAATGAGCTATAGCTCCAAATGGTTTTAAGAAGATAGCCTATTGGACTCAAAGGGATAATGTCTGCTATTTTTTATTGGTTGGTAGTTTTGTTTTTTTGTGAATCAAGAAGAACTGTACATTTATGTTAACCAGTTATATTTTTATATTGTATTTAAGTGATTATATGGAGAATTCATTTTATCTGAAGAAGTTCATTATTTAATGGACGAAAGCGCTTATCATTATAGTGATATTATACTAAGGCTGTGGTTTTACCTTTTATCCTCGATTCTGTGTTTTTATGATTTACATTCCATAATAACTGTAATGTCACGTCCACTCAGAAAATCAGAACTCAAGATTGCTTCTTGAAATAAACTAAGATCGATCACATGAATAGTAAGAAATCCAATCTTTTTGCTTTTAAAGCATTAGTTATTCTGCCCAGAAAATCCCAGGAGACCTTAATGTGTTTCAACTGGTTTAAAACTGGTTTTAACAGTCTACCAATATACAGTGAAAAGGGGTATGTTTTGGAACCCTGCATTGCTATGATGGCTTGAAATGGAGGATTGTAAAATAACTTTTATGTACCTTAGGTATCCCAAATATAGTCAGGATCACTGGTTGTGGGTTTCTGAAAAAAATGTAAATTGGTCCATCAACAACGCCATGATATAACCAATCCTCAAGTAACAAATCAATCTTCCTGTAACACATATTTAATTCTTTGAAACCTTAAGATAAAGTGCTGTCATCATGTAAAATATTAGACATTAAAAATAGTAATGTAATCAATAGTGCCAAAAATCACCACATTCCATATTTGTCTGGTTTCATTATTCTACGTGTTTTCTCACTTATCAATTTTTTCATTAACATAAATACTTCATATTTCAAGTTGTGACCAGCATGTACTTTTGTGTACATTTTGGAAATGCATGCTGCTTCAAAAGCCTGAACTAATGGATGTATTGGCAGGTTAAAAGTGCTTTTCTTTTTACACAGTCCTGTGGTAATACTTTCCCACCCTACCTGTTCCTTAAAGTAGAGAGCTAAATATATCTTTCTAGTAAATAAACTCAACAATAGAATCAACAATATCATCATTTTTACTGGGTACAAAGGTAAACCATTCTTGAAACAAAAGAAAATTCAAGGCTGCTGTACTGGAAATGTTTAAAACCTTTATGAGAAACTACAATACCCTTATGTTCAGTCACCAAATCATTAGTATTTTCATTAACTCCAGTTAAGGTGTTTAGTTCCCTCTCATTCCTCTTTCTGATCTTCCTCTTCCTCCCATTCCCTGTTGGAACCATTGTGGAGTTACTTTTGCTTCCCCTTGAGGTAAGTGAAGAGTGATGGATGAATAGTTGTTCCCTCTCTTTAAAACCTTCTAGTTTGCTAACCTCTCAGATCTGAAGGGATGGGACTGTCTGAGGGGACAATTTCTTGACAGTTGGAATATGTATTAGAATCAGAATATTCCATTTCTTGTTCCATTACGTCCACTCCACCACTATCAGGAAAACTATTGTTGCATCAATTAATGTTGGTCCTAGTAATAAAATCTTTGTGCCCTACCTTCAAGATAGTATAAGCTGTTTTGTTGTATAGTTGTTTGTCACACACTAATTTCTTTTCTGCCTGTGCATTACAGCCTCACAATGGATGTCTACTTTGTTGATGGCATGGCGATATGCGGTTTCATGTGTGTGCAAAATACCAAATCAGCCATTATTCTGCTATTTAAATCACTGAGTTCTGAAGTTAAGTCCCTAATTTTACTTTGCTTGCATCATCTCAAACCCTTGCCTGTCAAATAAATCTACCAGTTCCCTGTAAAATACTGTGTCAGATTCCACACTGTTGGGAATTTGTAACATTGTAGCCCTTGTGGAACATGGCATTCAGACAAATAAGCATTCTCAGTTTGAAAACTATGTAATTTTATAAGTCTGTTTTCAAAAGTCTGCATGACGTTGTCCAATGAAATAATCAGAACTGTGGGTACCCTGAATGTTCTCAGCAGTCTGCTCAAAATCTAATGTTTTTCCCACCTAACCAGAAAAATTGAAAGTCTTGTGATGGGAACCTGTAGTCACAGTTCCAATAATCTGGTTGAGTCTCTCATGATTGTGATGTAATAGAGAAGTAACAGCACCTTGTCTGATTCCATTCATTTCATGCTGTAAAACATCATCTGAGTTGTCCCTTGTAGATCTGTTGCGTGTCTGAACAGCTCAATTATTTCCAATGGTCTGTATTACCTCCACTTTCTTACAACAATCAAAACCTCCACTGGAATGAGACTTACCATGTAACAAAGATGACTGTGCAATCAAGTCAATCAATTGTATAAGCTCATCTTTGATGAGGTTGAACCTCATCAGCCAGTTTGTCCACATGGCCGGCGGGTTGTCGAGTTAAAAGCAAAAGTGAACTGCATCTCTTCTTTCTTGCTATATTTCGGTCCGATTTTTTTTTGTCAGAATGCTTTCATGCCTATTTTGTTCTTAGTTTTGTTGATGACACCTCTTTGCTGTATCAGTTTCTGTCGCTGAAGGAGCATAATATTTCTACTACATCATCCCATCATACCCAGTGCACAAAAGACAGAGGTACGCATTACTTTTTCAGCTTTATGCCAGACACCTTTATTACTTTGCTGTCACCTGAGTGCTTTCGTTGTCCTTATCCAGGTATAAGGTACTTCAACAAAGCTTCCAGAAATGTCTTTTTTTCTGGTCTGAAAGCAGAAGACCACCATTGTGTCTAGAGTATGCCATAATTTGTTTACATGCAGTCAGAAACTATGTACATTTTTGAATAAATGGATTTTGAGATAGGAAAACTTTATATGGAGGTCTAAAGTGTGTATGTTATTACTGGATAATTTTGCACCTTTGCTTAAAAGAACTTTGGCTAAGTTATGCTTTTATGTTATGATTTTTGCTCTGTATTTGCCTCAGAAGGGCCTGGAATCATTTTGCTAATTAATGAACCACTGTGGTCAAAAACTGAAGCACTCTTGATCTCTTTGCAATATTAGCTTCTCTATGAACTATAAGTAGTTATTATTTTTTTTAATTATTCTGCCCAAAAATATTCTGCTGGGACACAATGTGCTCCTCTTCATGTCCCTTAAAATGACTGTTTTTACTTAAACTGAGTTTACTTAGTAGTATCACTGTGTGACTGTTTCAATAAATTGTTTTTCCTAGGACATCCTATGGTTTGTATTCTATGTCATCTTCTGAATATACTGTATTGAGTCTTTATCATTTCTGTTATTATTTTCCCACAAACACTAAATTAAATTATCTTTTTAATTACTAAGACATGATTAGGTACAGCCGTGCCAAGTTTTCTGTGATTGTAGCTTGACATATTATTTCAGCTGTGATTAATACCACACAGGAAGAGAGCTGTCTAACTGGTGTTCTCTGAAAACTGTTCCCTCTCTACAGCAGTAGTTTACACTGTGTTTCATCCATCCAATAATTGTTTTATAGCTATACGTGGGAGAGCAAAAGACAAGGCTAGAAACACATTGCTCTTTTTGCTTTTTCTGGCCCTAAAGTCTGAAATATCACTGATGGTATATAGAGACAGATGCCTAAACAAAGTAATACAAGGCTTTATGTAAATGTAACATGACACACACGCATACTGATAAGTCTAAAAAGACCAGAACAGAAATGCTACAGAAAGGGGGAACAACCAAGTTCCACTTCATTTGTATATGACACCAGATGGACTGCCATTATTTTGGAAGGCAAATGTGATCTGTGATGAGGCAAAGTTATTTCTGGCGTGTAATTTTCCTGAAAATGTATATATTTTGTAATCACTTTCATGTCTTCTGAGCCTGACATTTTTATGGCATGTCTGCCACATACATTTAAATAATTTGTATTTCTTTTTCAGGTTTGTAACACAATATGTGAAGTATGTACCCAAGGCACCAGCTTATTTTGTTTTTCAATTTTCATTACAGATTCTCTGTCTGCCTATCTGAGTAAAGTACCTCCACCCGAGCTAGTAAACTTCCTTACAATTTTAGAGTAAGTACAACAATTAGTTAAAATGAATTGCTGTCATGCGGTTAATGCTTGTTATTTACAGGGAGAAGTATCTAGCATTATGCTATTAAACTGTTTTTTACAGTCTTCACTGTTCTGTTAACGTACTGAGTCTGACATTCTGTAATGGGCAGGACAGTAAAGTACATGGAGCTGTATCCAAGGGCACTTGCAAGTGAAAGGGAAAAAATAAATGTCAGTGCCAAATGCTTTGTTGTACTAATACATAATAAAAATACATAAAAAGTATCAAAAGAAAAAGACAGCATTGCTTCTACTACTACTGCTACTACAACTATTGCTTCTAATGATACTACTACTACTACTACTAGTATTACTTCTGCTACCAGTGCTACTACTACTACTACTATTATTACTGCTGCTGCTACTACTATGACTTCTGCTACTACTGTTATTACTACTACTACTATTACTTCTGCTACTACTACTGGTGTTACTGCTGCTACCGCTGCTGCTTCTGCTACTGTTACTACTACTACTGCTACTACAACTACTGCTACTATGCTTGCTGCTACTACTACTGGTGTTACTGCTGCTATGTCTGCTGCTTCTGCTACTGTTACTACTACTGCTGCTGTTAATACAACTACTGGTGCTATGCTTGCTGCTACTGTTTTTTCTACTTTTGCTACTACTACTGGTGTTACTGCTGCTACCGCTACTATTACTACTACTACTGCTACTACAACTACTGCTACTATGCTTGCTGCTACTGTTTTTTTCTACTTTTGCTACTACTGTTACTGTTGCTACTCCTGCATCTTCTACTACTGCTAATAATAATTAATATTGAACTCCTTCTTGTCTCCTGAATTTTTAGTTTGACTCCCCTGAATGTGTAACTTACCCTTCAGTTATTATTCTGCAGGTCTAGAACCATGTGCACTAGGCAGGGCTGAGGTGCGGCTGTTGTGTCCTAGATCCTGCTACCCTTTTCCAGAGTTACATTCCCATATGAGACAGTCCCCAGCTTAAGTGGCATTAGCAAATTGAGTTATGCAGATTTAGCTGTCGTATTGAGGTCAGAGCAGACATGTCAAATGTTCCTGATTTTACATCATATTTATACCTGCCCCTCATAAAATTTTTGATTTTCTGGAAAATTACTAAAGATCATAGTCAGTCAGTAATGCTAGACATTAAAGTTTCATACTTTTTAATGTTCAGAAAATGCCTGTTGATACAAAACCTGTTGTTCTATTAACCTTTAAGTGAATTAAAGTAATATTTAAAAATTGTCCCTGATTTTGTTTCTTTGTCTCTCCTTTATTTTCGCCGTTGTCCAGAATTCTTGAGCAAACATGCTGAAATGTATCAGTCAGAGATGAATGTATTATATAGGTAGAAAGGCAGCAAATAAATAGACCCAGAGACTGTGATGAAAGTCCCAGGGGATACATAAAAGTAGGTATTTAATACAAAACTATGCTACTTTCACAGACTAATGTAACATCTTTTTGTCAGTCGCTGTTCAGTATCTCTATCATATCAGTCCAGCTTAACCTAATAAAAAAATTAAAATCCTTAACCTTTCACTCAAGTACTTCCTTTTCACCCTTACTTTCCTCTATCTCACTTTGACACTCTGCTTCTTCTCAGTTTATCCCTATCACAACAGGAAATATTACAAATATAATACTTTCTATGCTGCTACCACTTTCTCATGTAAGTACAATATATCATCACTATTAAATTGTCCCTTTCCTCTCTACTATGCTATACGCTGCCCTCCAAAACCTTCCCTAACTACGTGTAATACAACCTGCTAATAAATTTAACTTTCATATTCTTAATCTGTCTCCACCCGAACAATTCTTGACATTTCTGTCCCATCACTAAAATTTCTGTTTGATTATTTTTGGTTAAGTTTATTATTTGTAAATATTTGGTGAATTGATGTTATACAATTTTTATGTGTAACAATTGCAATTGTGCATTTAATGTCATTCATTATAAGATCCATGTTATACTTGTAAACTTTCTGGAGCTTTTCTCCGTGGGCCTGTACAGAATTCTTTTTCTGCTCAGTCACACCTTCTTGGTAAACAAATGCTAATAAATAAATAGTGTATGTTTCATATCAAAACAAAAACATAATTCATGTTACACATTTAAATATTATAATAAATTCACATGATTATGGCGCACCAATCAAAGTAATGAATCAACTAACATGGGAGTGCAGCTGTCTTTGTTCAGACAAAGGACCACATAAAGTCTCACTTTTAGTTGCAAGACATAATGTACATTCAAAATATTCCACAACTTTATTTTATAAATCATAACAAGCCATTGGGGTGGGTATAAATTCAACACTTTTAAATTAAATATGTCGGCAAGTTTAAAAACATTTTGACCAGCTGACGTATTTAACTATTCAAATTAAGCATTTCTGTTGTCACGTTATTAATTTAATACATATATTCTTTAATTCATTTATTACAACTTCTTCCAGATTTTCCTACATAAGATATCAATTTCCATTTTTGCGTTATTGTTAGGAGACTTGCCAGTGATTCTCTAGCTGTTTCTCCCTCTTCCTACTAACCTATTCATTTGTTCCTTTTTTATCCTGTCTCATATTACCACTGTCAGTCAACCTACCATGCAGACCTCTCATGTAGGCGACCACCAGTGTTCCATCCTTCCTGATTATCTCGGATCCTTGTCTCATCACTGCTGATTTTCTCTCATTTGATATTAGCCTGTGTATCATTTACCCCAGCATTTACCCCAGAGGAGCATAGGGTGACATACAAGAGTGGAGGAAGATGCACACAGGTGGATTATATCTTATGTAGGAGGGCCAGTTTGAAGGAGATTGGAGACTGTAAAGTGGTGACCGGAGAAACTGTAGTTAGGCAGCATAGGATGGTGGTTTGTAGGATGGCGTTGGTGATGAAGAGGAGGAGTGTGAGGGCAGCACCAAGGATCAAATGGTGGAAATTGAAAAAGGGTAATTGTGAGGTGGAGTTCAGGGATGAGTTAAGACAGGTACTGGGTGGCAGTGAAGAGTTACCAAATAGCTGGGTACTTACAGCAGAGCTAGTAAGGGAGACGGCTAGAAAGGTGCTTGGTATGACATCTTATAGTTTCATAGTTTCATAGTATAGTACTAGGCTATCTGCCGTAGGGCATTTATAAGCCTAGCCAAAGTGTATGTTGCTTTCGCCACCCCATGTAATGATACAAAAGTGTACAAATTAAATTTATTATACTGTGCCTCTGTCTAGTAATGACACGGAGATGACCCCTGGGGTAAACCTACAATCAACCATCCATTCGTCAAGATTTCTCTTGAAGAGAGTCAGTGAGGGGCTCTGCCTAACATGGACTGGGATCCTGTTCCAGAGAGCGGGAAGCCTCTGGGTTATGAATCTGTCCCTCCAGCATGTCCTATTCATATTTGTGCTGAGGTTTAGATCTTTAGCTCTCGTGGCTCTGATGGATTTGGATCTTTTGAGGTGGAGCATGTCCATTAATTCTGAATTGGACATGGCCTTGTACGTCAGGCACAGATCACCTCTGAGCAGGTGGTATGCTACTGACTCTGGACAGAGGAAGGACGACAAGGAGACATGGTGGTGGAATGAGGAAGTACAGGAGAGTATACAAAGAAAGAGGTTGGCAAAGAAGAAGTGGGATTGTCAGAGAGATGAAGAAAGTAGACAGGAGTATAAGGAGATGAGGTGCATGGCAAAGAGAGAGGTGGCGAAGGCTAAGGATAAGGCATATGAAGAGTTGTATGAATGGTTGGACACTAAGGAGGGAGAAAAGGGCCTGTACCGATTGACCAAGCTAGGAAAGATGTGCAGCAGGTAAAGGTGATAAAGGATAATGAGGGAAACATACTCACAAGCGAGGAGAGTGTGTTGAGCAGATGGAAAGAGTACTTTGAGGGGTTGATGAATGAAGAGAATGAGAGGGAGAGAAGGTTGGATGATGTTGGGATGGTGAATCATGAAGTACAATGGATTAGCAAGGAGGAAGTAAGGATAGCTATGAAGAGGATGAATAATGGAAAGGCTGTTGACTCAGATGAGATACCCGTGGAAGCATGGAGGTGTTTAGGTGAAATGGCAGTGGAGCTTTTAACCAGATTGTTTAATGAAATCTTGGAAAGGGAGAGGATGCCTGAGGAATGGAGACAGTGTTTTGGTACCGATTTTTAAGAATAAGGGTGATGTGCAGCGCTATAGTAACTACAGAGGGATTAAATTGATCAGTCACAGCATGAAGTTATGGGAAAGAGTAGTGGAAGCTAGGTTAAGAAGGGACGTGATGATTTGTGATCAGCAGTATGGTTTCATGCCAGGAAAGAGCACTACAGATGCGATGTTTGTTCTGAGAGTGTTGATGGAGAAGTACAGAGAAGGTCAGAAGGAGTTGCATTGTGTTTATGTAGACTTAGAGAAGGCATATGACAGGGTGCCTAGAGAGGAGTTGTGGTATTGTATGAGGAAGTCAGGAGTGTCAGAAAAGTATGTAAGAGTGGTGCAGGATATGTACGAGGGTAGTGTGACAGCTGTGAGGTCTGCGATGGGAGTGGCGGATGTGTTTAAGGTGGAGGTGGGGTTACATCAAGGATCAGCTCTGAGCCCTTCCTTATTTGCAATGGTGATGGACAGGTTGACAGACGAGATCAGACAGGAGTCCCCGTAGACTATGATGTTTGCAGATGACATTGTGATCTGTAGTGAGAGTAGGGAACAGGTGGAGGTGACCCTGGAGAGATGGAGATATGTTGTAGAGATAAGAGGAATGAAGATCAGCAGGACTAAGACAGAATATATGTGTGTGAATGAGAGGGAGGATAGAGGAATGGTGAGGATGCAAGGAGTAGAGGTGGCGAAGGAGGATGAGTTTAAATACTTGGCATCAGTAGTTCAGAGTAACAGTGAGTGTGGAAGAGAGGTGAAGAAGAGAGTACAGGTAGGATGGAGTGGGTGGAGAAGAGTGTCAGGAGTGATTTGTGACAGACGAGTACCAGTAAGAGTGAAAGGGAAGGTCTACAAGAGGGTAGTGAGACCAGCTATGTTATATGGGTTGGAGACAGTGGAATTGACAAAAAGGCAGGAGTTTGAACTGGACATGGCAGAGTTAAAGATGTTAAGATTTATACTGGGTGTGACAAGGGTGGACAGGATTAGAAATAAGTATATCAGATGGTCAGCCCAGGTTGGAAGGTTTGGAGACAAAGTCAGAGAGGCAAGATTACATTGGTTTGGACATGTGCTGAGGAGGGATGCTGAGTATATTGGGAAAAACATGCTAAGGATGAAGCTGCCAGGTAAGTTGAAAAGAGGAAGGCCTAAGATAAGGTTTATGGATGTGGTGAGAGAGGATATGCAGGTGGTTGGTGTGACAGAGCAAACTGCAGAGGACAGGAAGAAACGGAAACAGATGATCCGCTGTGGCGACCCGTAATGGGAACAGCTGAAAGAAGATGATGATCATTTACCCCAGCCTGGTGAACTTCATTCTCACCTTGCAGCATGTCAATCTTTGCCATCTTTCTACCTAGGTATGGCATAGCTGAATATCACCCTTAATATGTCACACTTGTAAACTCCTTTTTCTGAATCCCAATTTCAGTAGCCTGCCTACTGTCCCTTCTGACTGTTTCATCCTCCTTTCAACCTATCCATTTTGTTAGCTTATTCTGTCTTCCATAAAGGACATTTCATTTCACCTTAATGGCACAGTTGTCGTAATATGCTTTCCCAGTCCCTACTTTAGCAACTAGGGCTGAGATGAAGCCTATGTATTCTGAGCAACCCTTTAGTCCTCTTGCTATATCCCACAGTCACCCTTTATCTTGACCTCCCCATCTTGCTCCAAAAGTGAACTTCCCAGTCATTTCTTTCTTCATGTTAGTATCCCTTAGAATGGAGGAGACTTCTGCAGTTGTGTCATAATCCCCAAACCCTTCAGCAATTCTACTACATCTTGGTCCTTTCTACTGCATCTTTTATAGTCTGTTCTGCAAGAGGATTTGTTCCTGCATGTGGACCATTATTTGGAGATGCTGTTCTCTGTATCTGACTAACTTGGCCATTGTTTGGCAATGGCTAAGTCTAGGGCAATATCTGCTTTCAGTAATTCATTATTTATACCTTTTCATACCTAATCTAACTATTTGTTGTGTGTCCCAGTACCATTGTGTAGCATGCACCCTGTCACAGTGCTAGACCTGCCTGTTCCTTGATAAACCTGCACTTATTGTCCTTCTGGCCACCTGCTAGTGTTAACTGTCCTTCCTGCCTCGCTTAAATACATGGCCGGCCTTAGGTATAATTAATCCTAGGCAAAGGACTCCAGGGCCACTCCATTACCTAACCTCTGGCCACCATTCCATGGATTATTTGAGTTTCATTATGCAGTGTATGGATATATTTTTTGTAAAACATAAGGTATTAATATTAATTAGCAATTCTGTTTTATTAGTTATTTGTGGTACATGTGATTGCTTTAGAGGTAATTAAATATCTGGCTTGCTTTGCATTGTTTTTCTTCTAATGAAGCCTTATTATAAAATAAGGAAGGATGAAAGCACACAACTTTATTAATAAACATTTCACTACACATTTTGTTAGACATTGAATGGTGTTATTTAATTCACCTGTGTGGTGACTGCTTCCTGACAACAGAGCAGTTACTTTTGTCCACAGATTTATTATATGAAAAATGAGTGTGTCATCTGTTATTGGAAAAAGACTTACAGGTGTGTCCAGCCACCTTTCACCTGTGGATTCAGCAACAGTGCAGAAGACATTAGTTGTGTATTTCACAGTAACAGCTGAAGGATATAGCGATTATTTAAGACTAATTCATTCTCTCCAAATTCAGAGCAACTTACAACACTTGTGTTTTATTCAGTTAATCAAAAGGCATGTGCATTGTAATGGCTATGTGTTATTAACTGTACT